>NC_133663.1:84677315-84992315 GCF_037893015.1 Macrotis lagotis | reverse complement strand
AAGAGAGAGTTCTTTCTGTCTTGTTCTTAATGAAACTATAAATGGTTTTTTTTTCCTAGTTAAATTGAAACCAGGTTGAATCTTCTATAGACTGGGTTGGTAAAATGGTGGAACTAACTGAAAGATAATAGCACTAGAGGAGATAGATTAGATTTGTCTCCTTTCACTTTGTAACAGAGCTGCCTGGGTTAAATGTACCCTTGGGGAATTCTTGTTTACAGAAAGCAGCTAACATTAAGTGATAACACTTATTTTAAAAGAGATAATGTTGTTGGAACTCCATTTTACTACTAATTGCTCTCACAGCTCAGTTATTTTCCTATTTAAGCAATGGAAGACCAGTGGGCCCGGGAACTTATCTTGTTTGTGTGGGGAAGTACATGAGTAATGAGATACCTAATAATTTGCTCCATTGTCTCCATTATTGGGAAGTAGTTATTTGCTCCTGTCACTAGTCACACTTACCTAAGCATTAAAATTTAAACCTCTTGTCCTTGACTGGGCAATTTGGATTGGCTCTACCGACAATTTTAATGAAAGCAAATCAGATTTTATATGCATACCATCTATAGTTTTCCAAATGGAGGCATTTTGTTTAATGAAGGAAGCTAAATTATGATTTATTTATGACAAAGCTATTTTGTATGACTGGGTATTTAACCTGAATTAATTGAGAGACCTGAGTATTTTAGTTAATCTAAGTAAGAACAAAACCTAAGAAATCTGTGATTAGGTGTTCATAATTTATAGATTTCCTGATTTCCCTAGAAATGACAGAACACTGCAAGGTCTATAGGCTTTTCTTTTCAGACTCGATCATTTCTGTACAGTTCTACTTAACAACAAACAGCAATAAAAGTTTTGTTTAGCAAAATAGTTTACATATACAAACTCATTTGATGTAGACAAAATACACTCTGAAGTTGAAACTACAGACAATAGTGCTCCCTTTCTTAAAGTTGGTGAAAGTGAGGCACAAAGAGGTCCATCATGGCACATTAAGGCTTCAGATAAAAATTTTCTGTTTCTGTTTTCTGCCACACAATAATTAAATTTGGGTTTTTTTTGTTTTTTTAGGTAATAATTAAATTTTCTTCTGGAAATTGTTTCTATTTGTAAATAAAGAAGAAACACTTTGTTTTCTTAAAATCCTAGAGTTAGAAAGGATTTTAAAGATCATCTACTCAAATCCAGTCACTTTATATATGAGAAAACTGAGACCCCAAAAATTCCAAGGCCACACAAGTAGAAAATGAAAGTTACTCTTTGATCTCATGTTCTCTGACTTCCAAATCCAACATTTTTTTCTAATTCCATGATGTAGACAGAACAGTATTATTTCTGTTTTTTAATTAGTTAAATTACTTAATCCACAGTGAGATATAAATATTCTATCAATATTTAGTATCCCAAGAAATGTAGATCCCTAACCCAAAATGAAAGCTTTTTGCTTAATAGTATGATCAGTAAAGTAGACTTTCTGTGTATGAAAGTATGATGGTTTCATGTTATTGGAAGGTCAAAAAAATTAGCAATTGTGTCATTAGGTGAGATAATGTATTCTAACAGATGATGAAGATTTTTGTTTTAAATTACCTGAGTTAAAATATACCAATGATTTTAATATTTCTACTCAAATGAAAGCAATTGGGGACTTAATATCTTTTTATAACTCTGAAGTTATATTACTGATATAAGTATATATCATTAATATTTCTAAACATGGACACCTGTATAGAATTGTAAAAAATTCTTAATTATGACTTAATTCTCATTGAATACTTGGAAATATTCCTATAGGAAAATATTATTTCTTTCATTTCAATTAAATGATTTTAAGATTGATAAAGCATTTAATTTTACCATAAATCTTTATAAGATATTAGTTATATGAAATTAAACTGTCTTGAAGCTAACTAAGCACCAACAAAAAAGCAAAATATTTCAACAGCTAAAGCAGGTTTTTTAACTAAAGAAAAATGGATATATTTTTCTTATAGGTAACCTCTTTGGTTCATAAATCATCACTCATTTACTCAGACTTTACTCATGGTTCTAACAAGCTTGGTGTTATTTTTTTTAACCCACATAGATTAGAAGAAAGGTTGATATGATCAATGATACTCATAGCAGCTTGAAGGAAAAGATGACAACCAGGCAAAAAAAAAAAGGAGCCAACTAGACATTAGCCAAAAACATTTTAAAAAACCAAAGTAATATGGAGCTCATTAGTGTAGGATTAATAACCCAGCATACTTCAGTGATCTTAGTATCTATTATAATAGTAAGCAATATTGTGTCATAGTATCAACATTTAATGATGTTCCAGAGTCTTATAAAAAGGATTAGGTTTAATATAGATTCTAAGGAGGTATGTATGACTCATTAGATATTTTTAAGAATATCTACAAATAAAGTGATTAAAGTAATAAAGGAGAATGAATTGTCTGGAAGTTTAGATAAGATCTTTTTACATATCCCTTTAATTATAAACTATATATATATATATATTTGGGTATTTTCCAATTATATGTTAAAAATTTTTAACATTAATTATATAAAATTATGAGTTCCAAATCCCCCCATTCCTTTCCCTCCTCTATCCCTTGAGAAGGTTAAACAATAGGATATTGATTATACATGTTATGTCATGAAAATCATTTCCTTATTAACCATGTTGCAAAAGAAAACACACATTCATACATATACACATACAGATACAAGAATATTAAAGGAAGTAAAAGAAGTATGGTTCAATCTGCAGTCAAATTTCATCAATTTGCTCTCTGGAGATGGAGTATTTTTCCTCCATGGTTCCTTTAAAGTTATATTGGATTAGGGTTTTAAGCAGAGTAGCTAATTCTTTCATAGTTGAAGTCCTTACTGTACTGATGTTACTGTATGCAGTGTTTTCCTGGTTCTGCTCACTTTACTTTATATCATTTGATATGTCTTTTCAGTTTTTGTGAAGCCATCCTGCTCACCATTATTTATAGCACAATAATGTTCCATCACAATGATATAACATATCCTGTTCAGTCATTCTCCAATTGAATTGCATCCCCTCAGTATTACAAATTTTTTGGGCAGAAATAGATTCTTTTAGCTTTTCTTTGATCCTTCTGGAATACAAATCTAGTAATGGTATTAATGGATCAAAAGATTTGTATTATTTTAAAGCTCTTAAAGACAGTCCAAATTGTATTCCTAAATTGTATTAGTTCGCAATTCTATCATCAGTCTATTAGTGTCTCAAATTTTCCACATCCCTCCAAAATTACTTTTTTTCTGTCTTATTAACCAGTCTAACTGTTCTGTGGTAATATCTAAGTTGTTTTGATTTATATTTCTCTAATCAGTAGTGATTTAGAGCATTTTTTTCACATGACATTTGATAGCTTTGATTTCTTCTGAAGAACCTTTTCATATCCTTTGACCATTTATTAATTGGGTAATGGCTGTTATTTTTGTAACTTGATTCAGTTCTCTTTATATTTGAAAAATGAAGTTTTTCCAGAGAAAGTTGCTATAAATTTTTCCCAGTTTCCTATTTTCCTTCAATTTTTGACTGCATTATTTTTGTTTGTGCAAAATTATCCATTTTATTTCCCATGATCCTTGATGTCTTTTGTTTGATCATGAATTTTCCTTTTATTCATATAATAGACAGATATATTTTTCCATGCTCCCTTAATTTACTTTTGAAATCACTATTTATATCTAATTTTGATATAATCTTGAGATATATATATATATATATATATATATATGCACACTAAATGATGATCTATTCATATTTTCTTCCAAGCTGCTTTCAAGGTTTTCAAATAATAACTTCTTTTCTTTTTGCAAGGCAGTGGAGTTAAGTGATTTGCCCAAGGTCACAGAGCTAGGTAATTATTAAATGTCTGAGGTTGGATTTGAATTTAGGTTCTCCTGACTCCAGGGCTGTTGCTCAATCCACTGCGAATAATGTTTTTATTCTAATAGTCATTTATTACTGTATATTGTGCTCCTAATATATTCTACTCACTAATATATTTCTTAGTTAAAGACTATATTGATGATTATTGTTGTGTAATATATTTTGAAATCTGATATTGTTCAGTTGCTTCTTTCACATTTTTAATTATTCCTTGGACATTTTTTTTTTTTTTAGGTTTTTGCAAGGCAAATGGGGTTAAGTGGCTTGCCCAAGGCCACACAACTAGGTAATTATTAAGTGTCTGAGACTGGATTTGAACCCAGGTACTCCTGACTCGAAGGCTGGTGCTTTATCCACTATGCCACCTAGCTACCCCTTCCTTGGACATTCTTGATGCTTTCATATGAATTTTATTTTTTTCTAACTGTAAAATTAATTTTTTGGAAGTTTGATTGGTATGACATTGGATAAATTAACAGGTAGAATTTTCATTTTTATTATATTGTCTTAGCCTGCCAATTAGCAATTAAAATTTCTCCATTTGCTTAGATATGTTTTTATTTGTGTGAAGAGTATTTTGTAATTGCATACATATAGTCCTTGGATTGTATTGGCAGTTGTTTTATTGTCTAAAATTATTGTAAATGGGATATCTTTTTTTCTGTTTTTTCCTATTGAATTGCTAGGGGAGGGAGAGTTTGTATTTAGAAATAAAATAATACTAGAATATAGAAATGCTAATGATATGTGTAGGTTTGTATTCTGCAAATTTGTTAAAGTTGTTAATTGTTTCAAGTTTTTTTAGTTGATTCTTTAGGTTTCTCTAAGTTTGACATTATATCTTCAAAGAATAACAGTTATATTTGTTCCTTGTCTGTTTTGACTCCTCTAATTTCTTTTTCTTCTCTTATTGCTATCATTAGCACTTTGTAGTACAATATTGAATTATAGTGTTAATAAAGGAATTCTTGTTTCACTCCTGATCTTATTGGGAAAGCTTTTTAAATGTATCACCATTACACATAGTACTTGCTCTTTGGTTTAGATAAGCTCCATTTTGAAAAAGGCTCCAATTATTCCTATTTATTCTAATATTTTTATTTGGAATGGGTATTGTATTTTTGTCAAAAGATTTTTTTTTTGCATTTACTGATTTAATCATAAAATTTTTGTGGATTTTGTTATTAATGACCTGGTCATAATGAATGAGTTTTGTGATTTATTGCTTTAAACTTCTTGCAAATGTCATTTAAAATTTCTTCATCAGAATTTGTTAAGGAAATTGGTCCATAGTTTTCTTTTTTTCATTTTTGCTCTCCCTGGTTTAGATATCCAAACTATATTTGTGTCATATATTGAATTTGATAGGAATCCTTCTTTACGCATTTTTTCAAATAGTTTATATAGCTTTGGGAATAATTTTTCCTTAGATGTTTGGTAGAATTTATAAATCCATCTAGTCTCTAGGGATTTTTTTTCTTAAAGCTCTCACTGCTAGCTTCATCAATTTCTTTTCCCGAGAGGGTTTTTAAGTGGTCTATTTCCTCTTCTATTTATCCGGACAGGGTTTTTTGGTTTTTGGTAAATATGTATTTGTTCATTAAAATTGTCATCAGTCTTACTGGCATATAATTGGGCAAAATAATTCTTGAATATTTTCTGTAATTTCGTATTCATTGATAGTGTTTTCACCATTTAAAATTTTTGATTCTGGTAGTATACTATTCTTTCTTTTTTTTAAATTAAATTAATCAATGGTTTACCTTTTTTTCTATATAACTAGCTCTTAGTTATATTTTTAATTCAGAATTTTTTTAACTTTTAACTTTAAGTGTGAGCCTTATCTTTGATTTCCAGAAGTTACATTTTGATGTTTAATTGTGGATTTTGAATTTGTTCTTTTACTGAGTTTTTATTTTTGTTAGTTGCATATACAGTTCATTGGTTTGTTCTTTCTTTTATTGATGTACATGTTTAGAGATGTAAATTTTCTCCTTTAACTATATCCTACAAATTTTGGTATATTATCTTAGTGTAGTTTCATTGTCATTCTCTTTAGTGAAATTCTTTCATTTTTCCTATCACTCATTTTTTTAAGATTAGATTATTCAATCGCTAGCTCTGCTTTCTACCACTAGTCTACTTTTCTAAGATTCTATTTATTTCTTTAACTTATTTATTTTATGATTAGATTTATATACCTCTGAAAAGGAGAAGTTGTGTTTCCTCTACTAGTATAGTTTTATAATCTATTTCATTCTATAATTTATTTAACTTTTCATTTAAAAGTTTTGATTCTATACTATTTGGTGAGTGTATGTGTTCATCATTGTCTGTTATGCCTTTTAGCAAAATGTAGGTTCTTTGCTTATTTCTTTTGTTGTTCTTGTTGTTGTTAGGGTTTTTTTTTTTTTTGCAAGGCAATGGGTTAAGTGGCTTGCCCAAGGACACACAGCTAGGTAATTTAAGTGTCTGAGGTAGGATTTGAACTCAGGTACTCCTAACTCCAGGGCCGCTGCTCTACCCACTGTACCACCTAGCTGCCCCACTTATCTCTTTTAATAGGTCTATTTTTGCTTTTGCTTTGTTTAAAATCATGATTGCTAACACTGCCTTTTTTACTTCAATTGAAGCATAATAAAATCTGCTCTAGTCCCTTATTTTGATTATGTATATGTCTCTCTGTTTTAAGTATGTTTCTTATAAGTAATATATTTTGAATTTCGGTTTCAAATCCATTCTGCTATATGCTTCTGTTCTTGATGTATTTTCCAGGTCATTTTTTTTTTCTGATGAAGTATTTCACCTTTTCTTCTTTTTTTTCATTCTTTTGAATTTGTTTTTTTTTTTTTTGTTTCTTTGATGTCTCATGGAAGCATTAACTTCCTCTTGACCAAACCTGATTTTGAAGGAGTTATTTTCTTCAATAACCTTTTGTACCTCTTTTTTCTGTTTACCAATTCTACTTTTTTAATGAGAATTTTTCATCAGTGAAATTTTGCACTTCTTTTTCCATTTGCCAATTTTGGTTTTTTTTCTTCAATATTTTTGTGCCTCTTTTTCACAAGCTATAGTTTCTTTTCATAATTTTCTTCCTTTGGTCATATTTCTTCAACTAATTTTTCCTCTAATACTCTTAGTTGATTTTGAAAATCATTTCACAAATTCAAGAAATTCTTTTTGGGATTTTTTTTCTGTTTCATTTTTATTTCCTTGATGCTTTGCTTGAAGCTGTTTTGATTTCAATATCTTTTGATTTGAAAATCTTTATCTCCCTGTTACCAAAGGAGATTTTTTTTAATGGGTTAGTTCTTTTTGTTGTTGTTGTTGTTGTTTGCAAATTTTTTCAGCCTATTTCTTGATTTTGAATTTATGTTGAAATTGGACTGTTTCTGGAGTGGAGAAGGGAATATTGTTCCAAGCTTCAGGTTTTATTGCTTTCTATATTAATCCAGTAGTTTTTGATTTCAGAGCCATTTCCAGGGTGGTTTGATTTGGAGAAAGATATAGCCACTGCTCTCCTGGTCTGTACTCTGGTCCTTATGCAGGATCTTGATTTCCTGAGACTGCAGTTAATATTGTACTTCAGGGTTTATGCTCCCCTGGGACCAGAAACTTTACTATTCCTTGGGAGTTCTGTTCCTCCATAACAAAATTGTTCTTCACTGTCTTTAAATAAGACTGGGCAATGGAATTGAAAAATACTTCTAGTCATGCATCTAGTGCTAGCTTATGGATCTCCCATAATCTCTCTCTCTCTCTCTCTCTCTTTTTTTTTTTTACAAGGCAATGGGGTTAAGTGGCTTGCCCAAGGCCACACAGCTAGGTAATTATTAAGTGTCTGAGGCCAGATTTGAACTCAGGTACTCCTGAATCTAGGGCCGGTGCTCTATCCACTGTACCACCTAGCCACCCCCATAATCTCTTTTTGATCAGTTGCAGGACACTTTTTATCTCTGAATTTAAATCTCCTGAAGTTACTGATGTTTTTGTTGCTGCCTATTCCCACTATTGGAGTTGAATCCATCTTGACCCTAGGTTTCCCTTCACCCTTTTTTGTTCTTATATCCTAAATTGTCTTTGGAAGAAAGAATATCTCATCCTGACTCTTTGTTAGCTCTGCCACTCCAAATTTTGATTTGAGGTGTTATTTTAAAGTTGTTTGGAGGAGAAGGTTGAAAGAGGTTAGCTGAGTGCTTGCAATATTATACTCTGCCATCTTGGTTCTGTCCCCTAATTTCACTTTCATGTTTTTCTTCTGTCTTTGCTTTGGCTAATTACACTTAAATTATTCTTATTTTTAATATATTTTTAATTAGGTACAACCAAATTTACCTGAAGGAGGCAAAAAAACTTCCAAAGAAATTCTTATCAGAGTTTTTTTAGAAATGAAAGCCATAACCTCATGTTACTACCAGTTCAGCTCAGTATATTGAATATTCTATATTTATAATTCTATACAGTGAAAATTGATTATTAAGACAATGTCCCTGAGGCAATATTAGAAGCTTACCCATTATAAAATGGATTAGTTTATGTGGATTAGATATTATACTTCCTAAAGTTAGAAAGTTGATCTTTTAGAGAGGTTTAGATCAGTTTTAGGTGAATCCATTGAAATTTTGAAGCACCCCTTAATTTAATCTTGGAATTTGACCTAACCTCCTGACCAGTGCAAGAAAAACTCTTTGCAATATCCTAGAAAATTCTTCTAATCTTTACTTTTATACTTCCATTAAAAGGGAGCTCTTCCTTCTCCTACAAAGTAGCCAATTTTATTTCTAGTCCAATCTGGAAGCAAGTAGTACTTAAATTGTATAGACAGCAGATTGAGACAGTATAGTCATGTGAATTAGTCTTTCAAAAATAGGACTCTAGCCTCTGGAGGTGCTGAGGGATTGGGAAGGGAGTGAGAAAAATGTCACCTGGTTCCATAGTAAATGAATAAAGGCACAAGGTGACCAAGACAGGAACCCAATTACTTTAAATAGGTCAGTAGCTTATTCCCAACAAACAAAGCAGGAAGTCAGTTCCTAAAACCATGGACAAGTCTAGGAACAAAACTAACTTGGTTCTGAACTTTTCAGCTGCTGGCTGAAAGCTCCTTCTGTTATTTCTGACTAGAAACAAAATTGGAGCAACTCACTGGCACAGTGGAATCCTGGGCCTGGTGTCAGGAAAACCTGAATTTAAATCCAACCTCAGAAGCTTACTACCTGCAGGTCTTACTACCTGAGTAAGCCATTTATCCATGATTACTTCTGTTTTCTCATCTGTAAAATGAACTGGAGAAGAAAGCATCAAATCTCTTCAATATCTTTGTCACGAAAACCCCAAATGGAGACTCATAGAGTCAGACATGACTTAAAATAACGGAACAACAATATAAAAGAGAAAAAACTTAGTCCTAGAATCCAGTACTGTAAGAGGTTAACTGACCCCAGCTACAAGGTTTATTAAGATATGGCAAATAGGGTGTGTCAAGTGCTTCATTATATATGATTTTTTATTACCAGATGGATGAAAAGGAAGGACTAAAACCTGAATTGTCTCACTTCCTTTTTTATTTCCTTATGGCATAGAATTTGATAAGTCTTTGCCCTTCAATTTTAAGTCAGTTGTTATAAATTATATATTAATCTAAACATTTAAACATTTTTATCTCCTTATTAAAAGAAAACTTTTTTTTTAATATTTGAAGATAAAAACTATTGGGGCAGTTAGGTGACATAGTGGATAGAACACCAGTCCTGGAGTCAGGTGGGCCTGAGTTCAAATCTGGCCTCAGGCACTTAATAATTACCTAGCTGTGTGGCCCTTGGGCAAGCCACTTAACCTCATTGCCTCACACACGCAAAAAAAAAAAAAACCTGCAAAAAAACAAATTTTAAAAAAGATACAAACTATTTTAAAAATAAATACAAAATTTGGGGGACATAGAGTAAATTTATATTCAGAGGTGAAAGGCTTTGTTTGAAAGAATGAAGATGAAGTTTCTAAAAACCATACTTCAGTCTTACCTTCTATCACTTTTCTTGGAATGATCTGTTATCCAAACTAATGTGAGTTTTACACCATCTTTTGTGGTTCTTTCTCAAACTTTCAGGAGAATAATATGCCTTTATTTCATTCTTAAAGTGTTAGTGTCAACTTGTGGAAATTGTTTTCAGAAACTTTGTATAAATGTAGGCTTTTATGCTTGAGTTACATGATTAGTTTGTTTTTCTTATCATGAAAGATTTAGAAATCAAAAAAATCTTTCTTTAACTTTCTCATATTTATAGAGGAATGAGTTGCATGTAGTATAAATTGGTAGAGCAAAAACACCATATTTTATGAGTAGGCTATACCCTTCAAACTGATTTCTGAAAAGTGACAAAGATTATTCTTAACAGAAGAAAGAACTCAGAAAAGTAGGAGGAAGGGAGTGTAGGTGGGGAGAGGTTATGTAGAGAGGATGTAGGCTTAAGTTCAATACTTTTAAGGTATCTTGCAATAGTAATTTTTGTTTATACTACATCTTATGCATTTCACTATATTTACTAGTTGAAGATTACTATCAAAAAATCAAGATTACTATTAATACTTTTTTTTTTTAGTTTTTGCAAGTCAATGGGGTTAAGTGGCTTGCCCAAGGTTACACAGGTAATTAAGTGTCTGAGACCGGATTTGAACTCAGTTACTCCTGACTCCAGGGCTGGTGCTCTATTCACTGTACCACCTAGCCACCCCCCCAATTACTATTAATACTTAAAGATTACTATCAATCAGTATGATTTCTAAAGTTTAAGAGGAGATATGACTTGACTGACTATTGTTGGCATTTCTATCCATCATTAGCTTGCTGTTTTAGCAAGAATTTTTTTAAAATTCTATTTTAATGTTATTCTGAGATGATTATATAAATAAGAGAAATAATGTATTTCATAAAGAAATGTTGAAATGAACAACCTGTTTGACAAATTTTTTTCCTAAACAAAATTGTGATTTGAAGACCAATTTTGGTCAACAAAGAACAAACTAAACAGTGAGCTGTCAATGTAATGATCTGAACTAATGGTTTTTCCTGAGCTGTTCTCCTCTGGTCAGATCATCTCTGTAATTTTGTGTTAAAATGTACCACATTTTAAGAAGGATATTAAGCAATTGGAAATTGTCCATGGGACACTGACTGACCAGAGGAATGAAAAGACCATGTTTGCTGAGTTTGAATCTGAGATAAAGCAAGATAAAAGGAAATAAAGTACATGTACACTCAATTAAGAACAAAAATAACTATGACATTCAGAATGTAGTTTAGGAAAATGGAAAAGTTTAGTGTGGGGACCTTAGTGGGGTGAGACATGATAAATGTCTTCAAATATTTCAAGGTTGCTCAAGTAGGAAAGGAATCCTATGTATTTTGCTTTGTCCCAGATGACAGTTGCAATGAGGTAGCTTTTTTTTATATTTGATGTAAGAAAACAATTCCCAATAATTAGAACTTTCTAAAAGTGAAATGGTCTTCCTTAAAGGTAATAAGTTCCTTCACTGGAGGTCTTTTAGCTGAGAATAAATGACCAGTGCTCAGAAATCCTACAGAAGGCTAGTTTGTGCAAATGTGGGTTAAAATGGATGGACTCTGAGCTTTCTTCTTACTCTAACATCCTAGAAATCTATGACTCACTAATAAATATATGATATTAATTTGTCAGAATATCCTTCCTAAAACAAGAACACTCACAATTTCAGTGGTGCCTCTCATAAAAATCTGACTTCTGTTCCAATTGCAGGAAAATCCTAAGAATTTCATAGTCTAGTCGTTTTATTCCCTCAGCAGGACCTACAAAGAGCTCCCTATAACATTCAGGCTTAAAAACAAAGTATCAAGCAACCAAAAAAAAATGAAAAGGAATTGTATCTGAAGCCAAAGATAGTCACAAAATATATACAATTCCCTATGAGGATGTGTGCAATTCACATGGCTTTCAAGAGCAGTGAAGAGCAAGGCTGTTTGTATCTCAAAATCATAGCCCAAAAATTCCTTTCTCAAACCCTTTTTCCAAGCCTTAATGCTATTGTTCTTCTTATCCCCAAACTAACTTCTCTTTCCATAAGATCCTATATATGTGGAATTAGAAATTATCTTATAAACCATGGACTGATGGTGAAAAATGCTATCCATTTCCAGATAAAGAAAATTATAGCATATTTTTCCTCTTTTCTATATTTTTATGACTATATATGATACAGAGATATTTTATTTGAATTCATATTTTTTTACCTTCTCAATAGGTAGAGGAAGATATGGATAGAGGGAGAGAAATTAGAACTTAAAATAAAATATTATTAATTTTTAAAAAATTATTGTAGAGGAAATCTAGTTCATTCTTTCACCATATAAGTGTGAAAATTAAGGGCCAAAAGGTTATAACTTGCCCAAAGTTAGATGTATCTGATTCATTCTGTCACTTCACAAGAGAGGAAATTGAGGCCTGAAAGATTATAATAACCTGCCCAAGATCATAGAAGTGGCAAATGGTAATATTAGAAACCTTGTTACCTCATTAATTCTACTGCTTCTTTCAAGGGGCATGTAAATGGTACAATACATAGTACAAGCTTCCTACCAGGGTAGATCTTATTTTTTGTACCAATTCTATTCTTCTACATGGTTACAATAAGCTATAAATTTGTCTTTCCCGGTTCACTTGTATCTCTAACTTCTCTCCTCTACTATATGTTCAACTGCCTTTTTCTCCATAAATGCATGGTGTGTCTTCTTCCATGTGTTTTTCCCTTTCATGGTCAATTTGATATCTCTGAGCAGTTCAGTCAGTTGATCATGTTCTATAGAAGTCTTCCAGCTTCAAGAGGGAAAGTATCTCATATGACTTCTCTTGGCATGTACCTGTAACATTTTCATTATTCTATCTCTCCTGTCAGCATGAGAATCTAAATCACTATATATATCACAGCTAAGTCTCTGGCCCATTCCTTTCTTTACCCTGGCAACCCTAACCCCCCCACTCTGATAGTCACCAGTTCCCTCTGCTACATAAAATATTTTTTTCCTTCAGAATACTTTTCTTTCATACAATATGCACAAATTGTGTAAATTATTCCATTTAATCCTTACAAGTACTCTTGTCTGTATTTTACTTATGAGAAAACTGAGGGCCCCAATTAGTCAATGTGCCCCAAGTCTAATAAATAGTAGAGCCATTTGTACTTAAGTATTTCAAGTCTAAACTTAAGATTTTGTCCATTATCCCAGACACCCTTTTCATTTGACCTTTAAGTGCAAAATTGGCCAAATGTAAAAAGAAAACAGCTTCTTTAAAAGTAAAATTGACCAATTGGAAAAGGAAAACAACTCTTTTAAAAGTAAAATTGGTCAACTAGAAAAGGAAAACTCCTTTAAAAGTAAAATTGATCAACTGGAAAAGGAGAATAATGTATTTAAAAGTAAATTTTACCATAGAATAGGAAATACAAAACTTTAACTGAAGAAAATAAAGGACTAAAAATCAGAATTAGACAAATTCATCTAATGACTCTATGAGTCACCAAGATTCCATCAAACAAATCCAAAAGACTGAAAAAAATAGAAGAAAATTTAAAGTACCTCTTAGAAAAAGCAAATGACTTGGAAAATGGAAACAGGAGAGATAATTTATAAATTATTGATCTCCCTGAAGCCCATAATAAAAAAAAAGATCCTGGACAATATCTTTCAGAAACCTTTTTATTATTTTATTTTTTAATTGATGTTTTACTTTTCCAAAAATATATTATGAATTTTTTGATATCCATCCATATGCCTATGCATATTTCTAACATGCATTATACAAAATTTCCTTCCATCCTCCCTTCCCTTCCTCTCTCCTCATCAGTGAACAATCAGGTTAATGTTGTACTTACATATTTGTATTAAGCATGGTTACAGGTTAACCATTTTTGGTATTAGGAATTAGGATTAAGGGAAAGAAATATATAAGATTTATTTTTAAAGTTTTCCTTCTAATTTTTTCAGCATTATTTTTATTAGTGCAAAAACTTTTTAATTTAATATAGTCAAAATCATTCATTTTTGCAGTTTATAATTTCCTGTTTGGTCATAAATTTCTCCTCTTTCCATACACCTGACAGATAAAGTATTTTTTTGTTAACTGGTCTATGGTGTTGCACTTTATTTCTAAATCCTATACCCATTTTGACCTTTGGTATAGGGTGTGAGATGTGGATCTATGCCATGCTATTTTCCAGTTTTCCCAACAATTTTTCTCATAGTGAGTTCTTATCTGAAAAGCTAATCTTTGGGTTTGTCAAACAGTAGATTGCTCTAGTCATTTACTGTGGTTTCTTTTGAACCTATCCTATCCACTGATCCATTTCTCTATTTCTTAACCAGTACCAGGCAGTTTTGATGACTGCTGCTTTATAGAAGAGTTTTAGATCTGGTAGAGCTAGGCCACTTTCCTTTACCTTTTTTTTTTTTTCATCAGTTTCCTTGATATTTACCTTTTGTTGATCTAGATGAATTTTATTGCTACTTTTTCTAGTCTGGTAAAACAGTTATTTAGTTTGATTAGTATGGAACTGAATATGTAATTTAATTTGGGTGGAATTGTCATTTTTATTATATTAGTTCTACCTAACCATGATCAATGGATATTTTTCCAATTGTTTAGATCCGACTTTATTTGTGTGAGAACTGCTTTGTAATTGTGTTCATATAGTTTCTGGGTTTGCCTTGGGAGGTAGATTCTCCAAGTATTTAATACTGTCTGCAGTTACTTTAAATGTAATTTCTCTTTCTCTCTCTTGCTCTTGGGCTTACCAAGCATTTTTAAAAAATGTTCTCCCTAGCAGGGAGGGAGGGAGGGAGGGAGGGAGAGAGAGAGAGAGAGAGAGAGAGAGAGAGAGAGAGAGAGAGAGAGAGAGAGTGAGACATTGAAAACTCATGTTAAAAAAGGCTAAATGTTTAATTATACAACTATTTCCTGTGGGGCTAAGGTATTAATCTGTCTTGAAGTCCCATGGTATGAACTGGTCCTGGAATTTCTGCTTCTATTACTTGCCTTGATATCCCAAGTTGGACCACTGATCACCTCTCATCTAACTTATCTATATTCTATTCAGGATTGCTGAATTGTTGATCCCATTACCCATTTCTTCTTTTGCAAAAGCCTAAGTTAAGACCCAGAATCATTTTGACATGTCTACAGAAATGACTAAACCCCACCAAGAGAAAACCCCCTCTGAATTCTTGTAAACACTGACCTCCAAAACACCTTTATTCCCTTTCCCTGGCCTCAGTAATTCATGACCCATTAGTCCAACAAGTAACCCAAATAAAGGGTAGTGATTGTTCCTATTTGGGACATTAAGGCAAATATCCATGGGCCTCACTCTTAGTAAAATAAGGTGGAACTTTTGTTTTTCATCCCTCCTATTGTGAAAAACCACAGGACTCCCCTAGGTCAGTTTCCCATTATTCTTCCCCCCACAGAAAGCAATAAAGCTCTAGGGTTATTTGATGTTCAACTCTTAACTTATCTTTATTCCAAAGCATTATTGAAAGTGGCATCACTGTGTGTTACTTAGAACAATGGTCCCTATTCCTCAATGGGATTCCCTTGTTCTTACCATACTCCTAAAACAAAGCAGAATATCTTTTTTATAAAGCTTATGAATCCATTGATACCTCCTAAAATCCAATAGGTACTCCACTTCCCCTTCCTTAAGCCTTCCAAAGTCATTTGAAAGTGAATAACCCATTTCTTTCCAGAATCACAGATTTTGAAAATGAGGTAAGAAGACCTCCCCAAAGGTACATATATGTGTGTGTATGCACACATATATCAATATAAAAACATAAACACACATATTTGATCAGACAAGATCAGCTAATAATTTGCAGTGAACTTGCATAGCAATTTAACACAGGGAAATCTTAACGATCAAAACCTAGAAGTATTAGACTACAGAAAACTAAAGACCAAGAAAAATGATCTAAGCATAAAAACAGTAAAAGACATGCTAATTTTTTAATCCATTAGAACAAGTTTGGAATTTTTGTAAATAAAGAAAAAAAATCTTAAACATGGAGAAAAAATAGACTTAAACAACAAAATTTTGTTTTTCTTTTGTCCAAGATAAGCAAAATAAGCTTTCATTCTAGTGAAATTTGTTATAGACAGATTTTCTTATTAATATGCAAGTATTCTAATTATAGATAATTTCTCGT
Source organism: Macrotis lagotis (assembly GCF_037893015.1). Classification (NCBI taxonomy): domain Eukaryota; kingdom Metazoa; phylum Chordata; class Mammalia; order Peramelemorphia; family Peramelidae; genus Macrotis; species Macrotis lagotis. The sequence goes on along the minus strand of NC_133663.1, from coordinate 84,976,158 downwards.
TAGCCCAATTTCTCCTGTGGCAGCTAGGTTGTACAATGATTAAAGTGTCAACTTAATCAGGAAGACCTGAGTTCAAATCCTGTCTCAGATATTTATTGATTAAATAACCCTGAAAAAATAACCCTGACCCTTCACTTCTTATTAGCTTAGTTTCTTCATCTGTAAAATGGGGTTCAGGTTAAGGTAAGGGTTGAAATCTATATTATTCATGGTTTTTTCCAGCTGTAAATCATTGCTTTTATAATCAACAAAAAAGCTTTTTTCTCAAGTAACTTCCCACTCACCTTTTATAGTAATTCTAAGCAATAATAAAACAAAAGTAGAAAGTTTCAATTTTAGGTTTTTAGAATTAATAAAGAGCTTAATATTATGTTTCATATAAACCCTTGGAAAAATTGTCTATGCTATTGACTAATTCTTTTGTATGAAAGGAATTCCTCTCTGGATTTCATTAACTAAAAATATTTCCACTATCACTTTGGTCACAATAAATAAGACACAACCACTCTTTCTTTGGTTCTCTTGAGCTCTTTTTATGTAGTTATCAGTTCTTTGTCTTTTCAAAATTTAGTATACTCTCAATTTTGATCATCTTCTCTTCATTTCTCCAAATATTTTTTAATGCAACCACCGTCCAACTCCATTCCATTTTCATTGACTGTCCTACCTGGCTAGAATGCCGGTCCCTACTCCCTTCTATTTCTTGGCTCCTTTAATTCTCAGCTAACATTCTACCTTTTGCAAGAAGCCTTTCCTGACCCCTCTTAATGCTGATTTCTGTTTATTCTCCACATTTTCTTGTTTATGTCTTGTTGGTACATAGTTATTTTTGCAGGACTACCCAGCACGATATATCTGCTTACAAGAATTGAAGTGGTTCCAAAGAAATGCAAGATGCACAAGTCTTCACATGGACTATTTGTGTCCCACTTGTGGAAGAGCATTCTCAGCTCATCTAGTTCTGATCAGCCAGTGTCAAACACACATAGTGATGTCATTTCGATCCTCTTCAAGAACAGAGGATAACAAACTAACAACCAGTCGTTTTCTAAACTGTGAATTCCATAAGAAAAATTTCTTTGCATCTTTAGCACTTGGCACAAAGTAGGTTTTAATAAATACTTAATGACTTGATCTGACTAAATAAAATGAATATTTCTATTTGCAAATTAGAAAAGAAAAAGGGCATTGGATATGAAACTCTATCTTTATTATTTAAGCTTGTTTTTCATGTTCCCTGCATTCTTCATTTTTAAAAACAACATGTAACTTTCAAAGCTGTCTCACTTGTCTGTGATTACTTATGGCCTTACTTTGCTTTTAATAATATTCTTCTTTTTTCTTTTAATATTTTCTTTTGATAAATCCTTTTTCTCCCACACCCATTAAAAATACAATTTAAAAAATACACGAAGTCAAACAAAAAATTCTCGCATTCACCTTGTCTAAAAATGTATGTTTTACTCTATTCTTTGAGTCTGTCACTTCTTTGTCAGTTGGTCACTTGATTGCTTTCTCATGAGTCATCATTCATTGCATTGGTCAGAGTTTGTAAGCTGTTTTTTTAATTGCTTCTATTTACAATGTCATTTATAAAAATTATAAATGTTATAATGTTATAACATTATAAAATGTTATAACATTATTCTCCTAGTTTTGTCTAATTCACTATGCATCAGTTCATGCAGGTCTTTCCTTGTCTGAAACTGTCCCTTTCATTATATTATATTCAAAGACCACAATTCATTCAGCCATTCTCCAATTAATGGGCAACCCCTTATTTCCCTATTCTTATTTAAAAAGAGAGAAACTATAAACATTTTTGTATTATGTGAAATTTGCTCTCTTTGAAGTATATGTTTAATATTTATTGCTATCACTGAGTCAAAGGGTATACAGCTTAGTAACATATTCCAATTACTTGAGCAAAATTTTTAGACCAGTTCATAGCTCTAATTGCTTGACCAAAAATTTTGGACCAGTTCACAGCTTCAGCAGTAATGTTAGTGTATTTCTATCTCTATAGCCCCTCCCACAATTTTAATTTTCCTTTCTTATCCTCTTTGCCAATCTGGGGGTTGCAAGGTTGAAACCTCATAATCACTTTATTTTGCATTTCATTTTAGCTATTAGGAACATTTTATATGATTGTAATTAGCTTCAATTTCTTACTTAGAGAGCTGCTTTAACATTTATCCATTGGGAAATGGCTTTGGCTAAAAGAATATATTTCAAAGATAGAAAGAAGAATTTATCAACTCAAATCTAAAATTTAGGAGATTGGTTCAACTCATAAAAAAAAGAATGCTAACTTGAATGAATGATAGATATTGAAAAGAAAGATAATATTCTTAATTCCTGCCATAATTTATTTCTAAGATGTACATATGGGTGTATTATATATATATATATATATATATATATATATATATATATATATATATTGGATATGAAACTCTATCTCTATTATTTAAGCTTGCTTTTCATGTTCCCTGCATTTTTCAGTCTCACTTGTCTGTGATTCCTTATGGCCTTACTTTGCTTTTAATAATATACATATATATATATATATATATATAATATACCCATATGTATAAATATATGTAATATATGAGTTTATAAGCATATATTTACATCTTTTGATTATGTGTATGTGTCTTTATCATGAGAATCATAGAAAAATGGAAAGAGGCCAATCCTTGGACTCCTCAAATTCAAGTCCTGTGTCAGACACATTCTACCTGTATAACCTTGAAGAAGTAATTTAACTTCTCTGTCCTAGACAACTCTAAGATTTGTACATGACTTGCTAGCAAATCTGCTTTAGTAGATAGAGTAGTTTTCACACTGGGAGTTTTTGGCACTTAGGAAATCCCAGATCAAATCACATAAGAACAAAGTATATTAAAATTTGGGTTAAAGATATATTTGAACACAAGGAGATAGTAAATACTAAATTTGTCCAAATATTTCTAATAAAAGAATTTAACAGAGATTAGAAATAATAATTAAAAAAGGGGTAGGGAGAGTACTTCACCTTTTAGTTCTTCCAGATGTTATCAAAAAGAATAAGAAAATGGTTTTTAAAAGACATCATTTTATTACTTACAGTAATAAATATGAATGGGCTAAATTTTCCCATAAAATAGTTGTAAATTGGATTAAGAAACAAAACATATCAATATGCTGTTCATAAGAAACACACTTAAGAAAAATAGACTAAATTTGAAACATATTGAAAATACACAATACAAATAAAAGTTCAAAAAATTTTGAGTTCTAGTGCTATCTGATAAAATGAAATTCAGGCTAGAAAACACTAAAGGAGACAGATAAAGATAATTTATCCTGGTGAAAATTAAAAGTGAATAATAAATATATAACAGTTCATAATATATATATTCCCTAAACAACTCAACAATTAAATTTACAAGAAAACGATTGATAATAATACTGGAATAAACAAAAATATGTCCTTCAGTACTCTATTAACAATTCAGTTAAACAAACTTTTGGACATATATTTATATATTATATATGAACTTCAGAGATAAAAAGACAAAAAAAATAGTCTTGAGTTCACAATCCACTAAGCAGTACAGTATGTGCACATATAAGTTGAATGAATGGACACAGCAGTAAAATTTGCATGGAGAAACACACAGGAAAGAATATTAAGGATCATGCTGAAATAGTAAGAACTGATGAAACTAGAATTAGTTTCAAGATTAATATAAGAGCTGTTACTGGGAAGGAAATAAAAAAAAATTATCAGTAGAGTAGAAAAAGAGTATTCCTAGAAAAACCTCTATAGAAAATTAATATGTAACAAACATGTAAGAAATAAAAATCAGAAAAGATTCACTATCTAACAAATATTCTAGGGGAAACTGAATAGTAATTTGGTGGGAAATGAATTTATATCCACATTTCACATCATTCACTTTGGTAAATCTCATTTGGAGGAAAAACTTAAATATAAAGATCAAGGACTATACAAAATAAAGGGGTAGGTGTCAATGCATTTTTATTAATTGTAGAGGAGACATTTTTTCTTTAAAGAAAGAAATTATAAAAGAAAAGATAGAGGTGCTTGATTACATTAAAATTAAAATCATTTTATACATCCAAAACAATATAATCAAAAGAAAAATCATATTGGGAAAGCTATTCATGGAAAATGCAATAGATTAGAAATTTGACATCTAAAATATACAAAAAACTGTTAAAAATGTATAGACAACTTTTAGTCTACAATGGATGAATCATCAAAGCATATATACAATTAACATTTCAATGGAAGCAAAAGAAATTCTCAATAATCTAATGAAAAATACTCAATCTCATTAATTATTCTTTATATAAATTAAAAGAACTCTTAGGTATAACTCAAACTCGACAAAGATAATTACAAAGCCATATTGATATTGTTGTAGAGAAAGATAAAATTACTCATTGCTAGTATAATTGTAAATAAGTAAAAGTAAGTTTAAGCAGTCTGGCAATATGTCTTTAAAGCTACAAAAGTTATCATGAGTCACACCTTTTGACCCAGTAGTTGCGTTATTGGGAATATACAGAGAAAGAAAAAAAATATCGAAGACAATAGGAACACAATCTGCTCCATGAAATTTCATAACAATAATATTTATAATTTCCAAAAGGGGTGGGGGGGGACTAGGGATCTTATGACAACATAAATGCCAGAAATTGGGGAATGATTCAACAGATTGTGGTAATAAATGTCATGGAATATTAAAAAGCTATTAATATTAATAAGTATAAAGATATAAAGAAATATGTTCATCCCTTTGTAAAATGCAAAACAAAGAAAAGCTGAGCCAGAAAAACAAAATAGAGAATGACTACCTAAGTAGAGAAATGAATGTAAATGAATGGACAAAGAATCTCAGTCTTGGAGGAAGTAATTGAAAAATTATGGCATTTTATATGCTGAAATTCATTTGTTTATATTTAAACAGACTTAAATCAAGTTGAAATCGATTATTTTGATCACAATTGATCATTTTGATGTTTAACATTGTTTTAGAGTCTGCTTTTAATGAATAATTTTTCAAAGACAAGAAGCAAAGTACAAGTAAGACATTACAGAAGCTGAATGCCATATACTGTAGTGAACGGTTCTGGTGGAAAAAGTGTGTGTGTGTGTGGGGGCGTGGAACTTCATTCAATAGAAAGTATAACTGTATTTGAATTCAGAGGACCTAGGCTTGAATTTTGTACATACTATCCATGTAAATTGTTTTGGTATCAATCAAATTAAACTATCTAATGCTTATCTTTCTTATCCATAGAATATATTGTATCAAATGATATCTAAGTTTTCTCCTAGATTCAATTCCTATAAATTAAAAATGACTAGGATTTAATTCTAGGAGCTAATAGAAATATGGGACAGTTACATGGAGCAATTGATAGGGCTCAGGAAGTTCTTAGTCCAAATATGACATCATTTATTATGCTTTTGTTTCTGGGAAAATATCATCCAACTTCTGTTTCCCTCAGTTTCTTCATCTGAAAAATTGGGAACAGTCATGTGCATTTTCTTTCCTGATAGGGAAGGAGTGTATAACTGAATTCATAGGTGCCTTGGTGGGAGATGGAGAGAGATCTGCTACAGAGCAGTGAGTATGGACAAGATGATTGGAACACAGTGCTCTCAAGGAGGAGAGTCAAGAATTAGACTGCAAAGATAGGAATGGGCCAGGTTATAAGGTTATAAAAGATTAAAGTATTAAATAGAAGAGTTTATATCTTGAGACAGTGGGGCTCCTGTGGAGTTTGTTGAGTATAAAGTCAACATGATGAGATCTGTGTTTTAAGAAAATCACTTTGGTTGCCCTGTACAGAAGAGTTTGAAAAGGGGTACAGGTTGGAGTCAGAGAGACCAAAGTAGGAGGCTACTATTAGTCCAGTCCAAGTTAAGAGAATTAAGTTCAGCGTGGGAGTTAAAATGGAGGAATCATATCCTAGAGATGATGAAGCAATAGAAAATGACAAGATTTGGCAACTTTGTAGGTCTATACAGTGAGTTAGTAGCTGAGTAATAGAATAACATAGCACGGAGGGCACAAATTTGAGTGATCAAAAGAAAATATATTGGACAGAAACATAATTTTATTATGAACCCAATAATATTTTTAAAAAAAATAGAATCATTGGGGCGGCTAGGTGGCACAGTAGATAGAGCACTGGCCCTGAAGTCAGGAGTACCTGAGTTCAAATCTGGCCTCAGACACTTAATAATTACCTAGCTGTGTGGCCTTGGGCAAGCCACTTAACCCCATTTGCCTTGCAAAAACCTAAAAAAAGAAATAGACTCATTCAGTTAAACAAGTAAATATAATCAATAATGTAGTCAAAACTATAAAACTTAATTTTGGATCCAGAAGACATATTTGAATCTGAGTTCTGGTGCTTAACTGTATGACCTTGGTTTAGTCTCTAAATTTCTCTGCACTTCAGATTCCTCCTCTATAAAATAAGACGTTTAGACTAGTTTATTTATTATTATTATTATTATTATTATTATTATTATTATTATTGTTATTGTTATTGTTATTATTATCAGGGGTATCAAGGGGACAGTGGAAAAGTACCAGAATCAAGAAGACCAGATTTCAAATCCAGCCTCAGACACTTGGTAGTTGCAGGATCCTGGACTAGTAACTTAATTTCTGTTTACCTCAGTTTCTTCATCCAGAAGATGGAGGTCTTAATAGCACCCATTTCTTTCCTTCCTTCTTTCCTCCTTCCTTTCTTCTTCCTTCTACTTCCTTCCTGCCTTCCTTCCTTCCTTCCTTCCTTCCTTCCTTCCTTCCTTCCTTCCTTCCTTCCTTCCTTCCTTCCTTCCATCCTTCCTTCCTTCCTTCTTTCCAGCTCTGAATGCCATGAACCATGGACTCCAATCTATTTATAGTTTGCTTAAAAAAATATGTAAAGGAATAGCATCATCTTTGTCTCTTTCTGACCTTTTTTAACCACACATTCTTTGTTATCATGTTGAATAATCAACTTGTACATTTTTCTGATTCCTGTGAGAAATTCTGACTGTTTGACATACACCTTTCTCAAAACATTAATGTTTAAGCTTGTTGAGAAAAAATATTTTCCTTATTTGTTGAAAGTAACCATTATGAAAGTTGTGATTTGGTCATTTTAATTCTACTGCTCATCTGTGAAACAGGTCATACTTTTGTTTGTAAGGATAACATCTGTATTATGATTATAGTCATTAAAAGAATATAACCTGTTTTGACTTTTAAATGGAGAAAAATTAGATTAAAAATATTCCTGGGCAGAAGTGAAATACTCAGATATTATGAATACAACCAAATACATTGTGGGTGATTTTTAAGGTCTTCAGTATAGTAAATATTCATATCCTGAAAAAAGTTGTCCTTAATCTGATTTTGTGCTATTTTTATGTAATGGTTTTATAAGATTCTGTGATTATCTAATAACAGTACAGTGGTACTTTATGTTAAATATTCCATTGCATTTATATATATATTTATATGATGAGAACCTCATCTGATTCCATTATTCCGAGAGACATTTATAAGAACCTAAGAATGGAAAAATAATAGAGTTGTAACAACTGCTTATCTGCCTCAGAGTAAAGTCTAGTTGCAGTGATGACAGGATGGAACAGGGAGGAATCAGAGGAAAAACATTCTCTTCCACTGAGGAGACCCTGAGTAACTGAGAGCCTAGATAGCTGTGTGAGTGATTTGCTAGATCCAGCCTATACAAGGATTAAGGGATGAATTAAAATGTGTGATTTCGGAGAATATAGCTATTCCAAACCAGATGCTTAGACCACTAAGCCATCCCTTCTGGCACATTGTAAACTGTGATGCTGTAAATACAGCAGATAATTGAAATTTAGATTTTAGATATGGGCATTGTTAGCAGCCCTCCTCTGGTTTTCATTGCTTGGAGTCTTACAAGTAGATTTAACAGTTTATATTAATGCAGTTCCTTCAAAGGAATTAAGCTTTTGTATTTTTATTCTTAAAATAAGTGCTTTGATGGGAAATGTAATAATAATAAAAACCAGAGAAAGACTATGAACTTCCAGGTGTGTGCCTGCTGCAAGGTGGGAAACAGACTTCATCCTGGAAATTAAATCCTGTGCTCCTTTTCCAGACAGCTTTTATCTTTAGCATTTTTTTATTCCCTCCCCCCCACCAAAAAAACTCAGACTGCAGAAAACTCCAACCCTTCCTAAAAGATATCATTTGGTTTCCATATATTGGTTACCTTAATTCCCACTTTTTTCCCTAACTTGAAATATTGTGGTCCTGATACTGCAGTGAAGAGGGATACCTTGTCTGATTCTCCAATCCCATCTCTGGAATGAATTATGGTATTACAATCAAGAAACTGGATTTGAGTTTCATCCCTTAACTTATTAGCTATATGACAAAGGACAAGTTACTTAAATCTCAAAACCTATATCCTTAGCCATAAAATAGGGATAATAACTCTTATATTATGTAGATTACAGAGTTGTTGTAAGCAAAGTGTTTTGTAAACTAAAAAGGGACATGTCATGGAAATGTCAGCCATAATATTAAAATTTGCATCAGGCATACCAATTGGTCCATTGTCATTGGTTTTTTTTTTTACTAGTTTTCATTTTTCTGACCTCACTCGGTATTTGGAGACAAAAGCAATATAGTTAGAGAGGGGTTCATTACATTATACTTTATGTAACTTTGTGCTGCTGGAACATATTAAAGAATTTGTTGGATTCTTAAAGTGACATTGCCACACTGTGGAAACATCATTTGAAAAGTCTGCAAAGAATACAGATTGTCCAGGACTTCAGTCTGTGGTGGAAGCCACAGTTTCATTTATGTCATCTATGAACCATATCATATGACAAAGAAGCTTCACTTATGATGATATCAGTAGATAGTGTTTGATCAGCTTTCAAGCAGTAATTTATCTCTTCTGAGCAGAATATGTATAATAATAATAATAATACCATGTTTCTGTAGAATTTTAAAATTCATAAAATACTTTCCCTCACAAACCCAAGAAATAGATAGTACCTGTATTTTTCCTCTCCCTACCTCAACGTTATGGATTAAGAAACTCAGATTTAGAGAGGTACAGTGACTTGTCCATGGGCACATAGTCATTAAGCATAAGAGTTTGGATTTAAATCTACATGTCCTGTTGGACAGCTAGCATTTATTAAATATTCATAAATATGGAAATTACACTCAGTTATAGTTTCTGCTCTTACAGAACTTATCTAATGAGCAAAATTGCATGAGAAAAAACTATAAATAAGTTATATAGATGATAAGTTGGAGATAATCAGCAGGGAAAACACTAGCTATAAGGGAATAATAAAAGCCTTCTTGCAGAAGGAAGGAAAACTGAAACTTGAAGGAAGCCAGGGAAGCCAGGATAAAGCTAGGGAAGCCTTTAGAGAAAAGGAAGGAAGAAGAGAATTCCAGACATGGAAGACAACCCAAGAAAATATTTAGAATTAGGAGAACATCAGGGGCTATGAATAAAAAGGCCAATGTCACTAATTCCCAAAATTTGGGATTTTAGGGGAGGTATGTAAGGTAGAAGAAGACTGGAAAGATAGGAATGGGTTAAATTATGGATATCTTTGTAAACCAAATAGAGAATTTTATTTTTGATATAGAGCTGGTAGAGATTATTGAATAGTGGAAGAGAGTGACAGGCAGATCTGTGCTTTAGGAAAACCAGTTGAATACCTAAATTGAAGGTAGACAGGAAAAAGGAGAGACTTGAGGCAGAGACACCAACATACAGGCTACTGTAGACATCCAAGTTAGAAGTGATAAGCCTTGGTAATTGATTGGAGTTGAGGAAGGCAAGGTGTGAGAATGAGGACTCAAGAATAAAATTAAGGTTGTGAGCCTAAGTGACATGTAAGAAGCTGATACAATGGATAATAATAATAGAAAAGTTGGGGAAACAGAATGATTTGCTAGAAAAGGTAATGAGTTCACTTTTGGACTTAAGTGAACTTTTGATGTCTCTGAGACATCTGATTTGATATATCCAATAAACAATTAGAGATAGGAGATTTAAGGCAAGAAGAGAGGTTAGAATGAGACAAATTTCAGAATCATTCACAAAGAGATGATAATTTAATATATGTAATCTGATGAGATTAGCAAGTAAAATAATATAGAAAAAGAAGAAAAGAGGACCCAGGCATAGCCTTGAGGGAAATTAATGGTTATTGGCTATGATCTGGAAGAAAATCCACCAAGAAGAGACAGTTAAGTGGTTAGGTAGGAGGTGAACCGGAGAGAGCAATGTCTTGAAAACCTAGATAGATGAGATCAAGGAAAGAGAAAACTCAATAAACCTGCAGATTGCATAAAGATATTAGATTAAATAATAAGGGATCACTGATAACTTTGGAGAGAGCAGTTGAATGATGAAGTTGGAAAACAGACTGTAGAAAGTTAATAAGAGAGAGAAGAAAGGAAGTAGAAGCATTAATTTAGTTGATCTCAAGGAGTTTAGGCACATGTTAGGTTTTGGGTAGGGGGGATAGAGCAGATATGGGCCCCTTTGTATCTGCTTATGGGTAACTTTTAAACTCCAAAGCTAATGTTTTTTGAACATGTTGTGCTGCCTATAATGAAGAATAGATGATAACAGCATAGGCAAAAAGGTACTTTTAATGATAGGAAGATGGTTTGGTAGGATTATAGGCTGGTGAATAAAACTATGGACTTGGAGTCAGAAGACTTGACTTCAAGTACTGGCTCTTCCAGTTGTAAAATTTAAAACTTTGGTCTAACACCCAACTTTGGGGGACTCATTTCATCATTTAGAAAATGAAAATTATATACAATAGCAGGTTTGGGACCAAAAAAGGGGTTTTCTAAATGAATCAGATAGACCAGTGACATATAAATAGGCCTTTATTATTATTATTCAGAGTTCTTTAGAGTGAATAATTCTCCCTTTACTTCTTTATCATACGATTTGTAATTTGATCCTGCCTTAAAAGGAAGTTGCTCATAGAAAATTACTCTATATATTTGATTATGTAGAACTGCATTTTTAATATTTCCTGCTGTTTTTCTTTCTAAATGGAACTATTAAGTGCAAATTTTAATTTTCTCTGGTTGCATTATAAGCAACAAGGTCATTCATTGTGCCTCATGCCCTTTGACTGAAGTTGAAATATTTCCCTTGTTAAAAACACAAAATAGATGTTTGCACTATTTTATAGCTTATGAGTCCTTATCTTAGGACAAGTCAGGAAATATGTACTTCATTAAAAGTGGACATTTGAATCAATGAGTGAAAGTTATTGAAGATTTGGAAGACTGAGCTATGATAGAAATCAACAAAAATTCATTAAAAGAAACATCTCCATTGGGTTTGAGAAATATAGACATTAGAAAGGTTTTCATCTTTCTTTGTCTTCATTTTTGTGTATTTTTTCTTGTAACAATGAATGATCGGTTGTAGATTTGAAAAATACTTGATTTACATTCTTAACCTTTCCTGCTATTAACAAATCAAAACTTTATTCAAAATAATGAACAGTAGTCCTTTAGATATTTAGAAATCCTGGTAAAATTTCTTTTAAGTTGGATTAGGAAATTTATAAGAAGTGAGTAAAAAGATTAATGTTTTGATTTAGTTTTTGCTATTTCTACAAGCAATAATAAAAATGTGCCCTAGCCTAACTGTCGAAAGAAGCAACCATAAATTTTTCAGCAGAACTAAGGAGAATTAAGCAAGAACATGCGACATTTTATAAGGTGTAATGGAAAGAACAGTGAAATTGAAGTCAGAAGACTTAGATTTGTGATCCAGATTTATCATTTGCTGTTTTTGTAAATCATTCACTTTTCTAGACTTCAGGTTCCTCATCTATTTATTAAAGAGTTGTATCATTAGTTTCTAAGGTATAAAATTCAATGACTATAAAATGCTAGTATAGTCTTACTTGGGCTTATTTTCACTTTTTAAAAAAAATTTTTCATAAGAATCTGAATAATTAAAAATGCTATTTAATAATTATGTGGCCAAAGCATTTTATTTCTTGACCCTTAGTTTCTTCATCTCTTAGTAGAGACCAAAGGAACATTAGGGAACATGTAATCTGATGCCCTTATTAGATTTGTAGATAGATAGATGATGGGTAAATCAAGTAATAATTACACAAAAATAAGCAGGCCAGAGATTCCCTGTACTCTAGAAACTTATATTCTAAGTGAAGGAAGATAGTACACAAAAGGGGACTGGAAGATTAATAGGGTGGGGCAACTAGGTGGCACAGTGGATAAAGTACCAGCCCTGGAGTCAGGAAGACCTGAGTTCAAATCCAGCCTCAGACACTTAATAATTGCCTAGATGTGTGACCTTGGGCAAGTCACTTAATCCCATTGGCCTAAATAAATAAAAAAAAATTTAAAGAAAGTGAATAAGGGTTTAGCAGTGCAATGGTTGTGTTACACATTGCATGAAGGTGACTTGAAAGGTTCAGTTAAAGTCTGAATATTAAAGGTCTGGGGGGCCAAGGTTTGACTCTGAGCTCAGGGTGGTTCCAGGAATGAAATAGGTTCTTGTCGGGAAAAGATGGAGACTGTATTATAAATAAAGATGACATGCAATGGAAATGACCCCCCCCCCCCCAAAAGAAAGTAAGTCTTGGATTCAATAAATGACTTGCCTGAATTCAACTACTCTGAATTCCGTGCTTCCATTATTCCACTGATTAAAGTGCACAATTTTAGACTAGTGAAGGGGAAGGGGTATGTGTTGTCAAGAAGGAGGAGAGAATGAATCAGAATCAAACTATATAAACCAGAAAGTGAAATGACTTGGAAATAATTTAGAAATGTGTTTTAAAGTTTGTGTTTAGGTTTCTATGCCAGTTTACCTAATTTATATTTATAAATTACGTAAGATATTTGTCTTACAAAACTGCACATAACACTGTTGAAAACTGGGAAAAACTGCATAACTGCATTAAATCTCTTGGGGATAAGAATAGTGTGTCATGTTCAATGATAAAAGACACTGTAGGCTGATGGAGATATGGCTTAACTACGAAATGAGAAACTTTAATTCTAAGTATTTTCTTAAATTAGAGTCAGATGTCATGGGTTTGAATTTTAATCTAAAAGACTTGTAACCACGCAAAACATTAAACTCCATCCCTCTGAGTTTCAGTTCATTCATTGCTAAGTTAAAGATAATAATAATAAGACCCTAAGAATTACTTCAGGGAAGATTTTTATCAGGTTAAAAGTTTTACCAAAATGTTACTATTGTTAACACTCCCCCTCTCCATCTATATAATCTAGAGAAAGTCAATTCACCTGGGCTCTGAAAAAAAAAAAGGCATTAAGCCAAAGAGGAAGGGTATATCCTTTAAATTCAAGGCAAACAACAGAGAGTTATAAGAGTATAATAGCATATACTGGAAGATATTGATGCAGAGAATTACAAATGGAGAAAATTTATAATCAGAAACAGGTTCTGTAATCTTTAATGCTGTTAAATCTTGTTAAAGGGTAGAAGGCTCTTTGCTTTTCAGATGTAAAATGACCTCTATTGTTTCACTGCTAAATGTAAAATTTGTATCCTGTCTCCTTATTCCCAACCCCTAGCTTCCAACCTTCTACCTGATTTCAGTCACAAGGGATTTCCCCTTTTGATCTCAGTGCCCAGAGAATGGGCAAGGCTATAAAACCTTAGCTGAACCTGGGCCAGTCTGATCTCTAGCCAGTCAGCTCGCCCTGACTATTTTTCTTCCTCTCTGTTTCCCTCTCTTATTCTCTCTGTCTCCCAAGCAACCTCACCTTGCTTTTTGTTATTCACCCTGTCCTAAAGTGCCTGTTGCTTCTCTGGAGGAGAGAAGTTTTAACTTGCTTATTTTGCAATATTTTACCAAAAAATCTGAACAGTTTTAAAACCCCAGGGAGCATGGAAATTCCTTTGTCTTTCAATAACCCTCAATTTCTATCTTTAATTGGCAACCCCAAATCCCATCAGTGACAATACTAAAATGATCTACTTCATTTCACAATAATATCCATACCATATTATGAAAAAAGTGTGAAACTCTTCTCGAGCGTTGTCCAATCAATGATTTATGATGAACTGTTTCTGTGGAACTAATTTCCTCCAAAAACATTTCTGCAAATTTTTTTTGGTACCAACTAATGATATTAGAAGTATGACTGAAGTCAAATCATGGTTTTCCAGATAACTTGGATGACTAAAATATCCACACATTCTTGGATTGAATAAAATGACTTGCCTGAAGAAAGTCACTGAGTCTTTGGGAAAAGCTGCCTAACAAAATTGATATAACTTGTACATGCTTTTTATCTTCTACTCATTCTCAGTAGGAAAGAAAAGAAGGCACAATTCCTATTTTAAAAAATTAAAACTAGCTATATGTGGAATCTTAAGCAAATAGTAATAACACATTTACAAACAGTATCAATTAGAACAACTAGCCTGACATTATTCTGACTATATCTTATGCTGAAATTTTAAACCTACTAAACATAAAAAATTAGGGAATTCCCTATTAAATGAAATTATCATAGGGAATTTCCCTATGACAATTATTTGCTAACCTTTGACTTTCTCCATAATCTTGTATATTTTCTGTTATGCATTTAGGAACATTACTAGAAAAGATCCTTAGAATTCATGAGATTGCAAAAGAGGATGATCTATGATACATACAAAAAAGTTTAAGAAACTGTGCTTTAGAGGCTCATTAACTAATTTTTGAATTAATTCCAGGTAGCATGCTAAATTTTAAGGATTTAAAGTGGTCCATACAGAGTGGGGGGTAGAGGGTGGGAAAAGTCATTGTCCTCAATATGCTTTGAGTTCTAAATATTGGTGAATTCTTTCCAGAAAAGTGGATGTGGTAGCCTGGGAATTCCCAGAAATGGAGAATAGAAAGCAAGTAAAGGAATCATTCATTTGGCACAGGTTTTTCAGAAGCAATAATATTATTCATTATATTTCAATTCTTAGAGTAAGCAATGGAAAATGGGCTATATGGATGGAAGATACATTAAGGTAGAGTCTCTTTTCTATTTGGAGACAGAGCAGCAAAAGGATCATGGTGGAAGATGACCAAGGTTGAGGAACAAAAAATAGGAAAGACAAAATGGCTCTCCCCATCTACTTCAATACAAATTTTTTCCTAGGCATCATGTCTATGATTTGGTGGGTGGTTGTGCCTTTTTGTGATTTTTGTTCCTTTTGTCAGTTATCACAGAATTTTAGAGGTGAAAGGCACCTCAAAAATTATCTAGTTCTCTTCATATCTGAAAAAGAATCCCTAGTACCCATACAAGCAAGTCATCATCCAAATCTGCTTAAAGAGTTCTCATAGAGAGGATCCTACCATACTTGGAGTCTGGCCATTCTACTTTTAGACAATTCTATTCCTTAGGAAATTTTTCCTGCCATTGGTGCTAAATTTGTCTCCTTGTAACTTCCATCCATTTATCCTATTTTTTTCTCTAAGATCAAATGGAGTAATTCTGATCACTGTTTCACATAGCAGCCTTTAAAATATTTGAACACAACTATAACAACTCTCATGTTATCTCACTCAGCTCCAGAATCTTCTTTTCTCCAGGATAAAAGTCAAAAAAGTAACTAAAAGTAGTAACATGAAGTACAGATCTTAGTTAATATTGCTTTTCATGTAGAAATATTTTAAATTAATAGCAAGTAACAGTTGTTAAATCTCTGGGAATGAATCTTTTAAAATGATGCTGTCGTTTGATATTTGAATTACATGTGTTTCAATGTAAGAAAAAGGGAGAGAGGAGCATGAATTTTTTTCTAATCTCTCTAGTGACCTGGTCTAGCAGCAGCAATGCAAAAGAAGGCAGCTGGTGATTATATTTCAGATATAAGCACTCTGAAAGTAGAATAAAACTAGACCTAACAAAGAGAGAGGCCTGTTCTCCTGGAATGTGTATTCAGATTACTGAGGAACAAGTAGATGAGAAAATAGTAGACACCTAACAGGGCAATCACACTAGGGAAGATGAATGAAAAGCACATATAATTGAAGTTGAAGACTTTCTGGAGAAACAAAGATTTAGGGAAAGTATAATAACTACCTTCATATCTTTTTGAAAAAACAGATTCTGGGTAATGAAAAGAGTATTGGAATTTGAGTCAAGGAAATAGAAGTTCAAATCCCTGTGCTAAAACTAAGGACGTCATCCTGTTATCACATGATCTTATACCAAGACTCTCTCTTTACAAAATCTTTTATTTCATATAACTTGTAGATGATGAATATTTGGTATTTTTACACTGAATAAAAACATTATTCTTGAATTTTTATCAATAATATGTTTTGCAAATATTGATTATCATTTCTGTCTGTAATAGTGATGCAGTTTCATTAGTTTAATTGTTGAATTCTTAAGGCTATCTCTTAGTATAAGAAATGTAACATGTTTTTGATGTATAATTCTAGCTCCAAAAAAGAACTGAATCCAAAATTCCTTTACTTTACCAGTGTCAAAATGCTATTTATACATATGATTGTATGTGTATGTATGTGTGTATATATATATATATGTAAATGTTCTTATAGCTGTTTATTGCTCTTTATTTCTTGTTGTTTAACTCAAATCCTTAAGGCATGCATATTCACAAAATAGAAAACCAAAATGTGTTCTAACTTTATGTTGCAAATTTTATCCATTATTACTTTAGTATCTATTTGTTGTTGATTTGTTTAAGGCAAGATAATTGTGAAAGTATCATCATAGCTATTGGAAACCTAGCTAGAGAACAGGGCAAACTCTACCCTTGAGCACAACTAGATAACCATTACCTCTTAAAGGAAGGAAAAACTAAATAAGCCATGAAAATCAGAATTCATGTCTAGTTAAATGAATCATTCAGACATATGAGCTTCCAGGTGGCTTATTTTTTAGTTCTGTAACCTACTAGCTCCACTTTCCCATTCCGTACTGTTGAGGATTCTCCTATATTCTGATCAGCCTTGTCAGTGCCACTTCTGTTCAAGATCCTAAACCAGAATCCATTCCCCTTAGTCTGTTACCCTATTGCCACCTTATTGTTCTATATCAATCTGATTAACATAGTAGTTAGCTAGTATTTAGGTCAGGACAATTGATTAGCATCATGGATAATCAGGACAAGAAACTTAGTTCAGGTACAAGTGAATCAGCATATCAATTGGAAGAGAGAGCTTGTCCTCTGGGTTTAGTAGAACTTCCCCAGAAGTGAAGTACCCTGGACAGCTCCTTAATGGCTAATTTTTCTGACAATTAACTAAAGAGCTTTTATTTTTCAGACCTAAAGGCTCATGCAGTTGACTCTAGTTTTTCCCCCACAGGCTTTTTTTCTAAAATAATTATTAATATTTACTGAAAATATTCCACTTTCACTTCAGTAGCTATTTGATGGGTACATCAGAAGAGAGTTGCATAACATTAGGCAGGAGGTGGAAGGGAGAGACAGAATTATGTGTCTGTGAGAAGGCTGAGAGTGTTTATTATGTTAATGGTGGAAGAGTGTATGTATGTATGTTTATATGTATGTATGTTTAACAAGGAATATAAACAAGAAAAAATATATTTTAAACTTTTAAGCAAATGTAGCAGTACACCTCCATAAAAGGCTACTTTTCCACTGAGAGGAGGGAGATAGATTAGCTTGGCTATCAATTCAGGGAGTGCCTTGTTTGGGCAAGTTGATTATATTTTTATTATTGAATTTTCTTACTTGGAAAAAAAGATGGGGGGGTGGAGCTAAGATGGTAGCATGAAGGCAGGAATTCCTGGAAACTCATTCCCCCAAAACTCCAAAAGCCATCAAATTATGACTCTAGCCAAAATTTAGAGGGGCAGAACCCACAGAAAGACTGAGTGATACAATTTCCCAGTCCAAGATAACTTAGAAGTTTCATGGGAAAGGTCTGTTTCACCAGGATCTGGAATTGGAAAAAGCCACTACAAGTGCAGCTGCAGCACAACAAAACTGGGCAGGGTTCCTAGATCCCTGGGGGTATCTGAGTCCATGGTAGAAGGTATGGTTTACAGACTTCCTGGCCCCAGGATCACTGGGAATGGGTTGAAAGGGTGGTGAGAGAACTCTGCTGCACCAGAGTGATTGCAGAGCAAGTGCTGGTCTCAGAGCAACCCTGTAGTGAGAACCTGCAGCAAGAATCAGGGAAGCCAACCTGCACCTTCAGAGTACAGCCTTCAGACAATAAGGGGGTCAGGGTAGACTACAAAGGTCTCTCTGCTCTCCCTGGGACAGGACTCAGATATTTGCACACACTCAAGTCCAGGTTTCAGTTTTGGCTCAGAGCCTCTCATAAGACCTTGGAGGAATTAAGGTCCCTGTGGGTTGTCCCCAACCCCCCCCCCCCCCCAAAGCCTTGGAAGTGTGGTAAATCAGTCATAGGCTGAGGAAATGAGCAAACAAAAGAAAAAGAAGAATCTGACCATAGAAAATTACTTTGGTCCCATGGAAGATTCAGAAAATGACAAAATCAAAGTTTCTGTATCCAAAATCTCCAAGGGAAGTAGAAAATGGACTCAGGCTATGAATGAACTCAAAAAAAGATTTGAAAAGCAATTAAGGGAGGTAGAGGAAAAATTGGGAGGAGAAATGAGAATGATGTAGATAAATAATGAAAATGAAATCAGCAGCTTGGTGAAAGAAATACAAAAAATACTGAAGAAAATAATATGTTAAAAAGCAGTTTAGACCAAATGGAAAAAAGCAACACACAAAAAGGCAAATGAGGAGAAAAATGCCTTAAAAAGCAGAATTGGCCAGCTGGAAAAGGAGATTACAAAAAACTCTCTGAAGAAAATAACTCCTTCAAATGCAGAATGGAACTGAAGGAAGTCAATGACTTTGTGAGAAATCAGGAAGAAATAAAACTATTCCAAAAAAAAGTCAAAAATTAGAAGAAAATGTGAAATATCAATCAACCTCAAAAATAAATCCAGGAGATATAATTTTAAAATCACTAGGCTACCTAAAAGTCATGACCAGGAGAAGAGCCTAGACTTCATTTTTCAAGAAATAATACAGCAAAATTGTCCCAAGATCCTAGAAGCAGAGGGTAAAATAGAAATTGAAGGAATTCATCAATTACTTCCTGAAAGAGATCCCAAAAGAAAAACTTCCAGGAATATTATAGTCAAATCCCTAAACTCCCAAGTCAAAGAGAAAATACTAAAAGCTGCCAGATTCAAACAATTCAACTGCCTTGGCTCTATAGTCAGTATTACACAGGATCTGATAACATTTACATTAAGGGCTCATAGGGTTTGGAATATGATATGAATCAACTACCCAGCAAAACTAAACATCCTCTTTCAGGGAAAAAAGATGAACTTTCAATAAAACAGGAAACTTTCAAACTTTCCTATCGAAACTACCAGAGCTGAAAGTTTGATCCCCTAGTACAGGACTCAGGTGAACCATAGAGAGGATGGATAAGAAGGACTAATTATAAAGAACTTAATGATGTTGAGTTGTTTGTATTCCTGCATGGGAAGAAGATACTGATAACTCAAGCTGAATATAATGGTATAATATAGTAAAAAGATGGAGTCAATGGGTGATAAAGGAAAGTACAGGTAGGAAGAAAAAGGAGAGGAGGAAGAAGGGGTGATATTTCACATGAGTCAATAAAAAGCTTTTTCAACAGAGTGGAATGGGGGAAGATGAGGGGGAATGAGTGAATCTTCATTCTCATCAGAACTGGCTCTAAGAGGAAATAACATATGCACTTAATAGGGTATAGAAATCTATCTTACTATAGAGAACAATGAGAAGAAAGGGATGGATTAAGCGGAGATGGAGGGGGGAAGGGGGGAAGAGGTGATAGAAGAGAGGAAGATTGTGGGAGAGGGTACTCAGATACAACACATTTTTGAACAGGGATAGTGTGAAAGGAGACAGAGACTAGAATAAATGAGAGTGAGAAGGAAGAGAGTGGAAGGAAATACAGCTAGTAATAGCAACTGTGGGGAAAATATTGAAGCAGCTTCTTTGGTGGATTTATGATAAAGAAGGCAACTCATCCCAGAGACAGAGCCATTGGAATCTGAACACAGACTGAAGTGCTTTTTATCCCTCTCATTATTCTTGAGGTTTCTCATCTTTGGGGGGGGGGGGGATGTTTACTCTCACAACAAGATTATTGTAATAATATAAAGTAAATAAACCAAAAAAAAGAAAAAAGAAATATAAGAAAGATAACAATTAACTAGTCAGAATTTTATATAACATTAAATATAGTTTTCCAAAGTTCAGTCGTTTTATTCAGTTACCTCATATGTCTGGATTTGACAGGTGTCAGGTGATACTGGGGAAAGAATTTGGGCTATGGAGACAGAGTTTGAATCTTACCTCTGCCACTTATAAATTATAGACTTTGGCAAATTAAGTCACCTTTAAGATTTTCCATTTCTTCATCTGTAAAATGCAGAGATTGAACTAGATGACTTTTCAGATCATTTCCAGGTCTAAATATCTATTCCTATAATCTTATTAAAGCAGATGACCCTGGCTTTTTTTGACCAAAAAAGGGGGGGGAATGGAAGCTGCTAGATATTAGATATGAATTTTTAATTTCTGTAATGAAAATAATATGATTGAGAAATACTTGGAGATAAAACAACTCCTGAAGTGGAAGTACTGGAGACGCTGGCATGATAAATGTGTTATTCCCTCTCTATAATGCTCCTCATTTTCTAGAGCATTATGAATGACATTTCTCATGACAAAGGGATCATTATATCATAAACTTTAAATATAAACTTATTTATCATTATTTGCTCTATCAGTTAGCTGCTTGTGTAAGTTAGGTTTGGGTTGTAATGGAAAAAAGAACTACAGCCACCTTAATCTAATTAATGATTTTATTAATAATATAGAAGCAATATGGACATGTATGAAGAGAATACAAGAAATTATGCACCTCTGCTTTATTTCCAGCTGCTGAATCCCCACCCACCCCTCTCTGTCCAGGCTCAGGAAGTAAAACTGTGTGCAATTGCTTCCAGGAGGGAGGTCATTCAGTCAGAACCCAACCACCCACTGTTTCCCAGATTCTAGGGGCTAAGTAGTTTTAAGGTTTTATAGAATTCCTTTGGAATGATGGGCCACTCTCCCGAATATCTATCAGTCATTCTTGCTGTCTTTTTCTACATATATTCACCACTTTTGGTAAAGAGCTGAGCTCACTGATTTGGATTATTTCTATGTCTATTCCAAATTGAACTGGCCCTTTTTCCACTAATTATATGCCAAAATGAAGTAATATGGACCTCACAAGGCTAGAATTTTCGAGTTATGTTATCATACTTGTAGGAGGTTTTCATAAAGAAAACAGAGCCTCACCATATTCTTTCTCGGTTAATACAAAATATCCTTGACTCCAAATGTCCCTCAAACTTCTGGCCATATAAATGAACAAGCAAAGTTCCCACCAAAGATCCAGTTACCTGGAAAATGGAATAGGCAAGATCTCTGTTCCAAGTTGGTCCTTGATCTTGACCAAACTATAGCACTCATATTGAGGGAAAGAAATAGATGGGCACAAATCTGCCAAGACCACCTACAATCTAATGACTGCAGAAGCACATGGGTGATTCAATATTGTTAGTGCTGACTTGGCGAGTGACCTTAGTATAGACCCTCAGACAATTCAACCAGTCTACCTTTCAACATCATTATCTTCCAATTAATTTTCCTGATTAAAGACTCATTTTGCAACTGCTTTCTTTCTAATATCCCTTTCAAGCTATGGCATTGACAAATATATTCTGAAAGAATCACCCACTTTTGAAACTACTACGTAAAGGTGTCTCCATTTTTGTTATCCTGAACTCTATTTGCTTTTTATCCTAAGGATATCTGAAGTTATTCTTCAACTTTTTATGTTTTACATCTTTGCTCAAAGAGTCAGTCCCCTTTTTTATTAATTGTTCTCTTACTTCCTGGAAGTTCCCTCTATTATTTGAAGTTATATTTGCATGAATGGTTAATTCTTACTATACCCTCCTTTGAAACTACCCTCTTTCCCTTCATCTCTCCCCTGGAGAATTGTTCAGATAGCATACTGTTATAATGGAGTCTCTATGTGACATAGTAGGGATTGTGTCAAGTGAATATTATTGTTGGTTGGGCAAGGTCTTTCAAAATGTTTTGTTTGAGAAAAATTTGCACATGTAGTCACAATTAACTACTTGTTTTCATTCAGGAGCTCACAAAAATCTTGAAACTTCTGGAAAAGTTCACAATCTGTTACTGCAAGATATCCTAAGTACAGAGAGAAGTCTAGTACAATTTCTTTGAGATTTTACAAGACAAAAAGTCACATGCTTTAAGAAAGATTCTAAAATTGTGTTTCTTCTAGTGCAAACAGGGAATCAGTTTTTGAAACTCCCAAAAAGGATATAGCAAAGAGGAATGTAAGGATGACAGATTGAAGGGCAAAATGATTTTGGAGAAAGATATATGAAAGCCAAAGAAGAAAAATAAAGGGGGAATATAATAGATGAGAACAGAGTGAATTATAGAACAAATAAGAAACACAGACATGAAATAAAAATTAAAGGTATTCACTTTCCTCGTGCACAAAGGTAATTACTTGGGCCACAATTTTAGAATCTCTAAGCATGTGACTTTTTTGTCTTGTAAAATCTCAAAGAAATTCCACTAGACTTCTCTCATATCTTACAGTAACAGATTGTGAACTTATCTAAAAGTTTCAGGATTTTTGTGGACTCCTGAATGAAAACAAGTAGTAAATTGTGACTACATGTGCAAAATTTCTCAAACAAATTAAAAGTTGCCCTTGGAGAATTTGGTCCTTTTAACTATCTTCTTATTTAACCAAGTCTGGAATTTTTATTACTTTAACAAAAGGCATGCAATAGATTTACTGCAGTAGAATTTAATTGAAATCCTTTTCAGCCAACAAACATAAAAGAAAGATGGGACAGAAACTTTTATATTTGCTACATTATTCCCACTCTCTCCATTCTTTTTTACTTACCTGCCTTAGGAAAATGATTTGTAGTTATAAAAACAGTGCTTGCTGCATGAAACTGTCCATGTCAACAGAGCTATATTCTAAATAGTTAAGAGAATGACAGCATTTAAACAGCTAGATGAAATGAAAGAGAAGCAGATGTTAAAAAAAACCTTTGATCATATTTTATAGTCATACCAGACTCTTAGCAGAAGAGAACATCTAATAGGTAAAAACAATTTTGTTCCTATACATTTTTATCATTTAGAAAATGAACAGAATTTGATCCATCATCATAGACTTTTAATGCTACTTAATAAGAGTATTCACTTTTGAAGTAGAATAATGACATGCAAGAACTAGGGGGGGGGGATAAATTGAAATTGAAAGATTTTTTTTTAAATTTAGGGAAATAACTTATGTGTGTATCTATCTATCTAATATATATATATATATATATATATATATGTGTGTGTGTGTGTATGTATGTATATAATATATATATATGTAATTAGAAAGAACTTTTGGTCAATCTTAACAGCCTTAAAAATAACTTATTTTTGAAAAAATGCTTTTAATTTTCTTTTAATTAAATGTGCTGGAACTTTGGTTACTGGGTATAAGGAAGAAACACTAGAAGCTTTTTAAAAAGAGAATTTTTTTGGTGAACGGATGAACTTCCATAGACTTAGGCATTTAAAAAGCAATTTTTCATTCCATGTATTTGTGTAGAAGTAGGCATAGCTGGTGGTATTGGCCTATGCTGAAAGACTAACTAAGCTAATGAAATACTGATCTTAAAATCAATAGTGGTTTTCATTTTTTGCTACCTAAATTTATCATTGTGTCTGGTTACATACAGTATACATTTTATGATTTTTTTAATTCCCAGCTGTGTTTTGACTTCTTAGTATCGTGTTTAGTCAGAGCTACCTTGCAAATTTTTCAAGTTACAAAAACAACACATGACAGCAAGTAGAGTAAGTTTTAAAAAAAATCTTACTTTATCCTCTCTACCATATTTCAGTACAGAGAGATGGATATTTAGCATAGGTGCAATCTGGTATAGAATCATCCCTAGATGATCTATATTAACTTGTTGAGTAGGAAAAGTAATCAAAAAGTGTAGATCATTAAAGATATATTCTATTTAGCTTAACAGTGTTGTAAATGTGCCTTACCTTTTGCACACACACATAGAAAATGTGTTCTTGAAAACTGAAAAGTATTATTTTAATTTAAAAAATTAAATTGATTAATTTTTTTTTGTATTCAGGAATAGCCTTAATTCAAAGGAACTTATTAAGAATTTTTTAAGGAGAAATGTGAGTAATGATCCTCTAAATGATCATGTTCCAATATTTTTTCTTAAAGCAATAGAGCTTTTTAATTTTGCTTGATTTGCATTTATTCACAAATTGTGATAACAGATTGTATTTTTAGTTATTTGTTGGTAATAACTATAAGTTCATTCCCACATCAACAAAATCTTTTCCATAGTTCTCCTTTCTGGAGCCCACTTGCCCATTTTACGTAACACTCCCTCATTTTTATATTTTGAGTTGCAGATTGGTCCTCCAAAGAGCAGCCACTAATTTCAGGAGCAAAATTTATTCTAAAGTTCTGACTCCTAAAACTATAGCTCATGAGCCATCATCACCCATTCCCAATGAATGAACTTATATTTAATAATTAAGCAATATTAATAATTACCTCAAAATAACATTTACTTAAATGGTATCCTAAATTCAGTAATCACAAAACATTCTTCCCAAAAGCCAAGAGAAATTATAACAAATACACAATTATTCATAGGATTTTGTTTCTTATCTAGTCTATTAGTTATGACTGAATCCTTGTGACTCCTTTGGGGTTTTCTTGGCAAAAATAATGGAGTGACTTGTCATTTCCTTCTCTAGCTCATTTTTCACATGAGGAACTGAGACAAACAGGGTTGAGTGACTTACCCAGGGTCTCACAGCCCCTAAGTGTCAGAGACTAGATCTGAACACAGAAATATGAGCCTTTCTGACTCCAAGCCCAACATTCTATTCACTGTGCCACTTAGTTGCCCTTTATCCATGCATAGACATTTTTTATACTGAAGCAACTTAACAGTTCAGCCCTTCCTCCCATGACCTTTCTCTTCACTTTTCTACCCCACTGTATATGGCATCTCCTACTGTCCCGGTAAATTAGCTGTACCTTAAGATACCATAGCCACATCTCATGGCACTCAGCTGCCCTCTGGGCAAGGGGCATAATTTGAACTCCATGAAGTTGCTTTCCTTCTCAAATATATTCACTGCCACTCTCTTGTCTCTCTTACCTCTTCCTGGTTATATCATTTATTAGCTTGCACACTGGAAAAGCCAACGTCTCTACAAAAGAACACTTCCCCTCTCCATTAAAATCAGACTGATACTCAGAGCTTCCCTCTATCTTATAACTATTGTAGTTATATGCATGATGTATTTAGAAGTCTTTGAAAGAAAGGTGCTATCAATCTAGTGCATTCTTTATTGTAGAATATTTTCTAGATGGTAGAAGATCAGCATGTAGAAGATTCAAATGGATTGGAAGATACACATTTGTTCATCAAAATGCTTATTGTGTCTGCTTTATTGCTTGGCTCCATAGACACATTAAAAAAGTTTGGAAGTTCTCTGCCTTTCTGCATGTAGCTTATATTTCAGCATTTATTCTCAATTTGTGTAGTTAAATTATTTTCTATACTAATTTCTGAATTATATAGGCAAGGTTATGGGGTATAGTTATAAATTTCATAAAGCCTAATGATTCCCATCTGTAGATATCACTTTCAACAGAGAGATAGCTGCTAAAAAAGATGAATGGGAGATGTCTCACTATAATATCCAAAAGTGGAGGGTAGAATTTAGGCCAAAATAATACCTTTCTGAGATTCTTTAGCATTTACAAAGCATTTTAACTTACAGCATCTTATTTACTTTACTACTCACAGTTTTGTGAAGCTATCTCAGCAGACGTTATTTTCCTTTTACTGATGAGGAAACTGAGGTTTAATGAGCAAAATATTAGAACAAAGCAAACCCAAGATTACAGTGTCAGAGCCAAAATCTGAACCTTGTATTACTCCAAACCCAGTGTTCCTGCTCCTGTACCATAACTACCTTCTTGGAAACAAGGAAAATTTCAGAGTGTTAATTGAGTTTCTATTTTGTATGCACACAGATTTGCTTGAGCTACCAATATGCATGCCAACATGTTAGGCATACTCATCAGATGTAATTGGGCTTGAATTTTTTTCCAAGGGTATGCTACCCTTACCCTGAGAAAGTGAAACAAGATTTCCAAAATTATGCTTAGGAATAGCTTCTCATTATAATTATTATGTACAGTTGCCAAGCATGTAATATCCTGGTATTTTTTATAACTCCCATACTTTAATTCATATATAATTTCAGAATGAACACAAGACTAATCTTCCAAAATGAAAGTCATTTTTAAAAGACTCCAGATTTTTTTTTTAGCATGACTCAATTTTATTGGGCAGGTGCCTTCAAATCTCATGGAAACTCATCAAGAAAGAACTTCAAAGCCACATACCTTTATTTATTTATAAAGAGAAAGTATTATTTGAAGACTCTGATCATTCTATACTTGCTAAAGAGATTCCCATTGAGACCTTTTGATTTTTATTTTTAGTTCTCCTCTGAAAAATGAAAAAAAGCAAAAGCTTTTGAAATTAATATCATTGTTTTTTATTCCCTTGGATTGGTAAGTGTGGTCAAGGGAATTTAAGAGGTCAAGAAATCCTTCCCCACCCCTGACCTTCTAGATATATTTTTAAATAGAAAATATATTTTTTTACAAAAGTATGACTCATGATGCTACAATAAATATATTTCCTTATGTGAAATTGGTAACTCTACCATGGACAAGTTACAAAGGGTAATGTGATGCCCGTACACACCAGAGCATCCTGCCCTCTCTCTATCTTTGTTCTGTACCCCATGAACAATTCAAGTTGTTAGCTATGGTGCTAACTAAATGTAAACACCTTTACTTTCCAGCTGCTGCTAATTGGTTTGGGAATATTTATGTAAGTGTTGATTTTAAAGCTAAATATAGTGTGTTGATGTTTAAATCCAACTCATTCTGGCTGTCAGAAAATGCTCCCGTGATCCTGAAAGTGTTGCTAAAAATGTTCACTTTTTTTAAAACGTTGTAATTACACTTGTCTGTTGTGAGAGCCACGTAGGATACATTACCTGCCTCAATAAAAGGAGAGACACAAACGTTCTTGCCTACTTGGCAAGATAGACCCTCTTATTGAACTTTGCTGGCAGGAAAGCCAGATGAAGAGATTAAGAACATTTTGAAACAGCTGCATATTTGATAAAACTTATCACATCTCTATTCCTGAGCAGATACAAAGCATAGCAACCCTAATGTCTCTCTATTTTTTTTTATTAAAATTTAAATGTAGGAGGTCTAGAGGCATTAGTTTCTGGAAATGAATTTAAGGCATCCAAGTGAAAGTAATAATATTTCACAAATCCAAGGCTTATAGTCCATTCCATAAGACTCAGAGTCTGTCTCAAGTTTGACTAATTTAACATTTTTTTCCTTCTGTACTTCCAAATTTAAAAGACATGTTTCTACAGATCTTCTTCAAATTAGGATGCTGAATAGAAAAAAAATGATCTGCATTTTTAGATCTGTGACTCTTCCTTTCCCCATGTAATTTATTGACATAAAGAATCAAGTACCTTTGCATTATCACCTTTCAGTTATTTCATCTGATTCTTGGAATGAGAAATTAGATAGTGCCTATCCACAGTTAATTACAAATATCCAAAAACATGAAAGCATTTTCCCAATAATGTTAAATTCACCCTAGATTGTTTTGTTCTGTTTTGTTTTAGTTTGTTTTGATTATCCAATATATAAAGGTATTTTTTGTCCTTCTCACTTATAGACAAGATCAGAGAAGATGAGCACTGGTAGAGAATATATTTGATGTAGAACTTGGAGGGCCCTCTTATTTTATGTAAAACATTTGTCCTTAAGGCATTTCCTATTGATATTCAATTTATTGTTGTTTAGAAACTTAGACATAAATATCTTGAATGCAAATGGGAGTCTTGTAGAATGTTCTAGAAGGATTCAATTTATTCTAAGCCAAAACCCATCAAATTATTGTCTAATACATTCTTTCACATCACTAATGGAGGAGTTCACTTTTACTCCAGGGAAATGTTTGACCCAGAGATCCTCTAGTCTATTTCCATCATTTTACCAAACAAAAAAAAAAAGTATAAAAGGTGACTTGCTCAAAGGTTTACAGGTAGTAAGTACACCATATTGTTAGGCAAGAAATATCTATTAGCTGAAATTGTATAATACAATTATTACCCATTTGGGGGCAGCTACTGAAAGACAGTTGCTTCAGGGTTCTTTTTTATAATTAATGTTTTTTAGCAGATGAATTAAATATAAATTTGTGACACTTTTAAAAATAATTATCTCCTGCACAGGAATTGAATATAAATAATATTCTACCAAGAATATTCTTCTATTAAAGCCTGTGCGTAACTTGCATTTGTGGCACCTACTTACTGACTGAAATGATTACTTATAACTTGTAGTAAACTCAAAATTATCTTAGAGCAGATTATCTGCATTTGAAGAGTATCTACATTTGACCTGGGTCAATCTTGCTTTCATATTCTAAATGATATTGCCACCTACTTAGCTTGTTTAAGTATTTTGTTGACATAAATAGGATTTTTGTTTCTCTTCAGGTTAGAGATAGAAAAGAGGAAAGAGAACCTTTTAAATCTGCAGAATGAAGGCATCAACTAGTAAATGAGTTAACTTCCTAGAAGAGGAAAGTGGATGGAAAACATAATGATAGTGGTCAAATACTTGGTCTGTTTTAGAAATATTTTGGGTATTTCCTTCTAGCACTACTAGTCCTTCCATATCAAAGAGGATTATACCGAGCCAAGGGATTGGAGACACAATTATATTTATTATAGGGAGAGGTATTCTGTGCTAGGGCATCCTTCTCACTTGCCAATACCAGAATTATTCCATTCCAGGAATTTATAGGAAGCAGAACTATTGGATATGGTCTGGTTGCTGTGGAAGTCTCTTGACCTTAAATGGTTTAGATTCCTCCGAATTTGAATCCAAAGTAGTGGAGATGGACAACCACATAGGAAGGGGTGGAGCAATTACGGTAACATCATCTATCCAGTAAAAGCTAGTCAGGGACCCATGGAGAGTTCTCTTTTCTTTGTGAAAAGCAGAACCAGCCTGGAATGGGTTCACCTCAAGAGAGAGGTCCCAGCCTTGAAACGCATTGCAGTTCCAACTTTGTCCATTGAGATTGAACTCCAGAGAGTATACTAATAGCAGAGCAGTATAGCCATATGAATGGCAAACTGACATTGTCCTAACCTTAAAGCTATTGCCAATTGTATCATATTGATAAGTTCAAAACTCAGAGATGGCAGGTTTGAGGGGAAATACCATACTGATGGATAAGTGATTAAATAAAATAAGGAAAAGCAATGATTTGCTATTTTGATATTTAATCTCTCTAGGTCTTGGTTTCTTCATATATAAATCCAGTGGATTAGAGTAGGAAATCTTTAAGGTCCCTCCCAACCTTCACATCTTATGAGTCTCTGAAATTAATATAGAAAGTCAGGCCTTTATATAACAGGTTTCATTATTCTCTTTGATGTGCTGGGAATTCCCATAATCATGTATAACCACAAAAAAAAACATTTCCCTAGGCAAAATAAAAATGATTTTTTAATTATCTGCTATTTTTGGCTTATCTATTTGACTGCGTTCCCATGTCCCTCCTCATTTGAGTCAACAAACAAGAATTGACTTTATATGTAATACATTTTGGTTTATAAATGAAGTCACAAAAAATGCCTCAAATGAAGTTGATATCTTTTAACATGCTCCAAGAGGATTCAAGTTACTCTAAGGCCCAAATTTTCAAATTGTTGGCTAGGACATTCTTTCACAACATCAATGAAGAAGACTCTACCTTTAATCCAAGGAAATGTTTGCTTATCCAAATATTCATAGATAATAATAATAATAGTGAGCCATTATGGTGCCTTAGAGTTTTTTATCTTATTTGTTCTGTGCAACAATCCTGGGAGCACATACTGTCAGTATTCCCATGTCACAGTTGATTAAATTGAAGAAGACAGGAACTAAAGAACTTGCCAAGTGCCCCATAACTAGTAAGTAACTGAGGCAAAATTTGAATTCATGTCTTCCCTACTCCAGACCCAGAACTCCATACACAATGCCTTATAGTTGACCTAAATGTCTGATCACATTAACCAACATAAAACCAATAAGCTCCATAATTGGTAGATGGATGAGTAGCTCATATTCTTGAGTGAATGATTGTTAATTGCTTTACCTCCTCTACAATGTGGATTATATAAAAATCTTTCCTAATCTTTAAATGTAGGGATTAGATTAGATCATTTTTCAGTTCTTTTCTAGCTACAAATCTACCATCTTATTTTTATCTCTCTACTTTCTTGTTTGTTTAACAGCTTGGGTACATAAAGGAATTTATGTAACTTCCATGTGCCATTTTGCTACCTTGTCAAAAAGAGAAGGTTAATCTGAGGGATATGGTTCATTTAAACAAATACTTTAGGTTAATGTAATACTTAGTGTCTTATTTTCTTGAAAGAGTTAACATGGTTTTCCCAAGCCTAATCTTAATATAAAGATTTTACTACATTGTTTTCTTTTTAAAACTACAAGCCACTACGTCCTTGACTTTTTTATTAAAAAGAGAATCTCAGAACTCCACAGATGTTGTTCAATCTGTATTCATAGTTAAGAACTAGAAAGTGACCGTCCATATGGAAAAAGATTCATCATTCTGTAGCTAAAATCCATAGCTCAGAAAATCCATCTGAATGTCTCTTGCCATTAACTTCCTCCTCTTGAGAAACTGTAGATCATTGGAATGGAAGTGCCCAAGCATGATTCTGGTAGCAAACAAAGAAATAATTCTTTTGTGAATTAGAATCACCAAATAGGGCACTATTTCTAGATAGCATCTTTCCATTATTTTTCTGGAAGTATGACAACCTCACCCACCAATCATCTCAAAGCAATCCACTTCTATACTGGGAGAGAGCTTTGCCATTTTAGAAATTAAATGGTTGTCTTTCAGTTTGGTCTGGTGAAGATCATACTCTAAATCGAATTCTCCCTGGCAGAATGACAGCTGTAGATTTATGTCTTTCAGCTATATTCATGTTACATTCTTGACAGAAGTGACCTCTCAAGGCAAGATTTTTTTATGGATTTTGCTCTGTTTATATTACTGCCATAAGGGCTGTGGTGAAGTACAGTACATTAAAGCCAATACATCACTGGCTGTCAATGGTGTCTTCCCTAGATACTTCTTTTTCCTTGTTCATATGAAAAAAATCCATCCTAAATAGTCTGTAGATGATGAGAAGAAAGGCAAATGATCATTTCCAACTCTCTTAACATTGGGCTGCATGTAAAAAGTCCATGAGGACATTTTAGAAACAAAATTAAAAAAAATGAGCACAGGGAGAACTGAAATGATTAACACCTGTTCCCAAGTCCTCACAGAGATGAGAGAATCTGACCAATAGAGAACAAAACCACAAGGGCATCTGCAGTGTTAGAACACTCTGTTCTGATTTCAAAAGTTATATGGAATGTCTGTATTTACCAATGTCTTTTGCTGCAGGGCTCACCACAGAGTTTAGAAGATGGAGAAGTCATATGTGGTGGACAAGCAGAACTGCTGACATCGCAAAAAGCTAAAGACACACACAGGTAATTCTGATCAGCAATGTGTTATTCAGTTTCATAAACAGGTCTCTACAGTGCCATCTCAGAACCTGAAAGACTCTTTTAGAAATATCACCATGTTTTCGTTAATAGTTTTTTCTCCATTCTTACGAATCCTGTAAATCTTTCCTTAGAAGACCACTGTAGGGGCTGCTAGGTGACATAGTGGATAAAGCACTGGCCTTGGAGTCAGGAGTACCTGGGTTCAAATCTGGTCTCAGACACTTAATAATTACCTAGCTGTGTGGCCTGGGCAAGCCACTTAACCCCATTTGCCTTGCAAAAAAACCTTAAAAAAAAAAGACCATTGTGGTACATACTTGACCTAGACTTTTATTTTCTGGAAACTGTGTTGCTTCTATGGGTCTTACAAAATCTTACTCACAGTGTACAAAACAAACATGGTCTCTGAATTGGTCCATGACCCTCATCATCCCCAGTCCTGCTTTTTTTGGTATTGATTTAGATTCCAAAACTTTTGAATTTTTTTTTTATTGCTCCACATGAGGGTGAGGTAGAAAATAATTTTTTAAAATCTGAGCTATTTTATTGTTCTTCCTTTTACAAGATGTGCCCTTTTTATGAATTATTATTTATGTGTATGAGCCTGAATGAAGAAAATGGGTGACCAATCCTCTTTTTTTTAAATAGCATTTAAGTTTAATGATTAGTGAAAATAATCTCAAAATACATCTATTCCAACTTATTCATGAAGAGGAATCTCCTATAAATCAGTCCCAATAAGAGACTGCTCCCCATCCAGCCTCTATTTGAAGATCCTCAGTGAGGAAGAAGTTTTGGATGATTCTGATTGTTAGATATTTGTTTTATTCCTTAAATTAAAAATAATAATAATAATTTTTTAAAAGAGAAGTTTGTCCTTGTAGCAAGCCAAAATCACACAACCTCCCTCCATGGCTCCTAGTTCAGCCTCCTGAGGCCAAGCCTGTTTTCTCTAGCTAAAAATATTTATCTAACTCAGTCTACTGGGATTTGACGCCTGACATTCTCTTTTGACCATAAAAAGCCTCCCTTTTGTAAAGATTAATAGTATTGGTTATAAATGTGAGTCTCTTACCTTTTACCTATTATTCTTTCTTAATGTAATCTTTCTGAAAGTTTTGTAGCAACTTCTAAATTAATGGGGTTTTTTAATCTATTGTGATGATGTTTGCCATAAGATTACAAATTTTAACTTCTAAGGCTAACCTTTTAGAGAAGCCTATTTAGCGCTTTATAGGCACTATGCCAAGTAGTTTTCTCCAGGCAAAATGGATGTGCCAACCAAATAGACCAAGCAAATAGGCTTTACCTGAGACACAGGACATTGATTACTGAGAGGGAAAGGATATACCATTAAAAATCCTTCCATTTTTTATATAAAAACATAATTTACCAATATCAAGTATCAAAATATTTATTAATGATCAATATTTGCATAAATATTTAAGGAGAGCATATAAACTCATAGGTAAAGTTAAATGCCTTCTTACAGTGTCCAATTCTTATAAATCACTTTTAATATACTTTGATTCTACCTCAATAAAAATAAAGAATGCCACCTAAACCATTCCTTAGGATTAGAGGCTTTCTGAAGTATTGTTAATTACATAAACTCTTTTATCCTT
Organism: Macrotis lagotis; assembly: GCF_037893015.1. Classification (NCBI taxonomy): domain Eukaryota; kingdom Metazoa; phylum Chordata; class Mammalia; order Peramelemorphia; family Peramelidae; genus Macrotis; species Macrotis lagotis. The sequence goes on along the minus strand of NC_133663.1, from coordinate 84,942,573 downwards.
GTGAATATTTTTTAAAAATTTATTAAACTATATATACTTATTTTAACTGTGATTCTCTCTCCACATTTCCATGTCTAGCTCCCTTCCTTAGTCTGTTTTCTCTCTCTTTTGTCTTAAAATCTTGATCCCTGTACCTACCTTTTTAATGGGTACAAACAATGACCTAGTAATTAGAAAAAAATGAGATTTTCTTTTCTGTTGTTTACCTGATACTTAAGCTTGTGTATGCCAGCTTCTTAGTATTCATCAACCCCCCTCACTGAACAAATATCTTTTTCTTGGGTTATTGATACTGAAGGGGGATGGCTTTTAACTTTGTTAAAGATTGTTAGGCACATACTTATACAAGGTATCCCAAAAGACTTAGTGCAGTTATTTATGTTTGTATTGTTGCAGTGCAGTGGGAATAGTATAGCTACCATTCAGAATATCTGAAACCCATTGAAATGAAAATGTCCAGAACTGATTTTATCCTCTAGCATACAACAGGATGAAATCTACATTAGTCAGCCTGCTCTGATGAGAAATCATTATTTTATCATTTATTTAACGTTATTTTTGTTTTGCCTATTTTATAAATAAATTTATGATGTCAAATATGGCTGTTTAGATACAAGTAGGATCAGATATACATGAAAGATCAAATTGTCTGTAAAGGTTGTCTCAAGAGGAGATACTAGTATTTTTAAGTTTTCTGTTTCCTGTGGGTCTATTTAGATTGGCTCATAGTAAATGAAACTAGCAAGTCTTTTATTTACATCCAGTTCTGCTAAATGCATGTAGAACATTTTTGAAATAGGGAACTAGGGAACGATGATCATACCAAAGATGCTTGCCCCAAAACATATAAATCATTAAGTATTTATACCATATCTTTCCTTTATTAGATATTGTTAATATCCAAGAATTGCATTGTTTGTGGTGCTTGTGTTGATCAGGTCACTGTTACAAAATGAATTTCCTGTTATTTCCTCTAATATTGTACTCAAGTATTTTCAATAAAATTGTGTTGCAAATTGGAAAAAAAGATTATTAGGCACAAAAGTTAAAAAATTAAAAAAAAAAGATTATTAGGCATCCAAGGAGGGAGGCTCCTAAGTAAGATAGTTTCAGCACCTTGGAGTCATGATTTGCAAAAAATATCTCTCTCTACACTGTCAAAGCTGTTTTCCTGCTGGATAATAATGGACATCTGCTTCTGGCTAGCATTATGATAGTATGTTTTTCTCCATAAAGGAGCTAAAGACATATGAGCAAAATATCTTCAGCAAGGCTAATAGGACTGACATTTAGATTGTCTTTTCATGAAACATAACCATGGTCTTCCACAGCTGCGTGTACCTTTTCCTATATATGTTAGGCCCATCCCAGAAGAATGTCAGTCCTCACCTAAGGCCAAAAGGCATGTTTGGGTTCATACTATCTCTTACATAGAGTCCCAGGTTTTATACTGTGAACCTAAAATTATTAGAACCTCAAAAACATAGGATTAAACAAAAATAACAAAATATAGATTCGACATGAAGTTTTATTCTCTGGGATTTACCAACAAAACCTATAAGTAATGGAGACCAACCCATGATAATCATAAAGAAACTGGAATAGCAAGTGGATTCTTATATCATTTGGGAACTGGGGAAAATCCTTAACATTCGTAGTATCCTATGCATAGGAATTTGCTCAATATGTCTAACTGAAACTAATACAAAATTATTTTATTTCTCTCCCTGTGAATTCTTCTCTTTCTTTTCCTGGGAAGGTGGTTCTCCTTGATTTTATGATTAACACACCTGGGGCTTAATTTCTATCTAGTAAGGCAAGGTGAACTAATCTGAAGTCTAATATTATCCAAATGAAATTAATCTTCTATCACAATATAATTATGAGAAATCATTATTGCTTTCCTCTTGTAACAAGTTACCTTAGGTCTGGATTCACTAGGTCCCTTCTTCATTGCTTGGCTTACCTTCTCACACTCCTGATTCTAGTTTTCTTGATGGCATTACAGCTTCCCTATCAACATCAATCTCTCCGACCTCCTCATTTTATTCATTGTTTCATACCATGGGGTTATCATGATTTTTATTAAAACCATTTATAATTTTTCTTTAAATTTTTTTTTAAAACTGCCTTTAAAATTCTTTGCTATTTTATGCTTTTATCCCAAAAGGTGGCTATTTGGTATCATTTAGTACAGGCTTATTTTAGTTTAAAATTATTTTTAGTAATTCTGAGGAAACAAATGCTGATTTAATGTCAAAAATAATTATTTACCTTTACCCCATCCTTTTCCCTAAGTCTCTAAAGAAGAATTTATATAGGGTAATTTGTACATAATGACTATGTCTATATACTATATCTACTAGTAATGGAATTGCAGGAATTCTAAGAGAATATTCAGATAAACCTAGTTCACCCAACCTACACTGAGAACTAATATTCAGTTCAATTCAGACTTAAAAGACTTGCAATATGATTATTCATCTATGATTTAGATTATTTGAAGTAATCAATTAGACAACCAACTCTTAGTCATATAGGAAAAAAGCCTTGTGAATGATTGAAAGACACAATTAATCCATAACCATCATTTTATGTAAGAATCCCCATCCAGGCCAATATGTTGGTACCCACAGTGATATCTGGGGCCATTTTATAGAACATGAGAAAGGTAAAGATAGATCTTTCCCTAACTTTCCTTAATAATCCATTATGAAATACCATAGAAATTTATGTAACCCCTTCTTAAACCTATTTGAGTTTTCAGTTTGTGTTACAATTTAGGTAAATGAAGTCTCCTAAATTTACTACTTTTTGTAAAAAGTAGTTATCACTGTCTCACACTTCAAAGGACTGTCAAAGTTTCAATTTGAGTTACAAATCCAAGTTCACCCTAATTATCAACGTTTGACTTCATAAACTTCAAATATGGGAATTTAACTCTTTAATTCCACTTGCATATCATAAACAAAAATTTATTTCAACTCAACAGATATATAGGAATTTGTGAGCAAGGAATCATGCCAGGTACTGTGTGTAACTTAAAAATGAAAAAAATAACATAGTCCCTGTTTATCAGGAGCTGGGTAGGTTCATGTAGGGATGGGGAGAGTAGATACACAAGTAATTAGTGTGTGTGTGTGTATGTGAATGTGTATTCATATATATCTAATAGCATATGCCAACATAGTATAGAATATTGAGTAATATAAATTAAGGTAATGGTGAAGGAAAAGTACTTTAAGTAGATTAGGGAAAACTTCTTGGAAAAGATAAAACTAAGTTGACACTTAAAGGAAAAGAAAAATTTCAAAAGATATGGAAGGGGTTCATGTTGGGCATGAAGTAAAACTTGCTCTAATATATGGATGTGGAGGAATGCAGGATTTCATCCAGGAATGCCATAAATTTATTAAAAATTATTAAAAACTTACTCAAAAAATAGGTGTATTAGTATCCTGACTGGGGGCCCCACTTTCATTTCATTCAGGAAAATTCCTTTTTATTCATAACTTTTGTTTTCTGTCTACAATCCAATCCTTTATCCTTCCCCATTATTCTAGTATCACTAGTGTTTTTATTTCTAAACTATTAATGTGGAGCCTTGTCAAAGGTAAATATAAATAAGTTTGTCCAAGTGATTAATTACTTTCTCAAAATACTTTGATAATATGAGTGTGACATGATTTCCTCTTAAGGAAGAATGTCATATGTTCAGTAACTCCATGCTTTATTCTATCAGTTAACCTTATATAGCCAATAATACTCATCAGTATGTGGTTCCTACAATCTTAATGACGTGCATTTCTAATCCTGTAGTGCATTTATGGTCTTTTGTACTCTTGATCTTAGCTCAAAGAAGATGAGATATTATGTGGACATTTCTAAATACAACATACATTTTGACCAGAATTCCATAATTTCAACTTTGAGTTCTTCCTGACCCTTGGATGATGCCATTCAGTTTATGATTTGTTTATAATGTCTTTGTCTACTGACATCCATCATGTTTAATACTTTTTGATCTAATTCTTTGGGACTTTCTGCTTATTTTTAGTATATTTTGTGTTTAGTTAGTCTAGAGGAATACTGCTAAGATTCATTAGGCTATTTTGACATATGATAAAATTTTCCTACTTTTTGTCTAATTTCCATATGTGGTCTAATCTCCCTGCACCCAGTTTGCCATTTTTTACTTACTGTTTTAATATCTCCAAAATTTATCTTTGCATTCTATTCTGTTCCTCCTAAATATCACATTTTTCAATCTATTCTTTGCATCTCTTTTCTTACATTTCTTACCCTCCCTTCCTCTCGTCTCTTGTCCTCAGCATATGCAAAAGAGCATGTATAAACAAATATGCAAGTGCATGCATGATGGTCCTACTCCATTGTGGGTCTTTAAAACCTATTACAAACTCTGTTAAAGTAAAAATGACTATATTATGTATATTTCAATCTAAGAGAAAACTCAATTTGAAAAGTATTTAGTCTAATAATGAATAAGATCTGGTACTACTTTTTAACATTTATTTTAGTCCACAAATATATGTAAAGGACTCCATGTGGTGGTTACCTATGCTTTTTTTACTGAATTATCTTTTTTCTTCAAAACAATCAAAATTTTATTTGTTTTTTTCTATTTTATGCTTATTTTTCCCTAATCTTGATGAAAGTAATGGATCAAAAGAGAGTAAAACATGCCCTCTGAAATAAATGTAATTGTGTGTGTGTGTGTTAAATGCATTAGATATTCATAAACAGTATATAAATTATAATCAATAGATCTGAAATCCTTTCATACATTTCTCTGTGCTAGCTTGTAGGTTAACAGATATAAAAGCAGTTTCTAATAAAAAGGGAAAATGGTAATTGTTAAGTTTAAAGCTAGCACAATAATTTGCTCAGATATTAGAAAGGACAATCAAAATCCATTAAAGCTGAAATCAGTCTTAAGCCTTTTAAATGTAGTGCACACACACAAATACAAATACTTTTTTAAAGGATTCTAAAACAAGTTGGATTAATGACTGCATTGTTATAAATAGTTTGACTAGGGTTACTCTGAAACAAGAAAGAAAAATAAGTTAGCTCTCAGTTTTCTGTAATATAATCTTCTTTTTCTTATGAGAGAAAGACAGAGAGAGAGCTCCTAGAATCATTATAGTTTTTAGACCATATATTCACACTAAATTTACTATTGGTTCTATAAACATGAGATGCTTGTGCAATGACTAATTTGTTAGATATGACGCAGAAGACAAAAGGACGTTGCATCGAAATGGGAAAGGATAGCTCACAAGTTCTAATAGAGAGAGAAAAAAGGAATTGGAAGGAATATTATTTTATGAATTTAAATGAAGCCATTTCACAAGACACTAGATTGTCTTGTATTGCAATGCTTCTTTGGTAATCATTTGCTTTATTCTGATTGCAATTTAATACCATCATTTGTTGCAGAGGATTGGGATTAGAGAAATTCTACAAAGAATTCAACAATACCCTATGAGTTAAGTCTATATGTGTTTGTGTGTATTTACTACTCTGAGAATTTAATGAAAAGATGAACATAGGAAAGCACAGTAAATATAAGAAATAAAGAAATGTGAAAGATGTGTAGAATATAAAGATGCTTCTCTGTGTGTGTGTGTGTGTGTGTGTGTGTAGCTGGAATTCATTTTTCAAGAAAAGAATCAGGCTATTGCCAAAGAAAATCACCAAAAATGAAATTGATTATTTTAACAGGCAGAAAATGTTGATTGTTGATGTGGAAATTGTTTCCAAATAACTTATTTGTTAAGACTACAAGCTCTTTAGAAGAAAAATTACAAGCAATACTAAATTAGAATACAAGAAACTGAGGTTTTGACTAGCCAAAATATACCACCAAATCTATTAGTCTTTGTTACTAATAGTTATTTAGAAGAAACAAGAACTCAATCTAGATTGATGAAAAGCACTCTTTGCTTCTAGAGCCTTTCTTTTTTTCTATTTAAATTCAATCGCAGATTAGTCAGAGGATATCTTGAGGGTACCTAAGCTAGATAATAGTTAGATTTTTTTATATCTATCTCAGAAATAGGAGATGAAGATTGACCCAATATATTCCTAGAGATTCTCTGACTGGTTTTTATCATGTAGGTAAGAAAACTAAGACCAAAGTAGCTGTCAGCTTGCCACTGGTACAGAGACATATTTAGTTATTATACCAAAGAAGAATGAAACTGAGATAACTGAGGTAGCTCTGAAGAGATGGAAATCAGAGAAGACTAAAAAACCAGCACAAATAGAAAATCAGTAGAATTAAAAGTAAGCAATAGATTTTTGTCTGAAAATTTCATATTTTGACCTGTCATCCATTCTCTTGACTGGCAACATTGATGGGGCAGTGAGCACAAAACCAGGATATATTTCTCTGACCATGTTTTACACAGCTATATATTTTACAAAACATCAAAATTTCCTTTGAATTTTCCTTCCACCTGTCAACCCAAAAGATTTTTCCCTTCTATCAAAATACCTGACCTCATATGGTCAAAATCCATATGGTAACTCTGGGACCATCCATAATACTTCTCTACTCCTTCAGAGAGATGTTGATGTTCTCTGGGATGCCTCTAGTGTGATTATCAAGAGAAACTTTCATTCTAATCAGGAATGGGTCAAAAATTATTTTTTGTATTAAATTTTAAAAATGATAATAGCACAAGAACTGAATATTAATATGGCATCAGGGTATCCTTATGCACTAGAGGGTTCACTTTGTTTACTTAAATCTTTTGATTATAAATCATTTTGGAAACATATTTGTCCTATAAAAGAATAGCAAGTTTTTTTTTATTATTTACCACTTGAACAAAATATTGACCAGAAATTTATTTCCTTAACAGGTGAACTATAAATGACATACCAAAATATATTTTCTGGAATTTACATTAGATGAAATGCTATATTTTTTCTCTTTGTAAATATACATATAAATAAAATTATAGAAATAGTAAAGAAACTCTGAGTAGGTAGTCATAACTATGTTTTATCAGGATAAAGCAGCTCTTAATCCTGGTGATCTTTAAAAATGGGGTTAAAGATGTCATTATCTTCAAACACTGAATTTCATGCTGAGAAATTGACAATTGATGGGGTTGATGGTTTTCAAACTTTTTGAGTATGGAGAACTCTTTATAATTAAACAAAATGCTGGACATTTATATCTTACTACCTAATGTATTACTATCAATCATTTTAAGAAAATGTATAACTGCATACTGAACCCTTGTAATAGCTAAGCTGCTTTCCAAGTCTTCTGTGCAGCCTCCAGGACTAGATGTTATCTCTAAGGTACCATACCAAATTATGAATCTGTGATTCTATTAAAAGGATTGATTACTGGATTATCAAAAGCCATATTCCATTCTCTAGATAGCTATAGAATCAGGAAAATGGAGACATTTTCAAGTGATACTTTATGATTTTTAATATTTCCTCTCTCTTGATATTATATGAACACCTGACAATTACCATTTTCAAGTCTATAGCAAGAATGATTGAGTTTTATATACCCTGAAATATCATTTTATCTATATGAAGATGTGTCTTTGTTTTCTAATTCAAGGCTTCTGACATAGGCTGAACTTGACTGAACAAGTTCCAAGTAATGACAGTATCTGTGTGGTACTATTCATATGAAATATATTACTAGCTTTGTTATTTTGTCCTCTCTCTATACATAATAGGAATTGACATGCTCCTTTTCAAAAAACCTTGATTTTAAAAGGTTTACATAAAAAAACAAGAAAAATAAACATTCTACTTGACAGAATATAGTTAATATAGTCATATTAGATTACTGGTAATTTAAAGAATATTTCATGCCTAGTGAATTCATTAAGGACTTCACACAAAATTTTCTCTTAATACCTTTGCTAAGTTTCTAGAAAAGAGCTATACTTCTATCATTTTCATTTTGAATGAGAAAAGCATTTATATCCATTGTAATTGGGGGTTGACATCAAGTTTAAAGTCATTTTCATGTAAATAGGAAACAATAATGTCCTGCTATCTATTTCTGCTTTTTTATTCATTTGGCATTTTCCTATGTCATTTATACCTATTCCCTAGAGGGTTGAAGTAGCATTAATTGTTCATTATTATTATTCTGATAGAAGTCTGTTAGTTAAGCTCTTTAGTACTCTAGAAATAAATTACTTTTGACTTAGAAGGAGTAACTGATGTAGTATATATATATTTCAGTCATGCACACTCTCCGTTGATGGTGCTAGCATCTCCTTTTCATAATCTGCTTAGTAAAGTCAAGCTTTCTATTTTATGAAATATATTTTTAATCTCACTTCTATTTTATCTATCTTTAAAAAAGAAAAAATGTCTAATTTAGGGGGGATATCTTTAAATTCCTGTTGTTTTTCCTTGAAAAAAAGCATATTTAACTTTTTATCTGAAATATTTCAAAGATCATTAGTTCATATTGCTGATTAAGACTACAGATGTTTTTAATTATTTGTACCTATATATTCTTTGCTAAATAAAATACCTTTTATCCTTTTACTTACATTTTGAGTAAAAAAAATACTTTAAAATTAATCACTTGCATTATAGCTTTCATGAGATATTTGTATTTTCAAATGCATGTTTGTATTGTTCTAGCATTATTTGAACATTTTTAAACAAGTTGATTTGTGTAGATTAAGGGGAAGTAGGAAACTATTTTGATAAGTCATTTTCAATTGTTCTTCTGAATAGGGGAGGTGGGATAAGAATCAAGAATCAGATATTCCTTTAAACATATTTAGTGGCAACTCTTCAGCATATCTGCAACAAATCATGTACTATTTTTATTTTTTTCTCTGTGAATGGGAGGTATTTCTTATTTTTTTTAATGTACCTCATCTATTCTTGAACAGAGACTCATCTGTGTTCTTTCTCTCTTTATCTCAGTGATATGACAAGAACAGTGGAGATTTCTGGAGAAGGTGGCCCTCTGGGGATACATGTAGTGCCCTTCTTTTCATCACTGAGTGGAAGGTAAGATGTTTTCCTTATTTCAGAAATCCATGCTAATGAAAAAAGCTCAGTTGAATTCATTTTCTGAAACATTTTCCAGAAGAGGGTTAAGTGTGCATCTCTATTATTTAGTAATAGTCCTCAACATATTCCTTTGTTGACCACTTTGTTATGCTACTTACATGTTAGAAACAAAATAAAACAGTCCACTTATGTGATGTGGATTTTAAAAAAATCAATCATGTTATCTGCACTTAAAATTAATTATGAAGGGCTTCCTTGAAGCATTCCTCCTGCAGACTTAGTAAATAAAAAGATTCCCTGGTGAATATTTTACCATTTCCTCATATACCAGACAAACTTCACATCAGAATGTCATTATTCACCAAAATATACTTCAATAAATGATTGCTTAGAAAAAAACTAACAATACATCCTCTATGATCATAACCTATGTGGTTAAATAATCTCAAATGATTACAAAATGGGAATAATGGAAAAGATTTTTGTTTAAAATTTCTGGTAGGTATTGTTAAAATTCCTGCCATAAGGTAAAGTGAAGATATATATATTTTCATATTGAGTGAATTTTAACTACTTTTGCAAAATTCAGTAACAACATTAATTTCTCTGTTGAAATAAAATTAATTCAATTGAAAATGATATATTATAGGCATTTGAGATGCCAAAAGCCCATTTTATAGCACAATCCATATTGATATATGATCATTAATAGTACATCAACATATCTGGAATGTTTTCCTTATACACCTAATATAGATGTTAAAATTTTCCCTGGGTAGAAATTGAAATTTGTGCCTTAAGAGATAATATGTAAAAACTCACTAAGAGTCTCAAAATTACTGGGTGCACAAGTGGCATCACTTTTCCCTATTACAAGACTGCCTCAAGCCCTAAAACTGAAATTGACATGAGTAGTCTATTTTTTTTCAAAATCCATTTTACATTTTAATCATTATGTGAGAGTCATTAATTGGTTAACTTTCCTAACTATGAAAAATGAGTCATTGAATCATATAATTTTTCAGGCTAGAAGGGACTTTAAATATCTAATAGGACCCCCTCATCTGAACAAGAAATGAAAGTAGAAACTTGAAATGGCTTTCCCCAAGGTCATAACACAAATTAGAGCAGTTATAGTAGAACGAATATGACATCTGAAGTCCTGGGTTTGAAATCTGACTCTACTACTTACCTGCCAATATGACCCTGGGCAAGGCACTGAGTATCTCTGAACCTCAGATTCTTCCCATGTAAATTTAAGTGGTTAGATTAATGGTCTTTAATTTCTCTTCTAAAAATTATAGAAAGGGCAGTTAGGTTGTACAGTTTATAGAAAGACCCATTTTTGTGAGTTTAAATCCAGCCTCAGATACTTATAGGACCCTGGGCTAGTCACTTCTTTGCCTTATTTCCTCATCTTTAAAATGAGCCTAGAAACAAATGGCAAATAACTGTAGTGTATTTGCCAGGAAAACCTTAAGAGGACTCTTGAAAAGATGGATCCAACAGAAAAATGACACAGTCAAATACACATCTCATACCCCTATGAGTCAGGACTAGAACTAAGGTCTACAAAATAGCAGTCCAGAGATCCATTGCAACAATTTTCTAATAAGGTTATTTAAATTAGTTTCCTGCCCATGAATATTTACTCAGCCTGCCATATTAGGAAAGTCCAGATTTAGCAATGATATTTGGGTTGGCATTGTGTACAGCAGGTAGCCATCTGCTACCTGTAATTGCCATGTCATCACCTTTTTGCAAATACATTTGATGCCAACTTCTCATGGAGATGAATGTCCCTTAAAAAGAAATGAACTGAAAAGCTGGTGGTGCTCATTGGCTCATTCCCTGTGCATGTTAATAACCTTGTTTATAAACATTATGGGTTATGGCACTGAACAAGCTGTTTTTTGACAGACAGGATGAATATTTACCAAGTTGTCTTGAGAAATTGGAATGGTTTTTGGCAGAAGTGTACTGATGCAGCTTTGGGACTACCAATGTGGTTAAATTACTGGTCCCTTTAACTTAAAAAAATTGAATATAACATAGGAGCTTTCCACTTTAGGCAAATATGAGGAAATGTGCCATGTGATAATGAGCATGCTTCATTTTCAACAGTTGCTTGATTATACTACAGAAGAGCAAATCAGTCACCCATCATGTGTGCTTTTGTTTAAATTTAAGCATTAATAAAAGACTAAGATTATAAATATGTCACTTTTATAATTTATTCTTTGCATTCTTAGTTTTTTCCAGAATAGAAATGATATCTTGCTCAAACTTTCAAAATACCTGTACCAGAAATATGATTTCAAAAGTTGATAAGCAGAGAAAGGGCACCTTTCCATTCAATAAATCAATGGAATCATTCTGCCAGTTTTTATACTATCCACTAGTATTATAGAAAGGAAATTTAATTAGAAAACACATTAAAACAATGTATAAGAGGGACATAAACCAATAAAAGTTAAGAAATAATGAGTTCAGTCTGAGAAAGCATACTTAACTCAACCCATGTGTCTCAATATATAGAAAGATGTCAAACAAGTGGCAGACTTTATAATACCATATGGTTTCACTGTTTGGGCATTGTAGGGTGAATTAGGTCAGAATGAAAGGCTTGGTTTAGCTATTAATTTCCTTCCATTTTATTGGTTTGTGTTATTAATTCAAATTGAATTTATATTTAACACTTTGGCTGATGACAGAAATTTAATCTATATATTGTCTTTATTTTTCTTGCCTCCAAATTTCTAATCTTTAGCATAGTACATCTACACATATTAGGAGACACTTTAATCTAAAATAGAATATTTACTTATAAATAGTAGGAGTCTTCCTTACTAGTTAAGTAAGACATAGTGTACGATAGGAGTGTTGAGTGTTTTTGGTTTTTGTTTCTGTTTGGATTTCTCAGAACCACTGACCTTCAGAGGAAAAAAAATAAAAGGAGGCCTGCTCACAAATTAAAGACAACTCAGGCCTCTTTTTTCTCCTATTGACATAATATATCTAACTTACTTTTTAAACTCAAAAACACAAAAGAGAAAATTTATACCATTACATTATCATCAAATAATTATAATAGATATCTGTGTGTATGTGTGTATATATTTCAAGTACACCAAATTAGAAAAAAGAAAGAATAGCTGTGGTAATAAAAGAATTAAAAAATAGACTGAAAAGGAAAGAAAGAAAGGAAGGAAAGAAGGAAGGAAAGAAGGAAGGAAGGAAGGAAGGAAGGAAGGAAGGAAGGAAGGAAGGAAGGAAGGAAGGAAGGAAGGAAGGAAGGAAGGAAAAATTGGGAGGGGACAAAAAGACACAATAAGATGATAGAAAGGATCAAGGATGCTTGGTAAGAGATACATGGAAGGATGAAAGGGAGCAGACTGGAAATAAGGAGAAGAAAGTAAAAAAACATATCACATACTTTGAGTTTACAATGGTAAATATTAATGGATGTGAACTGTTCTCGGGCTGTGGAGTGTTCTATAAGCTTATGTAGGACATGGATCTGTCATTTTTTCACATTTGTTGTCCAAAAATTTTACAAATAATAGGCATTTAGATATTTGTTTAATTAAATTGAACTTACTGATAATTTATGATATCTGACAATTAGTTGATAAATCACCAGGCTTAGTTCTTGGTTCTGAATGAGTTGGCTACATCAGTCCATAGTGAGGGGTTTATCCTCTGGGGTACACCTGGAGTTACCAAAGTATTTTCCACATTTTGACTGAATGAAATTGTCAGTTCTCTACCCTTACCATAGATTAGAAAGCCAAAGTCATCTGGTATCAGTCTCCCAACCAATGATCTTCATTGGTTATAATTTATATAAAAGGAATTTTTATATAAATGTATTTCATACATAGACATGTTCTGTCAATAAATTGTTCATAGAAAATTACATTTAAAATCTTAAAAAAAAGAAAATTATGTTTTTCATGTCAATAGGGTCCCCATTACATATTAACACTCTGACCTAAAAAAAATTAATTCAACTTCAAAAATAAGGTCTAGAAAGTAATTTTACATGATTGATGGTGAGCATAATTAAGTAAAAGGAGATTTGGATACCTGTTAACAAAGTACTCGCTTATATAAATTATGGTTTCAAAATATATGTGAATCCCATAATAGATGTAAATCAAGAATTTGAAAAAAATTTCATGTTATACAACTAATAATCCATATTTTAGTCTTTACATTTAATAAGCATTAATATTTAATGGCATGATTATATTATATTCTTTATGTTATATATTAAACATTGTACTGTTTATCACTATAGTTAATATTATATTCTTTTAATATTTTATTCCATTTTGGAAATTATGTATGGGCTACTTTCATACTACCCTGTAAGCACCTTAAATTTGACTTGATTCCTCCTCTTTCATCAAATAACAAATATAACCCCAGTTTTGTATTTCACTGAATATCTGGGTGGATTCACTAATGTTCTAAAATTTTAAAAGTTATCAATTTTATCTCCATTTTTAAACTAGCAATCTTGAACTTTCCATAAGCTGGATCCTGTTATTTTCTGTTATATCACTTCATACCATGAGCATTCACTGAGCATTTTCATAGTGGAGACATTCCAGTAAATATCACCACATGAACTCTGTCCATTCAAGAAAACAGAATGTCTATGCTAATTAAAATACTAACCCCTTGAGGCAGTGACTTAATATTTGGGGACTAATCCAAAGAAGAACTCACCGTTTTTACCTATACTTTCATTATAGGCTGCCCTTTTTCTGTTTGTGACCATATTATTCTCTCATAAAAAGTACTCATATTTTATTTATATTTTAGATTTAAAGAAAGAGAACCATTGTAATATCCCACCAGGTACCTGTATAAAAGACACACACACACTGCATTTATAGACTTTGGAATTATTCTTGAAGATCTGGATAGGGCAAATAAAAATATTTCCCTTATTTTGAGTTAATATTAAAGCCCTATTACATTGGGAGAACAAAATTCCTTCAAAAAAAAAGAATTAATGGAAATGTATGTGATTGTATTTCTTTTTTTCTTTTTAATAAAATTCAACAGTTGGAAATAACAGTGAAAAATAACATAGACTTGGATCCTTTGTTCATTGTTTTTTCCATTCCTATTGACACTTTTAAGTCCTAATTGTTCTCTCTGATTTCAGTCTTTTCTAAAAGCCTCAATATGAAAGCCAGACTAATTAGACAATAAGCATTTATTAAATTCCTACTATGTACTGTTCCAAGTGCCAGAGATACAGAGAAAGGCAAAAGACACTTGGTAAAGTTCTGCATTTGTTTTCTCATTTCCTTACTCAAAGTTATACAAATATTAGTAATTTTCTATTAAACTAATTTTATTTCCTTGTGCCTACCTTTTAAATCCCTTGTCTTATTTTAGCCCAACATCTATTCATGCCCACTCATCAGTCTGGTCTCCTTATAATCCTAAAAGCATATAGTTTGATTGCTTGGTATAATCAGATCATAGATTTGGAGCTAGAATGGTCCTTTGAACTACTCATCTTAATTTCCAAATGAGATAATTAAGTAACTTGTCACAGGTCACATAACTGATAGGAAATTTGAAACCAAACCATTTGGCAACAAGCTCAACACTGTTTCTATTATACTCCTCTGCCATGATCATTTGTATCTTTGTACCTTTGATCATACTTTTTCCTCACCTGGATCCTTTTTGCTTCCCCTTACTCTATGCTGCTTATCAAAATGTATAGACTTTTCAGTGTATAACTTAATCTTCCCTTCTTTCTGAAGCCTTTCCTAGGATTCCAAGCTTTCATTGATCTACCTTTTCTGAATTCCTGTCTATATCAAACAATGTGGCAATTGTTTCATACAGGTTGACTTTCTTCCCTCCAACTTGTGTTACTTATTATGTGCCCAATAAATAGATTGATGTCCAAAAAGAGAAAATTTAAAAGTAAGTCAGGGTTTTAACTTTTTTCTGGGTCACAAGACTGTAACCCACTGAGGTTAGTACATTGAAGTTTTTATTTGCTGCATGTACTTGCTGACTTGAAACACATAACTTTCCAAGAAGAATTTATTGACAGAACTATGCTTAACTATACACTGGACAGATGTCAAAGGTAATGTTTGTAAAATATTGTGAAGCTGATGTTTTAAGGACTGACAGCAAATGTCATTTGCTTCCTGTCATTGATATTAAGGGTATAGTATCACTTATTTAATTTCATTCAACCCATAGAATCATATTATAGCAACTAGCTTTCTTTTATTGAGAGACTGCACTCAGGTTGGTTTCTTGATGGCAGATGCTGGGTCATTGCATCCATAGTTGTAGCCTTTTGAACTGATAGAACCTTTTAGAAACTTGGACGTGACTGATATAACCTTTGAAAATTCAGTCAATCCCATGTCAGTGAAGAAACATGTGATCTATACTTAAATTAAAACTAGATAAATTTCAGTCAGCTCGTTTGTGTATATGTGTGTGTGTGTGTATGTGTATTTAGTACAATGTATAAAAAGAAATTCAGGAAATGTGATTTATTTTTTAAAAATTCAAGCTCCAACACATCTTCTTTTTCCCAAATGAAGATTTGCCATCTTGATTCTATTCTCTGATTCACTCATTACAGGAAGCTGTGATGTTACCATATTAAACAAGCAACTCTTGTCTTCTCCATTCCACTAAACTCAAATAGCCTTTGCTGACTTACTGGAAACATTAGAAATGAGGTCACAGATTAATGATTTCTTGGTTGGTATAATGAGTGTTATCCTTGGAATACTCGTTTCACTAAAGATGTGTGGTGTTGTAAATTCTTCCATTTAACTAATGATTCAAACAGTAGTGAAGTTGGTAAGAGGCACCATTATTTTAGCCAGGGACTTATTTTGGAATAATTGTACATGAATGACATGTGATTATTCTCATTTTATTTTGCCCTCATTCTTTGTGTTTCAGGATTTTAGGGCTCTTTATCCGGGGTATTGAGGAAAACAGCAGGTCTAAACGGGATGGACTTTTTCATGAAAATGAATGCATCGTAAAAATCAACAATGTGGATCTCATAGACAAAACCTTTGCTCAGTAAGCACTTTTTATTTTTATTTACTTTATTGATCCCCAGAATGCTTATAATAGTTATTGAGCTCATTATGGACAAAATTGTAGGTAGTACTTCTGGTCAGTTTCCTACAAATGACCCCCACTACATCCATTTAGAAATGCATTCTATGTTTTATCACACTCAGGGGTGGCCCCACATGTGTCACTGGCAGCCCTGTATATATGTTAAGCCATAGATTCAACCTTCCTGTCTGAATGGTTGTCATGCTTTGGTATCAATGGATGGCATTTGTTTTTCTTGGAACGTGGGTCACTTAGGCTAGTGTTTAATGACTATTTTCACAGACTGTTGATTCAGCTTGTTAATTAACTTAGGAGATGTCAGCAATATCCATTAGTTTGAAAATCTGTGATAGGAGTTTGTCAGGACTCGGTGACTAATTGAGGCTAAAATAAATAATTTTAAGTTAAAATATGTGCCAAACATTTATCTTTTTGTCTTCATGTACAAAATTTATGGTAATAGCCTACTGTAAAAGTAGCACATACCTAAGTTCTGTTTTAAATGCCAAGAAAGGAGTACTCTAATGGTTGAGATTGGGTCAAATGAGAAATGTATTTTAGGACTATTCTTCATTAGGGAATATTACAATATCAAAAGTATGCTAGAGCTGACTTTTGAAAAAAAAAGATGTTTATAATAAGCTTTTTTAATATGCTAGCACTTTCTCATAAAGACTAGCAGCCCCTGATAATGACATGTTCAGAACTACTTGGAAGATGGGTCATTAACCCAACTTCCATTTTTTTTGATAATACAGACAAGATATAATGATTTGAATATTTGAAAGGCAATGTGCAATGTCAAAATATATTCTTGCTCAAAGGATGATTTTCTTAGTTATTATGAGAAATGGAATGTGTCCTCCTTTAGATTTTGAAAACAGTACTTGTTCTGCCTTCCTTAATCCAGGAAAGAATGTGTCCTCCTTTAGACTTGGAAAGGAGTATTTGTCCTGTCCTTCTTGTTACCAAGAAAGATTGTGACCTCCCCAAGACAAGATCTTAATGTATAAAGATGACACTCTTTGATGAGGTTTTGACTCCACAGAAGTTTAAGGTTTTGTCTACACTTGTTATATATGTCCTAGTTTCCCCCCTCTACTTATTGCTGTATAAATATCCTAAAATCTCCCGCTGATTATGGTGGTCCTCTTGGACAGATGGCTTCCACCTATAGGCTTCATGGTAAATCTTAAAGATTAAATTTTACATCTAACCTATATTTTTCTGTCATTTTATTTTTAAACTCTATATTTTTTAAGTTTTAAGGTTTAAAGTATACAACCCCAGTCCTACCTTGGCACCCTAGAGAAGGTTAAGAAAGCCTGTCAAAAGAACTACCCACATGATAAGATCAAAAATCCATTTTACGTTTCAAAGAACTCAAATGCATACATAGTTGCAAATATATTAGTTCTGTAATCTTGGTTCATAAATAAGCACAAAAATATGAAAATTTTTATGAACTTAAGAATTTACATGGAAATCAAAGGTTTCTGTGATGTCTTAATGAGTTGAAAAACTTCTAGAGCAGGTGTTCTTAGCCTGTGGACCACAAAATTGTTTCCTTACTTTCTGATAACTTTTTTCAACATAATGTATTACTTTTGGAATTCTATATATTCTGTTATGCATTTCAAAACATTCTTTGGTTAGGGATACATGGATTTCACTAGACTTTCCAAAACAGAAAGGTTAAAAACTTCTACTTGAGATTCTCTAATTCTTAAAATATTGATGATAATTATCATAAGTAAATAAATTATTCCCTCATGATGTAAGCTAATGATTATAGCTTTAGAAGCTGGCTTACTATGTATTGAAATAGAATGGTTTTCTTTCTAGGGCTCAAGATATCTTTCGTCAGGCAATGAAATCTCAAAATGTGCTCTTACATGTGCTTCCACCAAACAATCGTGAACAGTACGAAAAGTCAGCCATTGCTCCTCTTGGAATTTTTGGCAATGATGTTGTTCTGAGAACAAAAGTATCCCCTCCAATCCAAGGAAAGTCAGCATCAAAAACAATCAACTTTACAGGAGCCAGCAGTCTGGAGACAGACACACAGATTTGTAGCCAACAAAACAGGAGCCCCAGAGTACCAAGACTAGGAAGAAAGCCGTCATCACCATCACTTTCTCCCCTAATGGGGTTTGGAAGCAAGAAAAATGCAAAGAAAATAAAGATTGACCTTAAGAAAGGTAATTATGGTATCATGGATATTATGATCTATTTAGACATTTAATATAAACATGTTGAAGTTAATTCATACTCTTTATATTATTTTGAATCAAAGTATAGAATGAGTCAAATATGTGCTTAAATAATTTTCTATACATTGTTCCTATGATAAAGTTGAGTTTTTTTTAAAGTAGAGAAATAATATATGCATATTGTGACTGAGAAAACAACTATATGTTACCATGTAAGTCATTAGAATTGAAATAGGGGAAATATTGGACAGAAAAACATTTTATATTTAGTCTATTCCCTCTGCATTGACCATGTACCTTAGCACCCTCCCCAATTATCCAAGGTATAAGATAAGGTCAATGAACTTTTAGTTCAGTATCTTGCCCATTCCAGGCTATGACTCCAGGAAAAATTGATGCCCCAAGTCCCTGTCAACAACATAATGGACCCCTGCCCTACTCTGAAAGGATTAAGTCCTTTGAGCTACCACCCCTGATTTACACATCGCTAATTATTTCATCTTTGCTCTCTGAATTACTGCCCCCACCACATATACCTAATTACCTCATCTTCCTCTTCTGTAAAAGCTCTGTAAAAACTCCTCAGTGGAGTTGCTAATTTTCCTTTGGGAGCATAACCTGCTCTGAGGGAGCATGATCCCCCAAAATTATCTCTCATCCTCCTATATTTTTCTTTATTGTTCATCCTCTCTTGGTGACTTATGTTATCCATGTGACTGTTGCTGCTGGCTTTCAACTGGCTTTTTTACTCTTTCCCTTAGCTTAGCAATACTTACAAAAATCTTTTTGTCCCTAAAATTTTTTTCTGGGTCAGAGTCAGTCTTTTAAGTGAATTCTTTCACTTTGCTTGAACCCCTGAGACCTTTAGCCAGACACGCTTTCTGGCAACAGTATGATTTCAGTTTTCCAAAAACACAGCAGATAGATGAATTTCCTCCTTTTCTTCCTTTTCTTCCTCTTCCTTTTCTCCATCTGTCTACAGCAGAGTCATATTCTTACATGTGGGTGCTCTCTGCAAAGAAATATAAATGTTGATCACTTACAATTCAAAAAATTTGGGGGTTTGGGTGCTAGATTTTTTAAAAATTCCCTACTTATTCTATCATTGTGTTGTTTGTTTTTTTCAAGACACTGGAACAATTAACTTTTTTTCTCATGCATGAACTTTCATTTATGATTTCTATGAACTATAGCTCTGGAAGAACCAGACTTTGATAAAGTCCATTGGGATTCAACTGAAGGTCCTTTCCTATGTCTTTAAATACAAATCACTCTAGTTTTCACTTACTGACCAATAAAAGGTCAACCACTCAAACCTCACTTGCTCATTGAGTTTTGATGATTCAGAGTGCATGTAAAAGGTAATTGTTTCTGTTCTGGACAGAAACTCTGAAGATCTCCTAGATCAATTCTTTTGTGAAACCAAACTAAGCCATTTTTTATCTGAATTCTTAGCTAGACATTAATCACTGAATAGGTGTTGCTTCAGATAGTCTGAGACATGGGTAACTCAAAATCTAAAACTTAATTTAAAACACCAAGGTATTCCCCATTGCACCAAGGGCCAGAGCCAGTTATCTTGACCTGTGTTTTGTCACTTGTCTCCAGTGACTCTGAAGGAGAGAGTGAGGTTGATAACTGGTGCAAAGTCCTGCCTCAATTGAATCAAATCAAGACATCAGCCTCCTGTAATCAGTGATCCTTTTCAAGAATGAAGTACAAACAACAAGTTGGTTGGGGTGGTGGTTAAAGTGGTTAAAAGTGACATACTCAGGAAGTATCCAACCTCAGATACTTAGTAGCTGTGTGATCTCAGGCAAGTCATTGAACCCTCTTTGCCTCATTCTGCTCATCTATAAAATGAGCTGGAGAAAGAAATGACAAACCACAACAGTGCCTTTGCCACAAAAACTGCAAATGAAGTTATAAGGAGTCTGACACAACTAAAAGGACTGAACAATATAAAAAAAAAAACCAATCCAGAACACTTGTGTCAAAACTTTACTGGATCTAACAAACTTATGCTTATTAATCATGTCATAATAAATATACCTGAATTCAGGAATATAGTTTGAGGTTCAAATCTTATCTTTTAAACTTAATTAGTTGTTTATTCTTTAATAAATCACTAACTTTGATGTAAGTATAAAGAAATTTGGATGTGAGGAGTTGGCTTCACCTATGTGAACTTACACAAGTCAATCACTTAATGTTTTTAGACCTCAGTCTTTTCCTTTGTAAAACAAAATGGTTAGACTAGTACTTCTGAGGTCCTTTTCAGGTCAAAGTCTATGAATTTATAGTTTCTGAGCCTTAGATTCACCGTGTGTAAAATGGAGATAATTCCTGTTAGCACCTATCTCACAGAATTATTTTGAGCCTCAAATGTGACAATGTGTAGAAAGCATTTTATAAATTTTAAAGCACCATCTAAAAAGTGGTTAGTTTTCATTAGTTACAAATTTCTTTTTTATTTATACTTTATGTTTTTAATTACATGTGAACATTAATTATATTTTCTAAAAATTAGTTTCACACTTTTTGGAAGGGATAATCTAGTTACTAAATATTCTTTGATTTTGAGGAGTTGGCATTTACTACTGTAAATGGCCTCTGATCCTCTTTAGAAGTTTGAATACTAGTTTGCTCCCTGGAAGTAGTAATCCTTTAAATAACTTATAGAGTGACTGTCTTTAATTCTACATATTTAGTCTTGCAAATAATTTTCACACAGTCATAGACTTCTAGAATGACATTTTGATCAACACACTGTACTTTTGATCCAACCCATCAGCTCATCTTTGCCTCATATTTCTATTAAATCCTATTAAATCTCTAAAAATCTCCATGGTGGGGGGGGGGGGGGTGCTGGCCAAGATGGCAAAGAGAAGACAGGCACAGTATTAAAGTCTCCTGATCTTCCTTCATAAATAATATGAAACAAACTTCTTAACAGAAATCTGATCCACAAAACCCAAAAAGAAAAGCCAGGAAAAGAACATTGACCTCAGGATTTGTCTTCCAAGATTGTGGGTGAGTCCAGGAGCAGAGGGAAGCCTCTGCCAGGAGCAGAAGACTCTGCCAGAAGCACAGAATCTGTGAGAGCTTGGTAGCCTGTATTAGTGTGGCAGGGCTGGAGCCCGGGAGCCTGAGGGTCTCAGAACCAGACTGGCTTGATCAGTGGTGGGGCTAGAGCCTGGTAGGCCATAGGGGCTTGGGTCAGCTAGGGAGCAGAGGCATTGCTGAGGGCACTGAATTTCTGGAGCATACCAGCAGGGCTGGAGAGAGAGTTCCTGTGCAGAACTGCATACATCAATCCCTGGCCTCCCCTGGTCAGGAGGAACTCAGAGTTCACACCTCCATTTCAGTTGAAGCCTCTTCCCAGAACAAACACAATTACAGACTACTTCTGCCACAGGTACAGGTGTGTGAGCTTCAGAAATACCTCAGCTGACAATAGGGAGAGTCATCACCTTACCTCAGGGTATAGCCCACCATTGATCAAAGACAAAAGTATTTAACAGCTTCAATCACTCCCTCCAGGCCAAGGGAGAGGGCCTCAATCAAGGTCACAGACACTCCAAAGAAATCAACTAGCACCCCCTACTGGCCAGCTGGAAATATTACACTCAGTGAGTAAAGCTTCTAAGGATCCCAAAAGCATACCTCTGAGAACCAGCCCCTCCCCAACACAAGGTCTTAGGAGAATGAAGAAAGCCAGTAAAAGACACTAACTCAGAGAAATGTAGAACCTCTGAGGAGAATATGACCTGCTCTCCAGCACAGAAAGACTTCCCTTGAAAAAATAAGGAAGGAGTTTAAAAATCAATTGGAAAACTTGGGAGAGAAAATTAACACCTTGCAACAAGAAAACAATTCTCTCAAAACCTCAATTGATTAAATGGAAAACTCTTACAAAAATAAAATCGACCAACTGGAAAAAGAGATGCAAAAGGTAAATGAAGAAAATTCTTATCTAGAAAAAAAGAATGGAGTCTGTGGAAATTAATGACTTCATGAAACAGCAAAAGTCTGATAAAAACAAAACCAAAAGATAGAAAAAATAGAAGAAAATGTAAAATACCTCATCAGCAAAACCACTGACCTCAAGAACAGATCCAGGAGGGACAGCCTGAGAATTATTTGTCTTCCTGAAAACATTGAAGGGGAAAAAAAAGCCTGGATTTAATGTTACAGGATTTAGTGATGGAAAATTGCCCTGATATCATGGAACCAGAGGGCAAAATAGTTATTGAAAGAATACATCGATCCCTTCTGAAAGGAGATCCTAAAATGAAAACAACAAGGAATATTGTGGCCAAATTCCAGAACTATCAGATAAAAGAGAAAATCCTGCAAGCAGCCAGAAAGAAATAATTTGAATACCAAGAAGCCACATTAAGGATTATGCAATACCTGGCTGCATCAACATTAATGGATCAAAGGGCCTGTTACAAGATATTCTGAAGAGCAAGGGAGCTTGGAATGCAGCCAAGAATCCATTATCCTGAAAAGAATTCCAAAAATTCGTGATGAAAAGACCAGAGCTAAATAGAAAATTTGGGCATCAAACAGGAGGTTCAAGAGATACATGAAAAGGTTAAAAAAAAGGAGGGGGTAAAGAAAAATAACTGTTATCCAATAAGATAAAATTGGCTATATTCCAGCAGGGGAAAAAGATTCTCATAACTCTTGAGAATTGTAACTCTTAACAGAGAGAATATACCTAGCCAGAAGTGATGAACACTCATGACTTATCCATGAGACTGCTATCCAATGGGATGAAACTGGCTATAAACCTACTTGGGAGAAAGACTCTAATAACTCTCAAGAATTGTAACTCTATTAGAGAGAGAATATACTTAGCCAGAATTGATGTATACTCAGAATTTCCAGTAACTCTGATAGAATGATTTAAAAAACACTTCCTCCTTAAAAAGAGGGACAGGAAGGCGAAAGGAGGATGGAGGGGATTAATTGGGGTAAATCCCATTACATTAAGGGGTACAAAAGACCTACTGTAATAGAGGAGAAGAAGGGAGGAGATGAGAAATGCCTGAATCTTATTCTCATCAGACTTGGCTTACACACACACACACGCATGCACACTCAGTTAAGTTAAAAAATATCTTACCTTTCAAGTATTAAAAGGGGAAAAGGGGAGGGGGGACAGAGACAGGGAGGGGGAGAAAAGGGGGAACTAAAAGAAGGAAGGGAAGGAAAAAGGGGGGAAAGGGAAAGGGGAAAGAAAGGGGAGGGGGTAGATATAGGAAGCCAAAAATACTGAAGGTGACAGTATTCAGAAACAAAATACTGGGGAATACAGATAAAGGGGGGAAAGGGGGTAAAATACAAACAGAGGGAGATAGCATGGAGGGCAATAAAGAGTTAGTAATTATAACTTGGAATGTGAATGGGATGAACTCTCCCTTAAAATGTAAGGGAATAGCAGACTGGATTAAAAAGCAGAATCTTACAATATGCTAATTACAAGAAACTCATTTGAAGCAGAGGGATACATATAGAGTAAAGGTAAAAGGTTGGAGCAAACTATATTTTGCTTTAGCTGAAATGAAAAAAGCAGGGGTAGCAATCCTTATCTCAGACAAAGCAGCTGCAAAACTAGATAGCATTAAAAGAGATAAGGAAGGAAACTATATCCTCCTAAAAGGTACCATAGATAATAAAGTGATTTCAATACTGAATATATATGCACCCAATGGGATAGCATCCAAATTCTTAGAAGAGAAGCTGAAAGAACTACAGGAAGACATAGACAGCAAGACTCCTCTGGTGGGAGACCTCAACCACCCACTCTCAGATTTAGATAAATCAAATCATAAAATAAACAAGAAAGAAGTTAAGGAGGTAAATGTTAGAAAATCTAGATGTGATAGATTTATGGAGGAAGTTGAATGGGGATAGAAAGGAATATACCTTTTTTTCTACAGTACATGGCACACAAAAATTGACCATGTACTAGGGCATAAAAAACTAATAATCAATTGCAGAAAGGCAGAAATAGTGAATACATCTTTCTCAGATCATAATGCAATAAAAATCATCTGAAATATTGGGCCAGGGAGATAAAGAACCAAAATTAATTGGAAACTGAATAGACTCATTTTAAGGAATAAGTGGATCAAACAGCAAATGATAGAAAGAGTTAATTTTTTTATCTTAGATAATGGCAGTAATGAAATAACATAACAAAACTTATGGGATTCACTCAAACTGGCTGTCAGGGGATATATTATATCTTTAAAGCTTACATGAATAAATTAGAAAAAGAGGAAATCAAGGAACTAAATACACAACTAAAAAAATTAGAGAAAGAATAAATTAAAACCCCCAATTAAATACCAAATTAGTAATTCCAAAAATTAAAAGAGAAATTAATAAAATAAAAAACAAAAAAATTATTGAATTAATAAATAAAACCAAGAGTTGGTTTTATGAAAAAACCAATAAAATTGATAAACCTCTGGTCAATTTGATTTTAAAAAAAGAAGACCAAATTGCTAGTATCATAAATGAAAAAGTGAACTCACCACCAATGAAGAGGAAATTAAAGTAATAATTCAGAATTATTTTGCTCAACTCTATGCCAATAAATTTGACAATCTAAGTGAAATGGGTGAATATTTACAAAAATATAAGTTGCCCAGGCTAAATGAAGAGGAGATGTAATATTTAAACAACCCTATATCAGAAAAAGAAATTCAGCAAGCCATCATTGAACTCCCTAAGAAAAAATCTCCAGGGCCTGATGGATTCACAAGTGAATTCTACAAAACATTTAAAGAACAATTGGTTCCAATTCTATATGAATTCTTTGGAAAAATAGGTGGAGATGGAACTCTGTCTAACTCTTTCTATGACACCAATATGGTGCTGATACCTAAACCAGGAAGAGTGAAAACAGAGAAAGAAAATTATAGACCTATCTCCCTAATGAATATAAATGCAAAAATCTTAAATAAAATCTTAGCCTAACAATTACAAGTTATCACTAGGATAATTTATTATGACCAAGTAGATTTATTCCAGGAATGCAGAGTTGGTTCAATATTAGTAAACCTGTTAGTATAATTAATTGTAAAAAGTAAATGTCCTCCATTAGGGGAATGGCTTAACAAACTGTGGTATATGTATGTCATGGAACACCATTGTTCTATTAGAAACCAAGAGGGACAGGAATTCAGGGAAGCCTGGAGGGATTTGCATTAACTGATGCTGAGTGAGATGAGCAGAATCAGAAGAACATTGTATACCCTAACAGCAACATGGGGGTGAGGATCAACCTTGGACTTGCTCATTCCATCAGTGCAACAATCAAGGACAATTTGGGGCTGTCTGTGATGGAGAATACCATCTGTATCCAAAGAAAGAACTGTGGAGTTTGAACAAAGACCAAGGACTATTACCTTTAATTTAGGAAAAAAAAACTAATATCTTATTGTCTGATCTTGCTATCTCTTATACTTTATGTTTCTTCTTAAGGGTATGATTTCTCTCTCATCACATTCAATTTGGATCAATGTATACCATGGAAACAGTGTAAATACTGGCAAATTGCCTTCTTTGGGTGTGTGGATGGAAGTAAGATTAGGGGAAAAATTGTAAAACTCAAAATAAAATCTTTAAAAATTTTTTTTTAAATCTCCATTTTCTAATTCAAATTATCAAGTTTGCATGTGACCCGCAACATCCCTCTTGTCCAAATTAGATTAAAATGTAATTGTGAAATGTTTAACATAATAAAAATATAGTAAAATATAGTTGACATTAATGTGATTTTCTAAGTCAATATGCAGCCCACAGAGATCCTTATATATATGGGTTAGTGGCCCCTGTTTCTAATTGAATTTGATACCACTACTCCAATTCTTAACTCATCTCAGATATTTCTATGGCAAACATTAATCCAGTCCTTCCTTCACATATAGGTGCCAAATGATGATCTTAAAATACTGCTTGGACTATAGACACTCCCATATTCAGCCAACTTCTGTGACTCTCTTATTTCCTTTATTATTCACTTCATATGTAAAACCATCTTCATCAGCTCCTGCTTATTACATATCTTCCCTACCTTATTATACTCCATGCGGACTGGTATTCCTGCTGCTCTCTGAGTAAAGCCTCTTTTTCCTACCTCCTTGTCTGGAATGTTTTCCCTCTTCATTTCCATCTCTTCAAATTCCTAGCTCCCTAAAAGGGGCACTTGACTTAAATTTCAGTTATTTTTAATTATGTCCATCTCTTCATGACCTCATTGGGAATTTTCTTAGCAAAGATAATAAAATGATTTGCTATTTCCTTTTCCAATTCATTTAAAGATGAGGAAACTAAGGTATATGAAATTAAGTTATTTGCTCAGGATCACATAGCTAGTAAATTTTTTAGGTCATATTTGTACTCAGGACTTGGCTTAAATGCTTCCTTCATAGTATCAACCTATCTTCATGCCCTTAGTTATAATTATATCTCTCAGATGCCCCTGAAATCATTTTACATTTATTTTATATCTTATTTATACATTTGTTTTTATTTACTTATGTATAAACTTATTATTTCTTATTCCCCATTATTGTCTCATAAAGCTACCACAAAGGGGTCATCTAATAAACTAGGAACTTTTGATTTCTATCTGTTGATCTAAGGATACTAACGAAGGGAACATATATGCTTTTCATTGGTTATCCTGTACTTTATGGAAATAGCATATCCTTTTTCTCAGGTCATATGTGTAGTCTCACTGTAATTCTTTCAATAATTATATAATATGCCATAATATTAATAATGACTTTCAACACTGACTCATAGAGGCTATTTGACCCTGGACAAGATATTTAATAAGTCTTCAGTGCTCAAGAAAAATCTAGGACTATAAGTAACAGATTAGTGATAGATCTTCATTAGTTTCTTCTTTATACTGGGAAACATGCTGTATTTTACTTGTGTCACAGACCTGGAATAATATTAACTCATATATTTACATGGTTTAAAACTCTTCTTATGTTATTGTGAATTAGTTATTATTATTATTATTATGATTTCTATTTTATAGATAGCAAACCTGTGTTCATATTTCACTACTATGTCTGACACATGAAGGATCAAAGTCAAGACATAAATAAACCCAGGTTTCTTGTTTCTGTTTTATTATATGGAAGAAAATAAGTTAAATAGGAGTGAAAGAAGAGAGAAGACAAATAGGATAAATAAAAACTATAGTAGATGAACTACTCAGAAATATTCAGTATATTCCCCTAGCTAGCCTTTTCTATCAAGTTCCTGCTCCTTAATAAACCTATTTCACCCCCAGAAGAATTTGGTATTCAGAAGAAATATTTGCTATTAAAACTTTTGTTGTAACCGAGTCTATCGATTTTGTATTAAGAACCACCACATGATCAGGGCTTTATTTTGTAAAGAAATTACTTCCAATACTTTAATTCCTGAAAACCCTAATTAGTGTTAGCTGCCTCTTTGCCATTTCTATGGCTTGATCATCATAACTCCAAAATATTTGTTGAGTTAGACAAGTGAGCAGAAATATATTGTTGATATAGATGGTCAAATCATATTAATTGAGAATCTGCTAAATCTGGAATTTGTGATGATTCAAACAAGAACAAGCCTGAAATTTACCTTTCCAATATGCATAAAGAGTTTGCCATGCAAATTAATAGTGTAAATAAAATTTCTGGGAAAATGTTTGAACTACTTAAGGAAATAAACTCTTCAAATCATTCAAAAGTACTTCAGAAACACTCATTTCATGTAAACAATCGATATGCTAATTATAAATCTTACAGTTCCCTCTACCAGACCACACTTCATTAGCCTAATTCTAGTGGTGGGAGGTGAACAATGACTATTATAGGCCAAATAAGATGGATCCCAGAATGGGCACTAGAAAGGAGAAAATGTAACTCCAAGCCAAGCAGGAAATGATTGTCTCTAATGGAAATTAACATAAGCACGGAGACCAGCTGGGTACTATGGAAATGACATAAACATTAGACTTTCTAAGAAGGAAGAAGAAAAAGATATGTTAAAACAAAGAAAATAGAAGAGACCTAAGACCTCATTGAATCTAATAATAATTGCTCTCATTAGCATAGGATTATAATGTTTATGAAAGCTTCACTTATACCTCAGTAAGGTAAAACTTAACAGGTAATTATTATGCTAGTTTTAAGGATGGGGAAATTGAGGCTCAGAACAATGAAGTGGGTTTCTGGTAGACATATACCGAATAAATATCCAAACCAATATTAAGATTCAGATCTGATTGACTATGTAGCCAACAATCTTTCCACCACAGTAATACTCAAAAAAAAACCTCATAGTGATGTAGAAAGATAATTATAATGTAAAGATTATCAGATTGCCTTCTTTGGGGCGGAGTGAGGAGGAGGGGAAATGAAAGGGAGGATGGGGGGGAAGTGTAAAATTCAAAAACCTTACCAAAATTCAAAAATTCAAAACCTTAGGAAAGAGAATTATATCAGACTATCTTCAGTATCATATTGTACAGAAGAAGCCCTAACAAACTGACTGGTGTAAATATTTGATTATAATTAAGAGAGAGAAGAGAAGGGAGGGGGACAGACCAAGAGATAGGAAAGTGAAAGGAGACTATTATCAGGAAGGGTTGGCAGATAAGGAGAGGGAGGAGAGAAGAGAAAATGAATGTCATTTGGGGAACTCTAGTTTGGCAAAATTAGCTTTCAAAATACTGCTATTTCCTTAAATTTGATTCAGCAGGTTCACCAAGTTATCTTAACTCATTTTAATTTAGCAAGGTAGTTCCCTTCCTGGGAAGAGGAGACATAGACTCAACTTTTCCAGTAGAACTTATAGTTGTATTTCTCATTTAAATAAATGAATGGATTGACTTTCTTATACAAATTATTCCTTTTGAAGTTTGGCTAGCAGGGTCCTAGTGACTCTCATTATATCAAAACTCTGTGAGACTGCAAAATCAGACTTTAGACTCATCATTGAGATAACTGTTTAGTATCTCTGAGGTATCACCTCAACACCTCTCAGACTGGCCAATATGACCAGAAAGGATAATGATCAATGTTGGAAGGATGTGGGAAATCTGGAACACTAATACATTGTTGGTGGAGCTATGAACTCATCCAACCTTTCTGGAGAGCAGTCTGGAAATATGTCCAAAGGACAACAAAAATGTGCATCTAGCAATACCACTACTGGGTCTATACCCTAAAGAGATGATGAAAAAGGGTAAAAACATCACTTGCACAAAAATTTTCATAGCAGCCCTGTGTGTGGTGGCAAAGATTTGGAAATCAAGTAAATGTCCTCCATTTGGGGAATGGCTTAACAAACTGTGGTATATGTATGTCATGGAACACCATTGTTCTATTAGAAACCAGGAGGGACAGGAATTCAGGGAAGCCTGGAGGGATTTGCATGAACTGATGCTGAGTGAGATGAGCAGAATCAGAAGAACATTGTACACCCTAACAGCAACTTGGGGTTTAGGATCAACCTTAATGAACTTGCTCATTCCATTAGTGCAACAATCAGATGCAATTTTGGGCTGTCTGCAATGGAGAATACCATCTGTATCCAGAGAAAGAATTGTGGAGTTTAAGCAAAGACCAAAGACTGTTACTTTTCATTTAAAAAAACCTGTTATCTTATTATGTAATTTTGCTATCTCTTATATTTTATTTTTTTCCTTAAGGATATGATTTCTCTTTCATCATATTCAACTTAGATTAATGTGCATCATGGAAACAATGTAAAGACTAACAGATGCCTTCTTGGGGGGGGAGTAAGATTAGGGGGAAAAATTGTAAAATTCAAAATAAATAAATAATTTTTTTTAAATAAAATTTTTGCATCAATAGTTGCTAAAAAAAGATAACTGCTTAAGTTCAGTTATCATTCTCGTGCAGTTTTATTATGTTGGTCTCTTCAATTTTCTGAAAGTAATGAAACTTGCATTTATTTTGAAAATCAATCTACAAATATCTACTCAGTTAGACATTGTTTTAAACATTGGAGATATGAAGACAAAAGTAGCAGTTCTGCCATCAACGAGCTGACATTTGAATGGAGAGATGACAAGTGCATATTTAATTGTATATAGAGTATATAAACAAGAAGTATAGGGAAGTTTTGGGAAAGAAACATGAGCAGCTTGGAGAGAGAGCCAGAGATCAGGACAGACTAGGTGTAGTATTTAAACTCTCAGTGGCAGTCATGAATTTCAAGAGATAGAGATGAGAAGGAAGAGCCTATAAAACATTTCCTTGTCTTCCCCATCCTGCAAACAACCTTTACCTAATCCTGCCATCCTTCTATTCTCTTTCTGTCTTGCCTTCTAACTCCTCAAAAAAGGCATCTTCTTCAGGTGCTTCCAATTTGACTCCTCTTCCCTGCTCTTAAAACCTTACAGTCTAACTGCTAACCTTAACTTTCCACCAAAACTGCTCTCTCCAAAGTTACTGATTTTTTTTAGTTGCCAAATCCAATATTCTTTTCTTAGTCCTCATTCTCATTGACCTTTCTGTAGCTTTTGACACTGTTGATAATTCTCCTCCTTGCTAATCTTCTCAATTTTTGAACAACACTCTTGCTATTCTATATATATTTTTTCTGGATTCTTCTCCAGGTCTTGCCCTATAAATATAAATGTTCCTAAAGGTTCTGTTCTGGGCCCTCTTCTCCTCACTTCATTTATTGCTTCACTTGGTGATCTCATTAGTTCCAGTGAATTTAATTACCATCTCTCTGCTGCTAATTCTCAAATCTACTTTTCCTACCCTAGTCTCTCTGCTGACTTCTAAGGGTTACATCTCCAACTGCCTTTCAGACTTCTAGATTGGTCCACAGAATCATAAACTTAATATAACCAATACATAACTTATTCTATTTCTGCCTAAACCCTCCAGCCTTCCTACCTTCCCTATTTCTGTGGAGAGCAGTACCATTTCCCTTTGGCTTATATCCTAGGAATTATTCTGGACTCCTTACTTTTTCTCATCCCCCCATATCCAAGCTTTTGCAAAGTCCTTTTCATTTTACTTTTGTAACATCTCTGATACACCCCCTTTCTTCCTCTGACACTACCTCCAGTCTAATACAGTTACTGATCTCTTCCTGCCTGAACTATTGCAATAGCTGCTCATGTTGTGCTAGCTTCAAGACTGTCCTCACTCCAATTTATCCTCCATTCATCTATAATGTCATTTTTCTAAAGCATGAGTCTGACCGTGTTACCTCCACTATTCAATATATGTAAGCGACTCCCTATTGCCTCTGGGAACAAATTAAAAAGGCTCTCTATAGCATTCAAAAGTCATCATAATCTAGTTCCCTCTTACTTTTCCAGTCTTCTTACACCCTATTCTCCTTTTTGGCTCTTCCACAAACAAGACACTCCATATCTCTGCTCCTCACCTCTTCTGTAAATGGTCCCCTATACCTGGAATGCTCTCCCTCTTCTGCTTGGACTATTTACCTTCCTGGCTTCCTTTAAGTTCCATCTAAAATCCCACCTTCTACAGGAAGTCCTTCTAGACTCCTTTTAATTCCATAGATTTCCCTGTTTTAAATATTTCCTATTTATCCTATACATAGTTTCCTTTGAAAATATCTGTTTGCATTTTGCCTCCTCCATTAGATTATAAGCTCATTATAGTAGGGGCTCTTTTGGTTATTCTTGTTTCCTCAAATACAAGGGCCTGAAACATAGCAGGCACTTGATTGAAATAACACAAAGCTATAGAAGTGGAAGATGTAGCAAGGAGGAGGCTATTGCAATAGTACAGAAGAAAGGTTGTAAGACCCTACACTACTGTGTAGATTATTTGACTGAAAAGAATAGAACACAGGGGACAACTGTCCATGGAAATAGGAATTACAAGACTTGAAAGTGGATCAGAGATGTAGAGCAAGTAAGAGTAAAGAATTAATGATCATATTGAGCTTGAAACATGAATGATTGGAAGAATAATGATGCCTTCAACAATTTACATATATATGTATAAAAACACCTGTGTGTATACATGCATGTATATAGACAAATCTGCACAAATACAAATGTCTATATTTTGTTAATGTATATAAATATGTAAATTAGTTTGTAGGTGAGGAATGAATTCTGTTTTGGACATACTGTTGAGGAGTCACATTTGAGAATTTTTAAGCTGAACTTTCCTTTGTTTATTTGAATTAATGATGTTTGATAGCACTTAATTTAAGTCTAATTTCAGTGCCTGTGTACAAGCTCATGATTTTTATTGTTGTTTTCTGATATTATTGCTTTAGGTCCTGAAGGACTTGGCTTCACTGTGGTTACCAGGGATTCTTCAATACATGGTCCTGGTCCAATTTTTGTGAAAAATATTTTACCTAAAGGAGCAGCAATAAAAGATGGCCGCCTGCAATCAGGAGACAGAATTTTGGAGGTTAGAACAAGGACTTCACTCCCCTCAGTGAAATGAATTATTTGTCTTTTGGCTTTGAAAAATAATTTCCAGTAGTAGAAATGCAAAGATAAAATTTGAAAACAAAGCAAAACAAAAACAATTTGAAAAATTTAATAAGAAACTACTGCTCATTCCAGTTTTGAAGGGCAAACCATATGACATAAATAGTCCTGGAATATTTTTTCTTCTCCAATGTTCTTCTGTCTCATTACTGTCAATTTAAAACTAGGAGAGGTCAAAATGAGGCCACACCAGGGGTGCAGGTTCACTCTAGGATGCATCGAATTATATCACAAACTTTAAAGTAATATAATCTAAAATCCCTAGCTCAAGAATCATTGACTTTTCCTCAAGTAGGAATAGACTGAAACTGAGTCATATCCCCTTAGTATGATCTGTGCTCACCCAGGCTAGATTGGAAATGGAATAGCACTGCAGATTATAGACAAAAATCACTGCATTCAGCCAAACTCTTTCCAAACCTGTGGTTGGTCATTATACATTTTAAGAAAGAAAATCTCTCTGCTGAAAACTAGCCAACTCTGGTAAATTAAAGTTATTCCTGCAACCTCCTCTATAATAACAATGCAGATGAGAGATTTCACAGCAAGCCTAAGGTAGGAGCCACATTATCTTCTCCATTAGCAAATGGTAGTTAACCGACTCTAAACTGAAAACCCCTTAATAAAATCTATTCAGTGAAATGTATAAGCTCAGTTAAGCAAGCATTTGTGAAGCCTTTTCCATATGCAGAGCACTGTGCTAGGTGCTAAGGGTACAGAGGTTAGAAATTACTCCATTTTTGTTCTCAAATAACTTACAACCTAGTAGAGTCACATGCATAAATAATTGTAATGCCCAGAATTACAATCAAAGTGAATGAAAGATTGAGGAGGTAAGAATGTCCTCCACCTAAGAGAAACAATTAAGATTTTATGAAACAATAGCACCTGACTAGAGTGACTGGCTTATAGAACAAATGCATTCTAGAGATGATTTACTATTCTTTTTTTTTTGCAAGGCAAATGGGGTTAAGTGGCTTGCCCAGGGCCACACCGCTAGGTAATTATTAAGTGTCTGAGACTGGATTTGAACCTGCTTTATCCACTATGCCACCTAGCTGCCCCTGCTATTTATTTTTAATGATAATGTTTGTCCTTCATTCTCAAAGAAAACAATGAAATCAGGGGAGATGATGTCATTACAAGCAAGTGAATAGGATTTGATTGAGGGGATGCTGTTCTAAGTCACCAGTCTCACTTTCTCCTCCAGAGCCATTTGAGTCCAATGATCAGATATGAATCAGAACTGAAGATGGAGGGGCAGGCAGTTAAGTGACTTGCCCAGAGTCACATAGCTAGTTAGTGTCAAGGGTCTAAGGCCAGACTCAAATTCCTCTCCTCCTGACTTCAAGGCCATTGCTCTATTCACTGTGCTTATTGGCTGCTTATTGCCAAAACTGCATAAGAAAATGCCAGGAAAGACATTTGGAATTTGCTTCCTACTTATTAGAGGACCATACTTTGATAATTTGACATATCTTATAACCCTGCATGGTCATCTTGTGAGCATTCTCAAAATCTGTTTCTAGCTGATACCTTTTTTTTATATTTGTCTTTCCTAGTAAACTCAATATATCCCAGTGTTTTTCTCCTTTTTTTTCACAAAGAGTATCAAGAAATGGAAGAGGAATGGAGTGAGGGTACTTTTTGGAAAAGGTTTCTTGGCCTATATCTGTGAACTTTTAAAAAATTTAATAATTGTACTTTGATATGATTAATTTCCTTTGATATCTCATGTTCTATTTTATGTATTTCAACTCATTATTCTGGAAAGAGGTCCTTAGGTTTCATCATACTTCCAGAGAGAGAGTCATATCACAGACAAAAAGTTAAATTCCTCCTAATCTAGGAGGTGGCAGGTATTTTAATAGCTGCTTCTGATCTATCTGCTTTTATTCATTAGGTGAATGGCAGAGACATTACTGGTCGGACACAGGAAGAACTTGTAGCCATGCTGAGGAGCACTAAACAAGGAGAGACTGCATCTCTTGTGGTTGCTCGTCAAGAAGAAAGCTTCCTGCCCCGAGAACTGGTAATATTCATAGTCCAGTCTACTGTAGCACATGAAAAGATCTGAAAAGTTTCATTGAATTCCCACTGATTGAGAAATAAAGAAAAGATCATAAGGTTTTCTATCATGACGATTTAGAGAGGAAGTCAGTGGTGAAGGGCACTAGTCACAGAGCTTTGTCTCTGAGCTTATAATGAGATTTATCAGAGATTTGAAAAATAAAATAAAGAAGCCTGCTGACCAAATTTTCACATGCTTCAAATGTGGGAGAACTAATAGATACTAATACATTGGATGAAATTAAAAGACTTCACTAGTCTCAAGGAATGGGTAATCTGAAATTTAGCAGTGCTAAAGATAAAATTCTACCTCAAGGTTCAAATAATCAATTGTGTGTGTGTGTGTGTATATATATATATATATATATACATATATCTATATCTATATCTATATCTAATCTATATCTATATCTATATCTATATATGAGAAGCCTTGAACTTATTTTGAGCCAAAGTATGAGAGGCAAGTATTAAGAACTAAACAGACTTTATTTACATAAATAAAAGTATGGTGTTTATATCGAGGGTGAAAGTAAATTATCTCTTCTAAGTCTACATTGACTCACTGAACTTTATAAGGATTTTTGGTAAACTAGAGAATATCTAGACTAACACTGCTATGATAATGAAATAGTTTTCTGAAAACTGTCATATGATAATACTGAAGGTGTCCAGCTCATAAAAAAGAATGAGTCTTAATAATTGATTTTTAATATTTGAAAACTTGCCATTTGTAAAAGGAAAATGACCTCATTTTAACTGTTCCAGATGCTAGAGATAGACTATTAGGTAGAATTTAAAAGTCATCAGATTTTGACTCTCTTTGAAAACTTTCTAAAAAATGGAACATTCAACAATATTATGCCACTCACATCAGAAAAATGTTCAAACTGGGATGGCATTGTCATCAAACAAATGTATTGTAGAAAGGTTGAGAGGGAGATTGCCAGTAAGATTCCTTATGACCTCATGATGCTATGATTGACATATATATATATATATATATATATATATATGTGTGTGTGTGTGTGTGTGTGTGTGTGTGTGTGTGTGTGTGCATTATAAGTATGCATATAAACATATATATATATATATATATATAAAACTTTACCCATTATTTGAATTTTGACGTAATTTTATTTCTCTGAAGTAACATCATAGGCTTAGCTCACCTAGGAATATATAAAATTAATTATGCAAATATGAAACTGGTTAAAGACATTTCTACCCCATTTTTGTAGTTTCCCATAAAATACTGAGGAATTTACAGTTACTATTCTTCATCATTTTACTCGAAAGTAAATAGATTTGATTTCTAGCTATTCAGAAAAGCAATAATTATTTAACATATATTGTGATAAACATTCTTTGTAACCATAACAAAGTCAAGGACTGATTTTTGCAAACATTTGATAATGTGAACTCAGAACCCTTGTCTGTGAAAAATATGGAATGTCATTATTCTTTCTACACTACAGTATTTTTTCTAAGTGCTAATATATGAGAACTATAATATTATTTTGAATAGAGATCATGTTTGCATGCCTCTGAGAAGAAAATACACTTTGTTGTGGTAAACGTACACAATTTTGTTTGAAAGAGTGTAATAATGAATAGGGTGCTATGTGATACATCTTTGTGCATCCTTTAGAAAGAAGAAAAAAGATTTCATTTTGGTCTCCTCTTTTATCATGATTGATGTATACACTTGACTTTTCAGTGAGAGTCTGGCAGGATGAAGGAAAGACATCACTTCCTCCTTTTGTCTTGTCCTATCTCTTTTGAAGAAAATAAATTGTGTTTATTGTTTTCCTGCTCTGAGGTATTGCCTTTTGTAAAGGAGGTTTATTTTGGTTTTTGGTTTTGTTATCTTTGCCCTAAAGTGCCATGTTCTCATCTGTAATCCACATGTTGTAGATTTTCTGACATTTAGATATCTTTTACTTCCTTATTATTGCTAACATCTTGTAAAATCTTAGCATTGGTGACCAAAGGAGTATGTTGTCAGCAGTCATTCAGGAAGTTACAATGTAGGTCTGTGTCTCTGATGTGACCTTCCATCGTTCCCCAGCCGTTAGCCTCCATTTCCTGGACATTTTCCTGACTCGGGATCTAACTGAAGTGTGCTGAGCTAGTACATTTCCTGCTTTGATTCTCCCCTCTTTACTGACTCAACCAATCAGTTGAGGACCACACACCAAATTTAACTAGCCCCACTTTGATTAGAGAAAGATTGCTTGATAAAACACCTAAGAGGAATTAAAAGGTTAGCTGTTCCCAAATAACCCTTTTACCCAAAGTGACTTGCCTTGAATCTAAAGATCCTTTCATCTGACTAGTATATAGTGGCTCATGCTCAGAGAAAGCATTTGGGTAGTGGGCAACAGGAGAACAGTATCAGTAATCGAATTGTAAGGTGGAAATGATGTGTCTGCTTTCTATACTTTAAAGGAAAACCTCTCTACTACTTTATCAGTGGTCAGGTGTAGTCTGGTCTGCAAAGGATATGTCTAGTTCTTTTTTTCCTTTGATATCTGTAATTTTTTTCACTCCTTTCTGATGGTACACATCAATTTCTCTCCTTCATCCTCCTTTTAACTTTACCCCCTTTTATAGTTTCTTGATTTCTTTCCTACCTTTATTTTTAAAAACATTTTCTCTTTAAATCTAAGGGCTAAAGCACATGGAATTTTTGAGATGTTAAAAGAGGGGGGAAAATGATTTCTCAAATTATTAAGGGGTATATGTGCACACATTAGTGCATAAATGTGCTTCCATGTAAATGTTGCTTCCTCTTAGTGGGTAGAGAGGGATTCTCTGTCATTCCTTTGTTAACCCCTCTGTGCTAATGTTTCATTTTCTAACCTGCTGTCTCATTTAAAATTATCCTAAAAATCACAGCAACCCCTGGTGGGTAAAACGAGCCGTAAAAATTTAAAATGTATTTATAATTTCTCCCTGCCATGCTTGCCTGCTATTAAATTCTGGCCTCTGCAAGATGGATTAACTATATTTCAAGTGAGCAAGTTGCTCCTGCCTGGCATGATAGAGATCCAAGAGGTGCCATATTTGTCATGCTGATTTGACCTTCACTTAGGAAGATTGCTTTTACTTTGAAAAAAAAAATGCACAGGTGGTGGCTTCCTTAACAAGAAGAGTGCTTTGTGAATTCAGATGCAGCAGCCATGATTTCTTGGGCCAGAAGACTGCTCTCACAAATCTTAGTTAGCTCAAGAGTTTTCTTTTTCACCCAGTCTATTAGCAGAGTTAGCAGAGTTCTGGAAGCCATCATGGTAGCAAAAACCTTTTTAAGTCATAAATCATGGCAGAATTAGGCATGGTAATTTAGATGAACCTTCTTTATCTAATATATTATTTTGTTTCTCCTAGTTATTCATATATAACTAGTCATTTACCTCTGAGTTGTGCTTACCCAGGGATTATTCAAGATGGAGATGGAGACTATTTTCTGCTTGGTGTTGGATGAGAGAAAATCAGGGAAAGTTTTGGAAATTTTTTCTCCAACTAGGACCAAGTATACAAATAATACAATTTTTTTATGAGTCAATAAACTGTCAAAATATTCATGGTCACCTTTTCTTAGTCTTTTAAGGTTTCTTCTATAAGAAGTTCTAGCTCT
The DNA here is from genome assembly GCF_037893015.1 of Macrotis lagotis. Classification (NCBI taxonomy): domain Eukaryota; kingdom Metazoa; phylum Chordata; class Mammalia; order Peramelemorphia; family Peramelidae; genus Macrotis; species Macrotis lagotis. The sequence goes on along the minus strand of NC_133663.1, from coordinate 84,903,923 downwards.
CCAAGAAGAGTTAAGTACATTGTTTATTATTAAAAAGTTCAGCTCCTTTTCCCCAAAATACACAAAAGACATGTATAAACAGAAGTAATCATAGGTCAGTCTGGACAAGTCACTTAAGTTTACTGTACCTCAAGCAATTCCCCAAGTCACAGAAAAATTGCAGTCTGTATCAGTGGAGGAAGTTTTTAAAAATGAAGAAATTACAGATCATTCAGCTACCCTCATTCTTACTTTCCAATTCTCCTTCCATATCTGTTACCTCTTGCTAAACTAGTACCTAACACAGGACGTTGTACATGGTACACACTTGACAGTTTCCTTTCCTTTCTTCTCTTGAGCCTCCCAGGTGCCAATGACTGAACAAGCAACATCGTCCTTTCCCTTCCATCCACCTTGACTGAGTGGGTCTCTTGGGAGTAGAAGGTAGATGGGAAGAGTCACATCACTGCTACTGCAACCTGGATGAATATCACCAATTAAAATTCACTGAATGAGATAGAGGACTACCATCCCTTATCATATCCTCTGCCACTATATCCTAAGGTTCTTCCAGTCTTACCATCTTCCCTCTGAATGCACTATCTAGACTCCAGGACACTGACATCTGAATCTCCAATATCCAACACAGACCTCTGGATCTGCTGGCTTCACTGGCACTTTCAAGGCTTTCTTTTAGTCATCTAGTTGAGCTTTCTTATTTGTGTTGTTGTCCTAAATTAGAGTGTGAGTTTTTTTAGGGTTTTTTTTTTTTTTTGCAAGGCAATGGGGTTAAGTGGCTTGCCCAAGGCCACACAGCTAGGTAATTATTAAGTGTCTGAGGCCATATTTGAACTCAGGTACTCCTGACTCCAGGGCCCATGCTCTATCTACTGTGCCACCTAGCCGCCCCTTAGAGTGTGAGTTTTTTGAAAGCCACAGCTCTCTTTTTTTTTTCCTTAATTTATTTCTTCAACTTTTAGCACAGTGATTGGCACATAATATACTTAGAAAGGTGAATATGTATATATATGTGTATGTGAGGTGGGATATGAAAGTTCTTTTAAAAGAAATTTAAGAATTTAATAGTGAAGAGAAAGAACTGAGATGAAACAATTGCTTTGCTGCTCTTAGGTACCCTCAGTATTGCTCATATCCAACATGGCCCTTTAGGGGATCCCATAGAATGTGACACAGATTGCCTTGAATTCTGGAAGGCACTTACCTAGAATCTCCTTAGTATTAGCATGGTAATGTCAGGGAGAAAACATATAGGGATTTGGTTTTCTGTGCCTTGCAAAAACTTTGACATTTTAATAGTTCAGCATATTGTTGAGCTATTGTTGCTCATGAATCTTACCATGTCATATCATCTTCTTCCCTTCCACCATCATCCCACTCAAACTCCAGTTGCTCCCTCATCCCTCCATGATCATAGTAAGAACACTGAATTTAGAGTCCATAGACCTGGGTTTGACTCCCTGTTTGCTATTTAAAAGCTATTAACTTCTCTGGGCCTCAGATTCCTACTCAGAAAAAATGAATTGGACCATCTGCTCTCTAAAGTCCTTTTGGGCTTTGTGATTTTAATACAGGACTCCCTATGGAGATATAGATATCTGGTAACAATTACACCTGATCAAAGAAGTTCAAAATGGCAGTGATATATGTATCAACTTAAAGAATGTTAAGGTGATAACTGTGAAAATATTTAAATGGGTGAGTCAAATATTGTATATATACTAATAATAGCAATAATATCTTAAATTGCAAAGCATTTCCTATATTTAACTCTCTGAGGTCAATAGTATATTTGTTATTTGCCCCAGTTGCCTGCTGGACAACCTGAGGAGACTTAAGCAAGGTCACTGGTCATGCAGCTAATAAATGACATAGCAAGATTTGAATCTAGGTCTCTAATTCTAAGTTCTGCTCATTCTTCTAAATTTCCCAAACTCTTGTAAGACAATATAAAATTGATGGCAAAAAAATGGCTATGTACTATCTACATCTAAAGATTTCTTAGGTTTGAAGAAATTTAAAATTTTTGAGTTCTGTCACTAGTAACTTCATAAAACAGAAATGATGCTCTAAACAATGCCAGATTTATTAGACGAGGCATAGGAATGGTGGGTGGAATGGGGTAGCTATTGTAACTCTAGTTGAATTCAAAGTCTAGGACCAAGTTTTTAAATTACTGTTTTGTTTTCCTGTGCACATTTCAACTTTGATGTGGAAAATATTCTGTTAAAATTTCAGGCACAATTGAGTTGTGCCTCTTTTGGCCAGTTGCCCCCATTTTTGGCAAGGGGCCAATGCTGAGCACAATTGAGTTACACAACTCAATTACACCTGATTTATTTAGGCAAACTCAATTGTACTTGACTTTTTGAAGGCACAACTCAATTGTGCTTTGAAATTTCCACACTCAATTTGATTGTGCTCAAAATTTGCCATATGCAGGCCTGTAGATTGTAGATTTGCACACATGCCAAAGGGAAACTCAGTGGAAGACTCTAAAGATTTGACTGGAGGCACTTTTCCTATAGTCCTCTCCTTTTGCCTCCTCAAATACTCCTTGGCTCTCTTTTCCCCTTACCACTTCCAAAAGATGAATGTTTCTTATGTAATAATCCTTGAATGAATTCATATAAGGTAACTTCCGAAAATATTTAACTTTAAATGTGTCATCTTTGTAAATAATCCACGAGAATATTGACTAGGTCAAGAATTTCAAAGCATTTAGGAAAGAACTCATTCCTGGATAGCAAAAACAACTGTAGGTGCTAATGCTTAACTATTTAGTTTTGAAGGGGGGGGGGGGGAGAAGCAAACATAAAATAAATGATCTGCTAAATATTATATTGGCTTTTTGTTAATTTGCCAAATAGAATCATTGAGAAACTAAAACTTTTAGCTCATTGTCCTAATCATCAAAGATCTTTATTTTTTAACTTATTCATTCAAAGCATTTATGAGGTATTTCCTACATATCTTCCTTCCTGACCACTCCGCTTGACTTCACTACCATGCCACTATGATTGTACCTTATTTCCCTATCACCCTTTCATTCATTTTCTTCCTCTACTGGAATGGAAATTCCTTGAGAAAAAGGACTACATTTTTTGTTTTTTAGTTTTTGCTAGGCAATGGGGTTAAGTGGCTTGCCTGAGGCCACACAGCTAGGTGATTATTAAGTGTCTGAGGCCAGATTTGAACTCAGGTACTCCTGACTCCAGGGCCCATGCTCTATCTACTGTGCCACCTAGCTGCCCCTTACATTTCTTTTTACTTGTGTTTACATTCACCACTTCTCTTATAAGAGTTTAATAATTGTTTGTTGAATTGACCTGACTTGACTTGATGTATAGTCACTATTCTTGGCATTGAAGAAATTCCCTCCCTACCCTTAAGGAGTTTACATTTTACTGATGAGAAATAACATGGACATAGAAAATAGAATTTTAAATGCATGCAAAGTAATTTTTGGGAGGAGAGCAATAGTAATTGAGGCAGTCAGAATCATCTTCTAGTAGGCACTTGAGCATGGATTTGAAGAAAACTGAGGCTTCTGTGAGAAGTAGAAGAGGAGTGAATGTCTCCCAAGCATGGAGGACAGTTTGGCCAATGGCAGGGAGACAGGAATAGAAACATCAATATTAAGTAGTAAACTCTGTTCTGATCTGAGCTTTCACCCTTGCTAGTTTGTGACCCTGTGATCTTTGGGAAAGCTACAAGGAAAAAAAAATCTCTCTGAGTTGGTTTTCTTCTCTGTAAAATGAAAATGCTAGCATTTGCAATGCCTTCCAGATCAAATGAAGTACTGTCTACAAAGTGCTTGTATTTATTTAGTGCTTTGTAATCATGAAGAGCCCTATGCCCATAGTCTAACATTTGGCTTCATGTAGGTTAGAGTAAAGGTTGTGTGTGTCTGTTTGTCTATGTGCGTGTGTTTATGATGGACCTCTCTGGCAATATGTTGGAGCCAATGGACTTCTGAGAATGATGTTTTTCATTACTTAAAATAGAATACATGGAATGACAAAAGCAATCAATTATGTTAACTATATTTTATATTAATTATATTATCAAAACTTTTTTAAAGGAATAATTTCATGAATTCTCCAAAGTTGATTATAGGTGCCAGATTAAGAACTCTTGGACTTTTAGAGAGACAGTTTTAGAAAGTGATGACATTTCTTGACTTTTTATCAGTATCAAGAGCCTATGGACTCTTGGTAGGATGCACGCCTATCCCAGCAAAATCATGGCCTCTTCAAGCACTGACAGTGTTATAAATGCTCCTGATGATGTTTTGGTGGCAAATACTGGAGATTTTAAGGAGAAGTAAACACTATTGTAATATTTTGGGGAATTTGAATATTGTCATGTTATCTTTCTTTTAAAGAAAATACCTCAGTTTCATAATATTAGATATACTTTTGTACCATAAGATACAAATTTTGTTCATGGTCACTAATAGCATTATTTGGTCTCCTAGAGAGCTAAAAAACAGAAGACTTTGAGAATTTATGTGTTTAAGCAGATCATAAAAGTAGCATCATGACCAACCACAGACTACATCCCCCTTATTATCCAGTTAGCCAAATGTTACCGGTAATTCATGCCAGCTGTTGACATGGAGCAGCTGGATAAGGAGTTGGTTACAAAACTCAAGGGATGACCTTGATTTGCTTAATTACCTCTAGACTACAGGCTGGTCTGTGATCAATGCATTTGTAAAGGTGCATTTTGTGTAAGATAAGGAAAAGTGTTCATTTTCTAAAGGATGTTTAAAGATTAGGAAAAATAACGGGCTTAACTGATTGTGGCTGGCTTTTCCAGCTGTTATCAAAGTAAATACAGCACATGGGAAGCTGCCACTATGGCCCATTTCATTTTGAAAATCTACTTAGAGGCTTGATCATGTTTCATCTGCCTGTTTTGCAGGGGGGAAAAAATGTGTGATCTTTATCATTAAAAGAAATCAGCTTGAAGATCATTTCTTTTTTCCTTCATATTGATGAAAAAAGGGTAGCCACTTATACAGCAATCTGTTGCCACTTAACTCCTCCCATGCCGTGTCCCCATAGATTCTCTGGGCAATGGCTTTTAAATATGTTCTCGTTATTTTTAATGAGTGCAAAGAGCATAGGATACATAATGCAAAAAGAGATGAGTACCCTTTTACTGAACTTATTACAAATAATAAAATTCAGAATGGCTTAAGAGGCATTTTTCTCTAAGATTTGGCAATTATTTAACACAAGACACTACAGTGTACTACCAAAGAATTTATTTTTAAATACTCGGCTCTCAATTTTCAATTCTTGTTCCTGTCTTCATTTGCCTCAATCTCCTGTGCAGTTTCAGAGCTCTCTCTTCCCCCATATCTTCCTATGAAAAAGAATCTCAACACAAACACTTTTTTTAGTCTAATCTAAAATTATTTAATGTTGTACTGTTTTAATTTCCTTTGAATCTGAACATGATGTCAGATTCTTCTATGATAGACACGTTCAATTATGTTTTCAGTGCCACTTACTGAGTTATATGAAGAATTTTTATCGCTTAGTCATTCCTTAATTAATTTCGCGTATTTCTTAACAGCATCACAACTGGAAGAGGGCTGTTTATTAGTTGGAAATGTGACTGTAAGTTTCTCCCCCCCCACCCTTCCTCAAAGTGTAGTTTTCACCTGGTACAAAATAGATTTATTCCTGAGAATTGTATACAAAGTTGCTTCCATATATCAAACTTCTCATTCATCATTCATATTAAAAATATAGATAAGCTTTTACATGAATGTAGGAATAAATGGATTTTTCTTTGGAATGATTAGCATTATGTATCTGAAACCATCAACAAGCATTATATGCAATGGGTATAAGCTAGAGGCATTCCCAATAAGAACGGGAGTGAAACAAGGATGCCCATTATCAGCCCTACTATTCAATATTTGTGTTAGAAGTGTTAGCTTCAGCAATAAGAGAAGAAAAAGAAATTGAAGGAATTAGAATTGGGAAGGAAGAAGCAAAATTCTCACTCTTTGTAGATGACATGATAGTCTACCTAGAGAATTCTAAAATATCATCTAGTAGAAACACTTAGCAACTTTAGCAAAGTTGCAGGATATAAAATAAGCCCTCATAAATCCTCAGTTTCTAAATATTATTAGCAGGATACAGCATCAAGAGCTAGAAAGAGAAATCCCATTTAAAGTAACTTCAGACAGTATAAAATACTTGGGAGTCTACCTGCCAAAGTAGACTCAGAAACTCTTCTGAAAACAAGTATAAAACAGTTCTCACATAAACAAAATCAGATTTAAATAACTGGACAAATATCAACTACTCATGGATAGACCAAGCTAATATAATAAAAATGACAATTCTACCTAAATTAAACTAATTATTTAGTACCTTACCAATCAAACTTACAAAAAATTACTTTAATAAGCTAGAAAAATTGTAAGTAAATTCATGTGGAGAAAGAAAAAAGTCAAGAATATCTAGGGATTTAATGAAAAAATGGTGACAAAACAACCTTACCAGATCTAAAATCATACTATAAAGCATCAGTCATCAAAACTGTCTAGTATTGGTTAAGAAACAGAGTGGTGGATCAGCAGAATAGACCAGATGCAAAAGAGATAGGAGGAAATGATTATAGTAATTGACTGTTTGATAAATCCAAAGAGTCCAGCTTCTGGGATAAAAATTCTTCAATAAAAACTACTGGGAAAATTGGAAGTTAGTGTGGCAGAAATTTGGATTAGCTCAATATCTCACACCCTATACCAAGATAAATATGGGTACAGGATTTAGACAATATTATAAACAAACTAGGAGATAAAGGAAAAGTTTACCTGTCAGATCTATGGAAAGGGAAGCAGTTTATAACCAAGGAAGAGAGCGAGAATGTCATTAAAAACAAACTAGATAACTTTGATTATATTAAATTTAAAAGCTTCTGCACAAACAAAACCACTGTAACCAAGATCAAAAGAAATGTAGTAAATTGGGAAACAATTTTTACAACTAGTATTTCTGACAGAGGACTCATTTCTAAATTATATAGAAAACTGAGTCAAATTTAGCAAGAGTTTCTCTGAAATGTAACTTGTTGGGGTAACAATAAATTCCTTATTAGGTTGGACTGAAGTCTTATATAATACATAAGATAACTTTTTTTAAAAAAAATTAACCAAAAATTATCTTATGTATTATATAAGTTTGCTATCTCTTATATTTTATTTTTTTCTTAAGGATATGATTTTTCTCTCAATACATTTAATTTGGATCAATGTATAGCATGGAAACAATATAAAGACTATTGGACTGCCTTCTGTGGGGGTGGGGGGGAAGGAAGTGAGATTGGGGGAAAACTGTAAAATTAAAAAAAATAATAAAAAAGAAAAAAGTATTTTGTCCTCAAGAACAGTCAACCAGTAAATAATGAGAAACTGAATCAAAGAATTAGAAACCGAGAGGATACCTATTAATTGGGGAATATTAGAATAAGTATATGAAGCTTTTGCTAGGAATATTTTCTTTATATTAAGTCTAAATGTGGGCAACCTGGCTTACTGAGAGAGAGAGAGAGAGAGACAGAGAGACAGAGAGAGAGAGAGCGCATTGTGCAAAGTGACTCAATCTACTGACATCACTTCAATTATACAATTATCACTTCTTCTCAGACCATGATATAGGCAATTCAGGACCTAGACTTCAAGATTCTAGGAAAAGGAAGTCCTACCCCCCAAACACCTCCTTCAACAGCCCTGATTAATTTTGGGGGACTAAAAATCTTGGCACTGTTAAATAATTCAATATCAGAAATTACTATGGGTTTATCATTGAAATGACTCTAAAGAAGGTGATTGCAATCTATTTTTGACATTGTACCCTATGACCCCTGGGGCCTTTCTACATGATTGAAACTAAAACCTTATATGTTGTTACCTCCAGTTAGAATGTGAATTTCTTGAGAGTAGAGACTAGCTTACTTTTCACTTTGTATTTCTTGAACTTCGTATGGTATTTATTTTACATATATCAAGTGCTATAAATGTTAATTAATGCATTTAAAATATTTAATAGCAAAAGACCAATTTTTGAGGCATCCTGATCACTTTCTGCCTGACTTTAAATCAGAAACAACTATTATTTTAATCTAGCTACTCAACCAATTCTTTTTGTTTTCTTTTTTTTGTTGTTTTTGTTTGGCTGGGCTTTGCTAGGCTAGGTGTTGAGTGACTTGCCCAAGGTCACACAGCTAGTAAGTGTCTGAGGCAGAATTTGAATCAGGAAATCTGATTTCCAGTGCTGGTGCTCTATCCACTGCACCACCTAGCTGCCCCAGGTCACCTAGTTGCTCTTCAACTCATTCTTTTTGTACCTAATTGTAATATCTAGTCTTCAATTCCACACTTGAAATGCTTATATTCTATGGGAAAGAACAATATGAAAGCAGAGGAAAGAAATATGGGTTTAAATTCACTCTTATACTTAGTACCTTGTGATCTTGAGCAAGTCACATAATCATAATCTCAGTTTCTCTATGTGTAAAATAAAAAGGTTGTAGCAGTTGACCTCTGTCATTCCTTCCAGTGCTATACCTAAGTTCCTATAAGATAATTTATCAAAAGCTTTGCTAAAATTGAGGCAAACCATAACTACAATAGTTCCCCACAACTCTTCAATAATCTTGCCACAAAAAGGAAAGAAAGTTATTCTGGACTGATGTGTACTTGATAGAGCCATGATGTAATCCCTACTTCCTTTTCTATCTATTCACTATTTGTCTTTAGTGATCCATTTTTGAATTTCCTAAGGGAAAAAATCAAACTCACTATCTATAGCTTGTACTCTCTTCTCTTCCCTTTGTTGAAAATTAATGCCTTTGTACTTCCCCATTTCTGTGGACAACACTTATTTTTTTCAGTCTTCACTGACAGTTGTGAAACAATCTTCCATTTCTTTCAGTATCTAAGAATGTATTTCACCTGGACCAGATGACTTTATGTTTTTCAAAGATTATTATGTGAATAATTGCTATCTCCTTACCTACTTTGGGAATCAGCTCCCTGCTGGTCTTTTTTATTTTGTCATTTCTAATATAATAATTATTCTCCTTGGCAGAGAAAACAGAGACAAAATAATATTTGAGTAACTCTGCCTTCTCTTGTTAGCAATTATCCTATCTCTTCCCCAAACAATAGTCCTGTCCCTTCTTTTATTCTCTTCTTTCCCCTAAATTTTGCAAAAATAAAACAAAACAAAACCTCCTTTCTCTCTTTTTTTCCCTTAAAAATCTTAGCTTATTCTGAACTTCAGCACTTCTAGTACTATTTGCAGAACCTGACCTTAATTATATCCATCCTGTCATCTATTATTGTTGTTGAATCATTTTTAGTTATATCCAACTCTTTGTGACCTGATCTGGAATTTTCTTGGCAAAGAAACTGAAGGGATTTGCTATTTCTTTCTCCAACTCATTTTATAAATGAGAAAACTGAGACAAATAGGGTTAAGTGACTTGTCTAGGATCATACAGTGGCCAGACTTGAATTCATGACTCCAGGTCCCAGTACACCACCTAGCTACCCCTTCCTGTCCACATATCTTTTAAAAATGTAAGTTGGTTATTGAGTTCTATATGCAACTTCATTTGTTATTTAGACAACTCCTGTTTTTCTTTCTCCCTGAAATTCTTTACCTTTGTGTCTTCAGAATTTAATTTTTGGGAGTTTCATATCCTTCCTTATCTAACTTAGACTAAAATTTTATTCCACCAAATCTTATTCTTCTATTGAATCCTTGGGATCATTTTTACACAGAAATCACTATTTCCCTTCATTTTTTTTCATTTCCACCCCAGTATAGTATCACTCTCTGGGTTAATTAGAAACAGATCTACTATAAAAATCTCTCTTCATTGGTTTCTCCACCCTTTGTTGTTGATGTTGTTTTTAACAAAGATTTTTTTAAAAGTATAGCAAAATCAACTGATATATTGATCACCTTTGAAATATTCTATACTCACAGTATTGTAATTTTTTACCTTTTTGGTTATAAAACTTGGTTGTTATAATTATTTGCCCTTCAATTTATTTTATTGTTCCATTTGCATTGTTAAAGTCATTGTCTATATTGTTTACCTAGTTCTCTTTATTTCACTCTATGGCTGACACAGTGAATAGAACCCTGGCCTTGGAGTCAGGAGGGCAAAAGTTTGAATCCAGCCTCAGCCACTTGATATGTATTAGCTAAGTGACCTTGGGCAAGTCTTTTAACCCTAATTACCTTGCATCAAGGACTATCTTCAATTGTCCTAATTCATATTTGGCCACTGGATCTAGATGACTCTGGAAAAGAAAGTGAATCTGGTGACTTAACACAGCCCCCCTGACTTAAATCTAATTCACATATTTGTCATGGCATCACCTTCCAGATGTCCTAAGATGTCTTCTTTGACAACAAAGGACAAGCATCATCATGTTAATTCATATGTCTTCCCATATTTTCTGAATTCTTCATATTCATCATTTCTTATGATGCAATAATATTCTGTTATATTGATGTATCACAATTTATTGAATACTTTCCTGATCAGTGGGTTTCTATTTTGATACCAGTTCTTGGCTACCCATAAAAAAAGTTCTACTAAGAATATTTTCTTATAAATGGCAGTTTCTTTCACCTTTTAAAGGTTGAAATTATCCTGACAGGTCAAAAGATTTTCAACTATTCTGCATTTACCAGAAATCTTTCCAGAGGATGTCTGAATAACTGATGTCTCCCAACACTAGTATATCATGACTTTTTGCCAAGCTTATAATCTGTTTCCCAAATTGCTTCAGTTTTTTCTTTTTGCCTAGCTGTAATATACTTAGATGACAAAATCTCTTCACTGAGCTCTCTCAGTGCCTTTTCCCATGCTTATTACTATAAGTTCCTAGATTTCCTCAAATACCTTCTTAATATAGCATTTTCCCTTCTTTTAGACATTTTGTAGGAGCTGGGATACATTTACAAAGAATGAAACAAAATCATCCTCTCAATAAGCTTACATTCTGTTGGAAGATACCAGATATCTAACAAATATATACAAACTAAATATAAATAATAAATACAAGATATATAGAGAGAAGTAAAGCAAGAGCAATTGATTGACAAGAATTGTTTTTTTGTGGAAATCGGTATGGTTAGTTGAACATGCAGAAAATGATAAATTGTTCTAGGTGGAATAGAGGTGTTAAATTTACTGCCCACTAGAATGCCCACTGAAGCAGATTAAAATGTAATTGGCAAATTTTAACAAAATAAATTAAAATACTATCCTAAAATAATGTTAATTTGTGGTTTTCTAAGTCAGCAAGCAGCTTGCAGGGATATGATTCTATTTTAGTCTGATAACACTCATGTAGAAGATAGTGCTATGGGTTGTGTCTTGAAGGAAGTGAGGAGGAGGAAATGGAAGTGAGAAGAAATGAAGAACAGCTAGTGGAATGTATGGAGATGGAGATGAAATGCTGGTTGTGAAAATCAGGAAAAAGCCTATGATGTTAGGATCAAAGTGTGGGGGAAAGTCATGATCAGTCAATCTGTTAGTATTTATTATGTGTCTACTCTGGACCTGGTAATATACTGAACGCTGACAAAGAACGAATCAATCCCAACTTGCACAGAATGGTGAGTTGGGGAAAGATGGGATGGGGCCAGGTTGTAAAACAGAGTTAAAAGGGGCTTTTAAAATAGAATCCTTAGAAAATGATCACTCCTTTATAAAACTTCTAGGCATCTAGATTCTGTAGCCTTCTGTAAAAACAATCACATCAACATCTTCAAAATAGATGTGTTAGACCCTTGGCATGTGCTTGCAGTGTAATTATTAACTTGATAATTTTATGTGCAATGTAGGCACAAAAGGAAGTCAAACACAAACAAAAGCTGTTGAGTATATCAAGTTGGTAGATCTACATAACAGTGACATTTATTTCCCATAATGTAATGACAGAACATTTCAAAATGGCACTGGGATGAGCCAGGCCTTCCTTTGCATTATTGAGTGTGATGGAACAAACTGTGTAATTTGTCATAGTAGCTAACTTAATAACATGAAACCGTTATTTGCCTGTCCCCAGATTCACTCAAACAAAGCTATCTTAGGTCTAGCTAGGCGAAAAGTGGTGGCAAAAACTATAAACAATCAAATAGCTTACTTTCACACTGAGAGGCTTTCTGTCACATTGCCATTCATATTTTGCTCTTTAACCTGTAGGGTTTCTTGCAGAAAAGAATAGCAATGGCATGTAAATGTCTTACTTCCTTCACAGGCCTTTGAAAATAGAATGCTCCTGAGCCCAAAGCCCAAGCTTTCAGCTTTCAATAGCACTCAAGGGAGTTGGCATCTCTTATCAGAAGTGAGCAGCCAGGCAAGGGGCAGCCATCACATTGAGAGGCCATGATAGTGTACTGGTCAAGGGCACTAGGCAGGTAGTGAAAGGCCTCTTGCTAGGTTAAACAAATACTATTTCCTTCCTGGTTTCAGCAGGAGCTAATTTTTTTTAAGCTTCTCTTTTGGCACAAGAACAATAGGGATGCATAAGGCCGTTCTTCCAGTGAGGGAGATGTGCATTAGATTATCATAAATCCATGGATTAAAAAGTACAGTGGTCAATGAGAACAGGCGTTTTTAGATGAAATAAAAGGTTTAATTGAAAGTACTGTCCCCAGGGAGGCAGGAGATTGAGCACTGTATTGAGTAGACATTAATTACCATAGGCCAGACAGTGGAAGAAATTAAAAGGAAGATCATACCATCTTTTGAATCTATCCAAATCTGGTTTTCTTATAGTAATTGGGAGTTTGTCCTGTTTGGGGAAAAAGATGAAAATGAGTTTTCCACATACATAGTATTCTTGGAAAGCTATGAAGATAGCTAGTCAGGTGGGCAATTTGTTACAGTATTTGTGCTAGTATAGAGTCCATCTTTTCTTAGAAAGCTACAAATATGTAACTAGATATAATGTTAAAAATAAGTATGATCTAGTCATTAAAATCTTCATTTTTACCATATAATAGGTTTCCCAAGCATCTGACTAGCAGAGTTCAAAGAGGTTCATTACCTACTTGGTTGGTTGAAGAGTGATGAAATTTTGGCTTCATCAGCTCTCAAAAGACCAAATGTTAATGTATCAGGAATCTTGACAATGGAGAGAATTCTCAAGATAATCAAGTCATAGATCTCTGAAGTATTGTATTCTAGAAGAATAAAATCAGACTTAAATGAGATCATATATGTAAAACACTTTGTAGACACTAAATCATTATATAAATGTCAGCTATGATATCATCATCAGTATTATTATTGCCCCAAATCATTTTTAATTGCATATCTTGGATTTTCCTACTCAAGTAGTCAGCTTGTTTGTCAGCTCTGTGTATAAATTTTCTTCTTCAGATTAGAGAAATAAGCAACTCTTGAACTGGAATCAGAACATAAGGACCTCATTATATAACTAAACCAGTGTGTTTTGTCTTATTAAAATATCATGCATACCTCTTTAGTCAATGTCTCGCTTTGGGGGTGGCCAAAATAATGGGACAAAATTTCCATAGTGACAAAGGTTGAAATAAAAGACTGCCTTGGCAAGAACAAATTTATTCAAACCCTTGACTTCTTCATTCATGTGAAATAAACTACAAAAAAAGGCATAGACTTTCAAGAATTTGATGCCCAAAGTGTTGGGGAAAAATGACTGATAAGACTCCAGTGAGACTGAACATGCTATGTTGTTTCAACTATAGATATACAAGAGCAACAGCTATATTCATTTAAGCACTTAATTCTATTTGGAGCACAGTGCTGTTGTTCATATTGTTGCTGTTTGTCCTTTATTCTACAAGAAGACCATGACATCAAGAACGTGATGTCAATATGCAAGGGAATTGGATTTAAGCGAGAGGGTAGCAACCTTATTTTCCTCCTCTGGTATCATCTGGATCACATGGCCAGAGATGGATCAGAACTCCTGAAGATGACTCGATGCAGTGGGAGACCTTTTCTTAATAATATTAAGATTTAATGATATTGTCTTTATCAGGTCTCAGAGCACAGTTCTAGGCCTATGGTGAAATATAAAGTTTAGATAAAATACACAGTCTTATCTTCATGGAGCTTAAAGTCATGTGAGAAAAAAATTATTTAAATTAATTTATATTATAGATATTAAGTAGAACAGGTGATTTACCTGATGGAATCTTTCAGCCAGTTTTTTGTAGGTGTTAGATAAAATACATCCTAGGTTTTAAACTTGGAGAATTGCTATGTCAGAATTATTTCAAACACTGTAGCTTCTAAATACTATCAGCTATCATAATAAAGTAGGTATAGATGACAATATGACTCTACACCATATCAAGATCTCATAACCGATGGGGTGTCCAAACAAACGTAAGATCTTAAGAAACATTTGCAAACTATTTCCTTCCACAACTCAGTCATTCATAACCTGGGCATCACAGAGCAAACATATTATGATTTAAAAGAATTATATATATATATATATATATATATATATATATATATAATCACACTTTTCATATACACAATATGGATAAAGGAGAGCGATAATCCTTTATTGCTTCAGACTTCAAAAAAGTTCAGCTTAATAGACGAATGCTTTTAGTTGAGAACATTTTTGATCAATTATATTGTCTCTAAGATGAATATTAGATAACCTATAGTGAGCAGGAATTTAACTAATAGCCCTTCAAGATATTATTAGTATTGTTATTGTTTTTCTTCTGAAAGATTAGACTTACATCTTTAACATAAAGGTAGACAACTAGAAGAGCAGATGGAATGATGCAGTTGTGCTTATGAAATATAAAAAGACCTTAAGGGAGGGCACCAATGTGTGGGGTAAAGCTTCTGTTGGCAGAGCATATGTTAAGACTTGGTTCAGGTGATAAGACATGGATAGGATCTGATCTGTACTGATAGAGGGAATTTCCAAACTGATGAGATCATCATTTCATTGATGGATAAATATGTTTTATGTTAAATAAAACAGAGAAACTATAGCAATTAAATCAAGAATTGGTATTTTTATCTTTTATAATTGATTATTTATACTTTGGATTAGATCAATTCATCATTGATAGTCCACTGAAATTGCTTACATCAGCTTCTTTGTTGCAAGCAGCTTCTTTTTTAAGAAAGTTGAATGTATCATGAAATCTTTGAAAACTGTAATTACTGCATATATAATATATATATAATATAGTTAATGTAAGTACTTTGAATGAATACTTGATATATCGATTACTAATATTATGGTACAAAATTGTCAATATTTTTAGGTGATGGAACTTTAATAGTTTCTTATAACATCAGTATGGATAAAAATATTTTTTGTTTCTGAAAGATAAAGAACTGGGTTTGAAATGAGGAAAACCAAAATTCAAATCTGACCTCAGACATTCACTAGCTGTGTCACCCTGGGCAAGTTTTTTTTAACATCTCTGTCTTAATCTACCAGAGAAGACAATGACAAACCATTCCAGAATCTTTGCCAAGAAAACTTTACATATGTTTGTGTGTGTATGTGTATGTATGAGAGAGAAATGGGAATATGAACCTGTATGTATATAAGGAAGAAAACAATAATTAATTACTGTAAAATTCCTTTCTCCCATGCCATCATGCAAATGCCTGAGAAAATAGAAGTCTTCTTCTGTAATATAAGGTTAAATGAAATTTGAGCTACATAAACAAACTTTTAACCATGAATTATACTGTGAATATCTCTTGGTGATTCTCTGAAGCACATTTAACTTTGGTGGAGAATAGTGAGAAACCCATTTACTTAAGGGGGAAATAAACCTCAATGAAATTATATCTAGCAAAATATTGATTACAAATGTGCTGAACTTTTAAACTTCTTGTAATTACACTCTGTAAAAATCAGTGATTTTTACAGGAATTAAAGCCATATAAATTGCTTCCTTACTTCCTGGTCATGACTCCAAGACATAGAACAGTAAGAGAAGACAGCATTTAAAAGAGAAAGACAGGAAGAAGAGAAATGTAATGTGCACTGTATCACTCAGCAGTTTAAATTTGTTCCCTAGTTCTTGGAATCCTTTTATTCTTAAACTGGCTTCCTTGATTTTTTTAAAACTGTATAATAATATAATTGGTTTCTTTCATAACACTTTTATTTTGTACATTTAAAAGTTTCTTCTGAGAAAAGATCTTCAGACTTCACTTACCAAGAAATATATAACACACACAAAAAAGTCAAGAATCTCTACTTTATAAACTCTTTCAGAACATCTCAAAACATAAAACAGAGGAGACAGTCAGATCCTCTTGGGGCTCTTCATTGGCTCCAGAATATTGCTAACTTTTGAATAGGGTAAAGGAAAATGTGCCAAAGTGAAACTTCTCTGTCAGTCAGAAAAGGAAACCTGATATGCAGTCATATGTACTCTTATCTTCACATCATTAGCACGTTTCTTGAATGGCCCCTGATATCCCCAAATGGCATATATTTGTCACTTATGAATTTTTCCAATATTCATTGACCCAGTATGGATTTGTTTTGTGTCTTATTGTGGACTTGACATGGCAAAAGGATGAAACAATGGATTTTTGTTTATTCTTAATGCTCCTATAGACTCCAAATGACATATTTTAAAACCACATTTATTAATATTTTTGATAAGCTAATTGATTTGATTATGTAGTGAAAAGTAGACTGTTTTTACCCCACAATGGTCTTATAATACATAAGCTAGGAACATTTTTTTTTAATAAGTCATAGGTAAAACATTCACTGTGAATTTAAATTGTAAACCACAGTTTCTATTTGGGATTTAGAATTCTTTCTCTTCAGTAACATATAAGTGACTGTTTACTAGTTAGACATACAGGAGAGAGAGAGAGAGAGCAAGAGAGAGAGAGAGAGAGAGAGAGAGCAAGAGAGAGAGAGAGAGAGAGAGATAGAGAGAGCGAGCACCAGGAGGGAAGCTAGGTTGCACAATGGATAGAGCGCATTGGTCTTAGAGTCAGGAGGTCAGGAGTTTGAATCCAGCCTTAGACCCTTGACACTTACTAGCTATGTGACCCTATGTAACTATAATTGTCTCACATCCAGGGCCAATTCCAGTCATCCTGATTCATACCTTGAGGCTGGTGACTTAGCACAGCATTCCCTCACTTATATCAAGTTTATGTGCTTGTTGTTGCATCACCTTCCGAATGTCATGATCTTCTTTGAGAACAAATTACAGGGGCAGCTAGGTGAAACAATGGATAGAGCACCAGCCCTGGTGTCAGGAGTATCTGAGTTCAAATGTGACCTCAGACACTTAATAATTACCTAGCTGTGTGGCCCTGGGCAAGCCACTTAACCCCATTTACCTTGCAAAAACCTAAAAGACAAAACAAAAACAAAAAACAAAAAAGAGAACAAATTACAGACATTATCATCATCTTATATAGCCAGTACCTCATTCAAATGAAGAGAGGTAAAAGTATTAATCAGTCAATACACATTTATTAAGTATTGTATAAAGAGATGTTTGGGATGGATGCCAAAAGAGGCAGAATATAAGTCCTTGCCCTCAAGGAGTTTTCCTTATACATGAACAAGCTCTATTCAGGATAAATTAGAAATAATATAATAAAGGTAATAGAATCTCTTTCAGAGATTAGAAAAGGTAAGGTATGAAGAATGGAATTTTATCTTGAATGTAAAGGAAATCAGGAAATGCAGAATTGGGAAAGGATAGTTTTCCAAGCATGAGAGACAGCCAAGTTAATGACTGGAGTAAAAAGATGGAGTCTTTTATACATGGAACAACCAGGAGGCTAGTGTCACAGGATCAAATGAGCTATATGTGGTGGAGAACAAGGTGTAAGAATATTGGAAAGGTAAGAGGAGGCATTACAATTTTATTATTTTCTTTCAAAAGTTCTTCACCACATTGATCAACACCAATTATACACTAAATTTTATATAGAATATCTTCCTTCAGGTCATTAGGATACCATTTATTTTTATCAACTAAGCGTAGTTCAACAGACTGCTTAATATTGTAAAGGAGAAGCTTATTAATCTGTAAAATCACTCTTAGAATCTGATACCTTTATAGATTCCTCCTAGGAGAAATAACAGTTATATTTGTCCAGTAATAGTTAAATTCTTCACAAAAGGAACTAAGAAACAGATGTTTCTCTTTGTTATAAGAGATGAATAACTGCTACAAATTACAAAAATGACCTATTTTGTATCATTTTAGGCATAACAGTCAGTTAACCTCTAACCCATCCATTTGATCCCATTCCTTTCTGCCCTCTCTAGATCCTTGCTTCCCTCAATCCTCCCTTCTCTGTATATCATTTGTTCGTACCTGTCAACCAGCTTCTATGTTTTAAAACATATAAGATCATTCATATTTTGAATAAATCTTTGCCTTGCTCTTATTTACTCTCAACTTAGTACCTATTTCTTTTTCTGATCACATTCAAAATTTTAAAATGTGAATCTCTACCCACTTTTCCCTATTTCCTCTATTACCATTGATTTCTTAATTCCCTATAATCTGACTTGTATCCTCATTATTCTACTGAAACCATACACTCAAAGGTCATCAATGACTTTCTAATTATCTCAGGCAATTGTTGTTAACTTAACCCTAGTCTTCCTTAACCTCTTATGTAGCATTAAATACTGTTGACCTTTCCCTTCTTCAGTGTCTTAGCACTTTTGGTCTTTTAACTTTCTTATTTATTCCTTTTGTATCTTTTTGAGTGACTGCTTTTGCTCCTTTTCCCTCTAATTATGGCTTTTTTTATGGCCTAGTACTTGATTTTCTGTTTTTCCATCTTTGTTCTGTTCCTCAGAACTCCCATCAACTCTGTTAGGGTGGCCATAATCTCTTTATGAGTGGGTCCTAAATCAGAATTTCTAGGACCAACCATCCTCCCATGTTTCTAACCATTATTCCATTAAATATATAATTTGTTACAGGCATTGATATGTCATTGTTTTCCCAAACTCAGTATATCTAAACAGAATTTATTATCATTCCTCCTCCATTACTTCCCCCATGAAGTTTCTTATTTCAGTCAATAATATTCTTTCAGAGTTCCAAATTCAAAATCCCAGGATCATGATTTTTGCTTTTTTTGTTTGTTTTCCCCT
The DNA here is from genome assembly GCF_037893015.1 of Macrotis lagotis. Classification (NCBI taxonomy): domain Eukaryota; kingdom Metazoa; phylum Chordata; class Mammalia; order Peramelemorphia; family Peramelidae; genus Macrotis; species Macrotis lagotis. The sequence continues at coordinate 84,884,725 of NC_133663.1, read as the reverse complement.
ACTTTATCCTCTATATTGTGAGATATTTGAAGAAGCACTGGTCTTGGGAGTCAGAAAGTGTTACTCATAAATCTTGGCTTTCTCATTACTAACTTGCATGCCACTTGAAAAAGTCATTCATTCTTTCAGAGGCTGTTTCTTCCTCTGTAAATTAGATATAATAATTGTATGAATCAAATGAGAATTACACATGAAACTATTAAAGTGCTTAATAAATTATAAAGTACTAACATTAACAGAAATAGAAAAGTCAGGAGACAAGTTAGTTTGGGACTTGGAAATCCTGGAAAGGTGTTGAGTTGAATTTGGGTCACAGATTGCCCTCTTTTTAGACTGGACTCTTATTGCAATTTTGTCTGTATAATGATTTGGGGATTGAGCATGTATTGCCTAGTGTTGCATCTTTTATGTTTTGTTTCACTCTTATATTGTAATTTCTTTTTTTTATGTGAATGTCATATCTTCCCATGCACTTAAGGTAGGGACTGTATTGTCAGCCTTATTATAGTACTTGATATAATACTATGCCCACAAGAATTGAGTAATTGTTTGTTGGATGTCAGATTAAAGAGTTACATAGGTAAATATACCCATTATAGATACAAGTTAATCATCATATAAACTGTGATGATTTTTTATATGAAACATTTTGATCTATGGATTTGTTTAAGAAATACTTCTATCTTATGGGGTCTAAAATTAATTTTCCTCTCATTCCCAGGTTTCTAAGTCCAAAGGTAGCAAATATAACCCTTACATGATTACAAGGAAGAAACACAATGTGTAAACCTTAAAGCAGTATATAAAAGTTTATTATGTATTATTATCCTTACAAATGTGAGTAAGGAGTAGCAATGATATTTTCTGTTTTTATTCTACATATCTAAAGTCTTCAATGAAAATTATGTCTTTACTTTTTTTTCCCCTTTTGAAAATGCTTGAAAGCATGGAGACATTGTAATTGATAATCTTAAATATCAGATTAAAAGTCCCTAGTTGGTAAAGTCTCTTTTTCTAAAAATGTATTTGTACTATGAGTCAATTATACAAGTACCATGTCTTGCACTGAGTAGACTCATAATAAACATTTTCTGAATTTACACATAAATAAAAATGAAACATTCATATCATAGCAGGGGCTTACTTCCTTAAGCCATTTCCACATTAAAAAGAGAACTTAGTTCATTAGAAAACTCAGTTTATCAGAAAATCCCATTATCTATCTATAACCATTATTTATTATAAGTTCTTTTATGTCTTTCACCAAAATCCTACTAAGAAGCCTCATTGAAGTGGGGCAATAATTTTGAACAATCAAAAGTTATCTGCCTATAGAGTAAAAGCTCTCCCAGATCCTATAGAATGAAAAGGATTCCACCTACAGACTCTGTGATGGATTGTATGTCTATCTGAAGACCAAACTAATTAAACCCAGAAAAATTTGCACTCATCAGCAGCAGGACAGGTGTGTGTGTGTGTGTGTGTGTGTGTGTGTGTGTGTGTGTGTGTGTGTGTTTGTCTGATTTGTCTGAGGGTCTGTGTATATCTGAGTCTGTGTATGTGTGTTTAATAGCTGCAGCAAAGGCTAAAAAGTCCATCCACAAAGATGTATCATGATTGCCATCTTTATAAAAGGACAAAATGTCTATGAGAACAAAGATCCTTGAAGTATGAAATTGGATGTCTTTCATAGTTAGTTTTATCTATAATAATTATATCTTTTCCAGCAATCATCCTGCCTAGCCAGTCATTTTTCTAACAATAATTCTCAAAGAATCTGAAAGATTTTATTTTCTATATGCAACATGATGGAGTAGGGAATAGTATTGGTCCTGAATTTTGAGGATTAAGACTTTGATTCCAGCCCTGAGAATTACTAGATTATAAGCCCTAGACTGCAATGGAAATATGTTCCATAATGTCAATAAGCATAATAACAAAGATAATAAAGTAACAGATTAATAGCTATCCGTATAAGACTTACAAAAATGTTATTGTTTCTTCTAACATGATATTCATACAGTATGAATATTATTAAATTTGTTTAATGTATATGTAGAACTCAGTTTTTTAAGACCAGTTAAGAAATTTTTAATTAAAATTTTTTCCCTTTTATTTAAGATACAATAAAGTTATGGTTTTTTGGTGAAATTCATGCTAGAAATGTAAAAATATAAGCAGTTTCATTTTTAGTATAATGTAATAATGTATAAAAACAAATAGTAATATTATATGAGACAATTCAGTAAATATTGTCTACTGTGTTCAAGACACTCTGCAGGAAGGGTACTAAGAATATGAAAACAAAAATAAAAAGCCTATATTTTACTAAGAGGGGGTACAGCATGTCAGCAATTAAAAAAATACAAGATACTTTGAGGCAGGAGAAAGCATTAAAAATTAAGTGGATTAGGAAATAGTACCTGAGTTCAGCCTTGAATGAACTGTGGATTGAAAGATGTAAGAAAGGAAGACAATCCAGGGATAGAGTGGAGAGGAGGGGGGAGGAAGAAGGGGACAGCCTCTACAATGAACAGATGGGGAGATGGAATGACAAAACCAGAGAATGGAAAATAAACAATTTTGCTCTACTGGTGAGTATCTCTATCTCTGTCCCACCTACTGCCAAAATTACTTTTGCTTTAGCAATACGAAGGTTCACTTGCAGAGGAAAGACTGGAAGTCTCACTGGGAGTCCAGTGAGAAGGTTATTGAAGTATTTTAGATCATCCTAAAGTCCTGAATTAAGATGATGGCCATGTAAGTACAGACAAAGAGCAAGTGCAAGAGACATACCACAGAGGAACAACCTATAAGACTAAACAAATCATTAGATATAAGGCTTGAGAGAGAAGGAAGAATGGAGGAGGATACTAAAATTATGAACCTGAGTAAATATAAAAGTAGTAGTAGTAATGGTGGTGGTGGTAGTGGTAGTAGTAGAAATAGTCAACCTAATAGTCAACAGAAATAAGGAACTTTAGAGAAAGTTTGAATTAGAAAGGAGAATAATCAATTCAGTTTCGCATACATTGAAATACTAATGGGACATCATGAGGATGTGTACAATACTTCATACATGAGTTTAAGGCTGTCTTTATGCAGTTTTGGGAGCCTTCTGTAAACAAATGATGATATAACCCATGAAAAGTGATAACAATAACTACAAGTATTATAGAGAAAGAGAAGTGGACCTTAGATTATGATAGTTAAGGGACTAGAAATGGATGGTCAAACAAGAGGATTATCAAGACAAAGTAATGTTACAAAAACCAAGATAGTAAAAAGGTAGATGACAATATAAAAAGGAGAGTGGTGAAGAAGTGAATAAACTGAGAAAAGGTCATTGGATTGAGAAATTAAAAGGTTGTGGCAGAGAGATTGAAATCAGGAAGACTTGTGCCTTTTAATTCCTCTGATTCTTAGAAACTGCTTGCTCAGTCTTTATACATTGTTTTAAGATTTGTACAGTATGTTATATACACTATCTATTCTGGTTACTGTGATGACATGGAACTCCCGTGAGCTTCAGTTTCCTCTTCTTTAAAACAGGAGTAATTTAGTATACCTTTAGTTACTCCAAAGTGTTGTTATGAGCCTTAATGATGTCTGGAAATTTTTACAGCACTCCAAAAGTACTAATTTTATCATTTTAATCCCACTGGTAACCCTTGAGAGTGTATTTTCAGTCATGTGGCAGGGTCAGAAGTCAGATAGCAAAGGGTGGAGAACTGAGTGGAAGGTGACAAAGCTAGTGCATTGGGTATAGGGAACTCTTTTGAAAAGTTTGACAGAGAGAGAGAGAGAGAGAGAGAGAGAGAGAGAGAGAGAGAGAGAGAGAGAGAGAGAGAGAGAGAGAGGAGAGAAGGGAGGGAGAGAGAGAGAAAAAGAGAGAGAGGAGAGAAGGGAGAGTGAAGAGGGGAGGGGGAGAGGAGAGAGAGAGAAGGATTGGCACTTTAAAGTAATGTGGGAGACATGGAATAGAGCTAATAGTAGTAGTTATTAGGGTGGAAATGATTGAGGGAATGTGTTCCCTTTTGGGGTTCAGTGAAGAGGGATAAAAAAGGATGGAATCACAAGATAAAAGGGCATCTCTCTCATTGTTATAAGTGCCACCTGAGTACTTATTACAAGATTCACCAGTGTGCCGCTAAACTTACAGATTCATTCCTCTTTAGTGCATTTATCCATACTGTAAATGAAATGAAAGGACTCTAAAGGAATTTTAACTCAGAATAGCTTCACTTTCAGTGGCTTAATCTCAGACTTGGCCTTAATGGGGTTTTTTTTGGTATTGGCAAGGTAATAAAGAATGACCATTTTTTGACATTTGTTTCCTGGTATTAGATTAATTCTTTACTTAAAGAAAATTGTTTTTTGATAAGTTCAGAGAGCAGCTCCTTTTTTGTTTTCTGTTTCAAAACAAAATTCCTTTTGAGAGTGGTTAGTTGCTATATTAAAATGAAAAATATTTTTCAATTACAGGTATCATCATGTGGTTTTATTTTTCCACATACTTTGGTTATATTTCATAAAAGGAAAGTATAAAGTTCTGTGAATGTACTTCACATAAACCATTGTAAGATGTCTGTAAAATATTAATAATAGTCATTTAATTTAAAATACCTGAAAATATGATTTTTTATACTTGTTACATCATTAATTTTCATTTTTCCACTTCAAAGTGATAGATGATACTGAGCATCATGTTAAGCCTTAACAAACTGCAGTTTAATTTATAAGAATAATTCTTAAAAGTACCAGGAAGATTATCTATGATTCTTTTCAGAGATTTGTCTTTATTGACACTAAGGCAGGGGACTTAAAAATAATCCCCTTACTGACAGTCACCAAGAGTTTTGCTGATTTTCTTTATACAAAAGAACTGAAAAAGATCATTTACCATTTATTAAAATGATCATTTCTCTGTGATAATTTCCTTTGACGTCTGCTTCATCCTTTTCTTTCCTTGGGCTCTTGAAAATTCAATCTAAAATGAAATATTTCTCTGATAGAAGAATTGAGCTCCTAGTTCCTTTGTTAAGTTGGTATTCACATTCTGAATTGAATACCAAATAGAGACAGCACAGTTTAGTGGAAGGAGACCTAGGTTTGGACTCGGTCGACCTGGGTTTGAAACTCTACTCTGTCACTTTACACTTTGGAACCTCAGGGAAGACACTTGACCTCTCTGTATTTCCATGTCCTCATCTTTAAAATAAAACAATTGATTGCAATGATTTCTAAGATCCCTTCAAGCTCTGTATCTAGGATTTATCATCCAGTTGACCCATATATCCTTAAACTATAGCTTCCTCTTTTGTAAATAGGAAAACTTCTCATAAGATTGTGGGAATCAAATGAGATCCTATATGTAAAGTCTTTATCATACCTTAAATATCTGTGTGAATACTCTCTAGCATATTTATTTACTTATATAGGAGTTATCCAGTGCTAATATATTTATAGAATACACTATATTTATATTAGATCTATCATGTTATATAGTTGGAAAATTCTCTAATCTATTCTATGTTATACACATTTATTTAGTTAAAATAGTTTTCATCACCTTTAAACTTTAGAATATCCCTAGTCAGAAGTTAACATTTTGAAGCTTATTTTATCCTATCTTAGCAAAGTTGCCAGGAATGGGAATTGCTTGGCAAAAATTCTGAATCTATTTTTTTAATAAAAGGAGAGGAGGTGGGCCTTTTGTTTGAATTTGGTAATTGACAAAATGATTGCAAGTGAAAAATAATTCACATATAAAGTAAGCTGCTCACAACACAGGTTAATTATGCATTTGGGAAGAAAAGCAAAAGACATCCAGAGTTTGCTCTCAATGAGCCAAGAATATAACATTTAATAAAATGAGATCCATAAAAATTTTAGTATGGATGTTCTCAGCCCTTGACCTGGGTTTTGGAGAAAATGAACACTGGCTCCATGAACTGTTCGATTCCCTTGAATTATAAAGGTTGTATTTTAAACATTTGTATGTATGTGACTGGTTGGTCCTCTGTCAATATTTGTGATTCTAGTGGCTACTCTCTTTAGAAAGAATCAAGTGAGTAATTTCCAGGCCTTGTCTTTCACATATCTCTATCCCCTATCAACTAACTGCCCCTCCCATCCACCCCCACCCCCCAAATTCCCCTTTGAGTCAAAAGATGTGGGAAATTGGACTATATTCTACTATGGCCTCTTATCTCTGATTCTTCCACTAAGGCTTGCTGCTCTCCAAACCTCTCCAGATATCTTCTAGCTAAAACAGAAAGTTCATTAAATAGAATAGTGTCTATTAGATTTTTCCATTACTTTGTTTTCTTTCTAAAAGTCTGAATAGTGAGATGGCTGTCACAGAATGAGTCAAATACTTTCTGAATTTAGAGTGTATCTGGTGAGAAAAAAAAAGAAATGAAATAGTGAGAGAAAATTAAAAAAGACCCAAACCAGGAAAGAAAAGAGATAAATAGCTTGGAGATATTAAAAGGATCAATAGATATAGGAATATAAAGAAAGAAGTTGTGGAAAAATATTTGAAAAGAATGAGATAGCCTATGGAATGTAAGAAATACAAAAGTAAAATAAACAAAGCAAATGTACTTCAATATAATTTCATCTTTTAGTAGTATATAGATTTTTTTTTGCTCATTCGGTAAAATTTCATGCCAAATTGTTACAATTTTGATCTACCAAGCTGTGACAGTTTATTTAGGAATGCTGGTCCTGATGTATATAAAATACTTGCTATTGTTTAATGTATGTGGTACAGCTCAAGTCTGTGCATTGGCTAATGTCCATCATCAGTCAGTAACTATGTTGATAACTCTGTCCTGAACTGAAGCCTTGTTTATTTGCTATCTTTACTGGGTGCTCCTAGTAATTCTTTTTTTTTTCCAAGTTAGTCTTGGGAACAAAAGAGTAAGTATTAGAATAGCAGACTCAACAGACATTATTTTAATATGATTTTATTATATATTTTCCCACACAGTTCCTTGACAAATCGAACTAAAAGAAGCCTCTTTATTCTTGTATCATTAGACACCCGGTAGCAGAAGCTTAGTGGGGAAAGAATACACCTTCATGGTTAGGCAAAAAATATCAGAAATCAGCATTTGCATTTTGAAGCAGTGAAACTATTTTTAAAGTACAAGGCAAACACACTGCTAGTTTTTTGTAGTTGTTTTTATTTGATAGAAATGGCTAAGTGTCCCAGTGGATCATAGCTAAAAGCAGAAAGACTTAAGCAAGACTCAGCCATATACCAGGTTTGAGACCCTGAGCATGCCACTTCAGCTCTGCTTCCCTCAATTTCCTCATCTATCAAATAAGCATAATAATAACACCTATCTTTGGAGTTACCATGACAATAAAAGGAAATAAAATTTTAAAGTGCTTTGCAAACCAAAAAGTATCATATAAATGCAATTTACTATTATTGTTATAATTTATTAATATATAATAAAATGGAAATGATAGGATACTTAAAAAAAGAGAACTAATAAAACCCCTTTTGTTTAAACTGGAATGCAGAATTCTCCAACTTGGTTTTGACTATTTTCCCCAGTTAATCTTACTGTTTCAATTCTTGCATTTCCGAGATGAATGTCAAATGGGATCAATAGGGAAAGGGGAAGGAAGGAAGAACTAGGTTTTCTGCATCTGGATAGAGTTAGGTTCCTCCATTTATGGACTTTGCTTAAGGGTAGTAAGTAGGGTTGGAAGGAGAGTGTCTTTTTTATTGTTGACCTTTTCTTCACCTACTTTCCCTCAAAGTTTATATTTCTGAATTCGGACAATCAGTAGGCACGATGGCATTTTAGCTTCCATGTAGCTAGGCCTACAATTCTGTTGATCCTTCATCATAAAATTAAACTTAAATCTTGGCTTGGTTCATTAGAAGGATGACTTCATCATGTTTGCCTGCACGAGTTCACTTTAATTCCAAAGGAGAAGTTTTGGCTAAAAAGACAGAGAAATATCTTCTTCCTACAAATTATAGGAAACTTCCATCTCACATTGGGGCAGCAGCCTTAGTGTCCTTCCTTTCAATAACTTTCAATAGCAAGGCTTCTTCTGTTCATGTAAGACTTTTAAGAAAAGACCTCTCTAGGGCAATAAAGAGTTAGTAATTCTAACTTTGAATGTGAATGGGATGAATTCTCCCTTAAAACATAAGGGAATAACAGACTGGATTAAAAACCAGAATCCTACAATATGCTGCTTACAAGAAACTCATCTGAAGCAGAGAGATACATATAGAGTAAAGTTTAAAGGTTGGAGCAAAATATATTTTGCTTCAGCTGAAGTGAAAAAAGCAGGGGTAGAAATCCTATCTCAGACAAAGCAGCTGCAAAAATAGATAGCATTAAAAGAGATAAGGAAGGAAATTATATCCTCCTAAATGGTACCATAGACAATAAAGTTATTTCAATACCGAATATATATGCACCCAATGGAATAGCATCCAAATTCTTAGAGGAGAAGCTGAAAGAACTAAAGGAAGACATAGAGAGCAAGACTCTTCTGGTGGGAGACCTCAAACTCCCACTCTCAGATTTAGATAAACTGAATCATAAAATAAACAAGAAAGAAGTTAAGGAGGTAAATAGATTGTTAGAAAACCTAGATATGATAGACTTATGGAGGAAATTGAATGGGGATAGAAAGGAATACAGTACATTTCTGCAGTACATGGCACTTACACAAAAACTGACTATGTACTAGGTCATAAAAACCTAATAATCAATTGCAGAAAGGCAGAAATAGTGAATACATCTTTCTCAGATCATAATGCAATAAAAATCATGAGCAATATTGGGCCAGGGAGATAAAGAACCAAAACTAATTGGAAATTGAATAAACTCATTTTAAAGAATGACTATATCAAACAATAAATTATAGAAAGAATTAATTTTTTTATCCTAGATAATGACAGTAATGAAACAACATACCAAAACCTATGGGAGTCACTCAAACTGTCTGTCAAGGGATATATTATATCTTTAAAGCTTACGTCAATAAATTAGAGAAAGAGGAAATCAATGAACTAAATATACAACTAAAAAATTAGAGAAAGGACAAATTAAACCCCCCCAATTAAATACCAAATTAGAAATTCTAAAAATTAGATGAGAATTTAATAAAATCAAAAACAAAAAGCTATTGAATTTATAAATAAAACCAAGAGTTGGTTTTATGAAAAAAAAACAATAAAACTGACAAACCTCTGGTCAATTTGATTAAAAAAAAAAAGAAAGAAGAAGACCAAATTGGTAGTATCATCAATGAAAAAAGTTAAAGTAATAATTCAGAATTATTTTGCCCAACTCTATGCCAATAAGTTTGACAACTTAAGTGAAATGGATGAATATTTACAAAAATGTAAGTTGCCCAGGTTAAATGAAGAGGAGATTAAATATCTAAACAAACCTATCTCAGAAAAAGAAATTCAACAAGCCATCATTGAACTCCCTAAGAAAAAATCTCCAGGGCCTGATGGATTCACAAGTGAATTCTACCAAACATTTAAGGAACAATTGGTTCCAATTCTATATAAACTCTTTGGAAAAATAGGAGAAGACGGAACTCTGCCTAGCTCTTTCTATGACACCAATATGGTGCTGATACCTAAACCAGGAAGAGTTAAAACATAAAAAGAAAATTATAGACCTATAGACCTCCTGATGAATATAGATGCAAAATCTTAAATAAAATCTTAGCAAAATGATTACAGCAAGTTATCACCAGGATAATCCATTATGATCAAGTAGGGTTTATCCCAGGAATGCAGAGTTGGTTCAATATTAGGAAAACTGTTATTATAATTAATTCTATCAACAACAAACCTCTCAGAAATTATATGATTATATCAAGAGATGCTGAAAAAGCTTTTGACAAAATACAGCACCCATTCCTGCTAAAAACACTGGAGAGTGTAGGAATGAATGAACTGTTCCTTAGAATAATAAGAAGTATCAATCTGAAATCATCAACAAACATTATATTCAACAGGGAGAGGCTAGAGGCATTCTCAGTAACATCAGGGGGTGAAACAAGGGTGACCATTATCACCACTACTATTCAATATCATATTAGAACTGTTAGCTTCAGCAATAAGAGAAGAAAATGAAATTGAAGGAATTAGAATTGGGAAGGAAGAGACAAAACTCTCATTCTTTGCAGATGACATGATGGTATACCTAGAGAATCCCCAAAAATCATCCAAAAAACAACTGGAAACAATTGACAACTTTAGTAAAGTTGCAAGTTATAAAATAAACCCTCATAAATCCTCAACTTTCCTATATATGACTAGCAAGATACAGCAGGAAGAGCTAGAAAGAGAAGTCCCATTCAAAGTATCCCTGAACAATATAAAATAACTGGGAGTCTATTCACCAAGGCAGACAGAAACTTTTTGAAAACAATTACAAAACACTTCTCACACAAATTAAATCAGATTTAAATAACTGGGTAAACATCAACTGCTCATGGATAGGTTGACAATTCTACCAAAACTAAACTACCTGTTTAGTGCCCTACCAATCAAAATTCCAAAAAATTACTTTAAAGAGTTAGAAAAAGTTGTAAGTAAATTCATATGGAGAAATAAAAAGTCAAGAATTTCCAGGGATTCAATGAAAAAAAGTACAAAAGAAGCTGGCTTAGCCCTACCTGATCTAAAATTATATTATAAAGCATCAATCATCAAAACTGTCTGGTATTGGCTAAGAAATAGAGTGGTAGATCAGTAGAATAGATTAGTTTCAGTAGCAGGAAATGTTACAGTGATCTGTTGCTTCATATACCCAAAGGGTCCAGCTATTGGGATAAAAACTCTATCTGATAAAAACTGCTGGGAAAATTGGAAGTTAGTATGGAAGAAACTTAGATTAGACCAACACTTCACACCCTATACCAAGATAAGATCCAAACGGATGCAGGATTTAGACAGAAAAAACAATATTATAAGCAAACTAAAAGATCAAGGAGTTGTTTACCTGTTGTATCTATGGAAAGGAAAGCAGTTTGTGACTAAGAAAGAGATGGAGAACATCACTAAAAACAAATTAGATGATTTTGATTACATTAAATTAAAAAGCTTTTGCACAGACAAAACCACTGCAACCAAGATCAAAAGAAATGTAGTAAACTGGAAAACAATCTTTACAACCAGCATTCCTGACAGAGGACTCATTTCTAAAATATACAGAGAGCTGAGTCAAATTCTTTCTAAAAGCCATTCCCAAACTGACAAATGGTCAAAAGATATGCAAAGGCAATTCATAGATGAGGGGATAAAAGTGATGCATAGTCATATGAAAAATTGCTTTAAATCATTACTTATTAAAGAAATGCAAATTAAAGCATCTCTGAGGTACCACTTCACACCTCTCAGACTGGCCAATATGACCAGAAAAGACAATGATCATTGTTGGAAGAATTGTGGGAAATCGGAGACACTAATACATTGTTGGTGGAGCTGTGAACTCATCCAACCTTTCTAGAGAACAGTCTGGAACTATGTTCAAAGGGCAACAATAATGTGCATACCCTTTGATCCAGCAATACCACTGGGCCTATACCCTGAAGAGATGATGAAAAAGGGCAAAAACATTACTTGTACAAAAATATCCATAGCAGCCCTGTTTGTGGCAGCAAAGAATTGGAAGTCAAGTAAATGTCCTTCAATTGGGGAATGGCTTAGCAAACTGTTGTATATGTATGTCATGAAACGCTATTGTTCTATAAGAAACCAGGAGGGATGGGAATTCTGGGAAGCCTGGAGAGACTTGCATGAACTGATGCTGAGTTAGATGAGAAGAACCAAAAAGACATTGTACATCCTAACAGCACCATTGCAGGTGATGATCAACCTTGAAGGACTTGCTCATTCCATCAGTGCAACAACCAGGGACAATTTGGGGCTTTCTGTGATGGAGAATGCCATCTGTATCCAGAGAATGAATTGTGGAGTTTGAACAAAGACCAAGGAAAATTACCTTAAATTTAGAAAAAAATACCTTATATCTTATTATCTGATTTTGCTGACTTTTACTCTAAGTTTCTTAAGGATATGAGTTCTCTCATCACATTCAATTTGGATCAATGTATACCATGGAAACAATGTAAAGACTGGCAAATTGCCTTCTGTGAGGGTGGGGGGAGGGAAGTAAGATTAAGGGAAAATTGTAAAACTCAAAATAAATGAAATCTATAAAAAAAAATAAAAGAATCAGCATTAAAAAAAAATAGCCCCCTCTAGATAGTGAGAAAAGAAAAATTGGATTCTTTCCTTTGAACTTCAGATACCATGTTTCTACCATTCCTAGGGGGGGGGAAAGATGCTATGATTGAGGAAAAAATAATTTAAGAGCTTTTAACTTTGTTCTATCAATGAAACAATACTTTCCAAGTTTCCAATAAGTTGGATCTTTATTTCAAAGGATTTGATATTTAGTGAGATTATATTTTTCCTTATTTGCTCCTTCTGAGCCATATCATCCCTGATAGCATCACTCTGAGTTCAAAGTAATAAGATTTATTGAGGAGAATTGGTCTCTATCCTTAGAGATTTTTAAAATGTAAAACCTAAAGAAAAAAAAACAACATAATTGAAGATATATCTCTTGTCACAATTTCTTTAGAGCTCCCTTCATTTGTTCCTTTGGGTAGTGGTAAGTGAAAAGTATATGTAGAAATAGATGAATATAGAGAGCTCCTGAAAAGGAACTTCTTCAACTAGAATTGATGAGCATTTTTAAAGATTTATAATCTTAGCCAGTTGCCTGGGGGTCATTGAAGGCTTATCCAGTGTCACAGGTGACATTTGAACCCAGGCCTTCCTGACTCCAAGGTTCTGTTTTTCAGTTAGCATACATTTTGTTAAAACACTTATAACAGTGATCATTTGACCTTTAACACTTGCTTTGAGGGAAGGATGTCACAAGAAGACTTGAGTAGTTGACTTCACCTCAAAGAAATGTCCTTTTCTTAGATTTTTTGAATCTTGTGCACTTTAGGAAAACTGAAAAGTTACTGGAATCAGCTCTTTAGAATTAAGTAATATAATGGGCTATTGCATCACTTTTAGAGGAAAGTACCTTGGCTTGTTCCATTCTTCTTCATGCTAGAGAAAAATCTTCAATAGTTAACAAGACTGTGCTCTTTGCTATCCAAAAGCAGAAGCTCAAGTCAGGAATGGTAAAGTTTATTTTAGATGGAGAGGTAAATATAGTACTACCTTGATCTCATGCTGCTCTGTCCCTCCATTACTTGTAACTGTGCACTGAATAAGGGGAATTAGGGGGAATAGCCATTATCAGACTGGCCTAGAAATAGACTCCATTTCTGAAGGAAGTCTGATTCGATTATAGAGTGAAATGGGCTGAATACATTCTTCGAGAAGGAGCAGTTCTTATGTCAATTTGCCCCCCTCAGATAAGGGACCATTTTGAGAGTAGCCACTTTAAAAGATTTGTAGTGAGGATTTTTTTTTAATGTGTCCAATCCTCAAACTTACAGTGTAACTAGATGTACTTTAATTTAGCATTTACTGGAATTTTATCAAACTAAAATTAATTGAATCCTAAGACTCCCTGAAATGTAAATTATTATGGAATAGTACAGATTCCAATTTAGGTACTTTGGAAGTCATAGATAAATACTTAGAGTGTAAATTTGGTATTTACTTGGACAATTCCATAACAAAGCCACAAGACATAGGTTCTTAGAGGATATCTTGATGAGTTAGATAAAGAACTAACAAGTATAAACATTTTATTCAGTTAACCAATGAAATTTAATTTACTAGAAATTTTATATTTTCATTTAGTTAACATTTTATTTAGATCCTTTTGGAAGCAATAGGACTCATCTCAGGATTATGTTTTTAAATGCATAACATAAAATACATGAGATTTCAAAGAATAATTATATCAAAACATTAAAAAATAAATAGTTCATAAACCTAGGGTAGGAATCCCTGACTTAGAATAAATTACAAAAAAGGAAATACTTCTTTAAAACTCTGTGTACTTGGGGGTGGCTAGGTGGCATAGTGGATAAAGCACCGGCCTAGGAGTCAGGAGTACCTGGGTTCAAATCTGGTCTCGGACATTTAATAATTACCTAGCTGTGTGGCCTTGGGCAAGCCACGTAACCCCGTTTGCCTTGCAAAAAACCTAAAAAAAAAAAAAACAACTCTGTGTGCTTAGAGGTCTTTGGTCTTTAAGTTTTTAAAGTTATTTCTGGGACTAAAGTTCAGGCAGCCTCAGGAATTTTAAGAACTATGTAATTTTAATCCAACAAGTTCCCAAAGACAGTAGCTCCAAGGCAGAGTTGAAGAGAGAAAACAACTCTTTGTGTAAAAACACAACTGGTCATAGTTAGTGGTATCTTGTTTTCATATTTTTAGACTAAATTTGTTGGCATGATTCTAGATTTACAAATATGAAAATGGGGATGAAAGGACATTGTGGGAAAGTTCACAGAAGTGTGTGAAGGACTAGGATTGCTTTTTCAAAATGGAAGATAAAGAAGGAAAGTGAAGCTGTGGATTAGACTAGGAATGAGTTATTCATATAGATGTCTATCTGTTGTGAATCTTCAGGAACTGCTCCTTTCTTCCCTATTATCATCTACCTGATTTAAAAAAAGGGGGGGATTGAATGAAGGGAGGAAGAAAAATGTGGAACCCAAAATCTTACAAAAAAAAAATAAATGTTGAAAACTATCTTTACATGGAGTTGGAAAAATATAAATTCTAAAAAATTATCTTAAAAAACTTCCTTTACTCCCTTCTCATTAGTATCAGAAAATATATTACTATTTTTATTATATATTTTATATAGTTATATATATATATATATATATAGTTATATATATATATATATATACATACATATATGTGTTAAATTAGTTAAGTCCTTTTCATGTTTGACAGCCTGAATATGTCAGGACCGAAGGATTGAGATTTATATCATCCCTGATTTGAAATGAGGAAAGTAAGTTAGAAAGTGGAGCAGAATCAAGTTGCTTCCTAAATTAGTCAACCATGGTTGGGAGTAAGCATACCTTAGTAAGGGGAGCCTAAAGAGGCAACCCAAAGAATATTGGTTTTAGGGTAGTAGAAAGAGACATGATACCATAGATTGACTACCTGTATGATCTTGAATAGTCACAACTTCTCTGAAAGTTCCCTACTTATATAAAGCTAAAGTTGGGTGAGATGTTCTCTACTATCCTTCTCAGCTCAATGATAATTATATGGTGCTAGCTGTCTTTCACACTCTCTTACCTCCCCACCAACATAGGAGCAGTCAGACACCAACCAAATGAAAGAAAGACCCTTTGCTTCATGGATTCTTAACCTAGGATTACTGAAATTGTTAATTCGTTTTTAAAAACTATGCTTTATTATATGTTTCTTTTGAAATTCTTCATTTTATTTTATGCATTTAAAAACTATTCTGATTAGAGGTTCATATGTTTCATGTTTTGTGTCTATAACCTAAAGAAGATTCCATTTTTTAATACAAGCATAAACAAAGACTCTTTCTAGATTCTACATCATTGTACTGCTGACCTCAGTACCTCTCAAGGTCACTCTTCTGAGTCCCTATTTCTTTTTCCCTGAGGACTTCCACTCTAAATAAATCTCTTTTGCTGCTCCACTTATCCCATCTGGTGTCATGGGAATTTTGAGTGATGGCAATATTTATGAACTGAGGAAGATATATGTAATTATATAGATATATACATGTGTTTATGTATGCATATATAGATGTGTGTGAAAGTATATATATACATATATGCATTTATATGTGTGTATATATTTGTTGTTGTGCAGTCTGCTAAACTTGTGACCTCATTTGGGGTATTCTTAGCAAAGATACTGGAGAGGTTTGTCTTTCTCTAGACCATTTTTCAGATGAGGCTATTGAGACAAACAGCCTGCAACAGGTTAAGTAACTTGCCCCCAGGGTTACATACCTAAAATGCATGTGTCATGTCTATGTGTATATACACACATATATAAATGTGCATATATAGGCATATATTAAAACATGCATACATACACAGACATATATATATAGTCATCTATAAAAACGTTTCCCTCTATTTGGAGAAGGATCTCAATTATATTTCAGCACCCAGATCAAACTAGGTAAAGCAGTAGATAGCGCCAATCCTGGAATCATATACTTATTGAAAATCTAATCTTCGACATATATTAGCTGTGTGGTTTCAGTGCAAGTCATTTAATCTCATTTACCTCAGTTTTCTCATCTGCAAAATAAGCTACAGAAGGACATGGCAAACCCTTCCAGTATTTTTTGCCAAGAAAACCTCAAATTGGGTCAAGAAGAGTCACACAGGACTAATCAACTAAACAGTATCACCCTAGGTCAAATCAAGTCAATTAGCCTTGAATGCCTAAAATGTATCAAGCACTCTGTTTATGGTAGTGATACTCAGAAAACATGCCCTGCCCTCAAGGAATTTCTAATCTAAAAGACAATATGTAAACAATTGGGTGAAGATAGGGTAAATACTGGATAAATTGGAGATAATTTCAAAGAGAAAGCACTAGCATTAAGAAGAACCAAAAAAGACTTCTTGCAGTAGGGGAAATTGTTTAGCAGAACTCAGTAATGTTATACTTTAAATTTATATAAGCTAGATACTTCCCTGAAGTTTTAACACTTTAGCCTCTCTGGGTCTCATGTCCTCATCTGTAAAATGAGGGGCAGGATTAGCTGGTCTCCAAGGTCCCTTCTAGCTCCAAAGATTCTCTAAGTCTCATTTTCCATTTCTTTAATTATTCAGTATACTCCACAGAATTTTCTAATGCCTCTGGGTTGTTCCAGATATTAGACCTCTGTCTTAGCCAAAGAGTTGTTGTTGGCTACCATTACGCACTCCTTATTGGGAGCACATAAGCACATACTTAGCACATTCATCACTTTACAGAAAGAAAAGAAACAGTCCTTACCCTCTGGGAAAAATAGTGCAAAACTGTATTAGGTCCAATCATCCTGTCTTTGCCAATTGGATTGTGTTTGACAATCCCTGTGTATGAGACATTTAATCTACTTTCTGTCCTTCACTGTTTTCATCTGCATTTTTCCTAACAGAAAGGAGAGCCTGACCGTTGCTGTGTGCTGTCTCTGGAGACTCCGGAGCAGCTAACCTTTGAGATCCCTCTCAATGATTCAGGATCTGCAGGGCTCGGAGTGAGCTTAAAGGGGAACAAATCCCGAGAGACAGGAGCTGACTTGGGGATTTTTATCAAGTCTATAATCCATGGAGGTGCTGCTTTTAAGGTAGGTAAGGATGATGCTGACCCTGAAGTGTCTGAGTTTGTACTGGTTTATGCTGCAGAGTTTGATAACTAGATTTAGGACAGTTCTAAGGATATGCTAGTAAATCATTTTGTGCTCCAAAGTATCCCTTTTCTCCTCAGGTCCCCAGACCACAGTACCCCTTGTTCACATCAGATGATAACTTCCCACTTCACCTAGAAGATTAAGACCAACTGATATGCCATGTCTTCTTCAGAATTTCATAGTAGCATAAGCCACTCTCCTCCATCTCCCATCTCTCAAAGGAAGAGGCATACATACTCCTTGCTGTAAATACTCACCCTATGCTTGACCTCTGTCTTCTCCCATTTCCTCCATATCCTTTCCCTAGTAATAAGCCTGTATCTGAAATCTAACCTGTTTCCATTGGTTACTTCCTGCCACTGGGAAACATGTAGCCCTCAGTTCTAAAGAATGCATCCCTGGATTCTTCTTCTCCAACCTCCTTCTATCCTTTCTCTCGCTCTTCTCCCTCTCTTACTGCCAAATTTCTTAAAAAGTTGTTTACAACTGATACCTCCACTTCTTCATGACCATCCTGCAATCTGTCTTCAGTCTTCTACCACTGTTAAGAAACTGCTGTCTCAGATGTGATTGATAATCTTGTAGTCACCAATCCATTGGCCATGTTCCCAGGCCTTTTCTTTAACCTCTTCGTATTTTATACCAGTATTCTTTGGTCTTTTAGTTTCCATCACACTTCAACTGGACCTCATCTTGTCCATATTGCTGGCCATTCTCTGTTGATTATGCTAGCTCTTCTCTTCTCATCCTGTTAGGACAAGAACGTTTTGTGTCAGGGATCACCTTTGACATCCTAGTGAAGTCCATGGACCCTTTATCAGGACATTTTTAAAAGTAAAAAGTTAAATACAAAAGATTATACCGAATTTATTTTTATCCTTAAAATTTTTTAATGAAATGTAAATTTAATGTAAATTTTTAAAGTACATGGAAGGATACTAAGTTAAGAACCCCGTCTGAAAAAAAGCATGTCAGCCAAGGTGGCAGAGTAAAAGCAAGGACTTGCCCAAGCTCTTCCCCCAAAACCTCTCCAAATAACTTTAACTAATCATGCTAAATAGATTCAAGAACAGCAGAACCCACAGGAGAATAGGATGAAACAATTTTCACAAACCTAGGTGGCAGTCCCAGGGTAGGCTTTCATGATAAGGAGGAGCAGTAGTACACCAGAGCTTGTGACCACAGGGGAGTGACTCACAGTTCAAGGCAGAAAAGAGTGTAGTGGTCACTCCCAGATCAGAACACAGGCCAGAGAGGACTAAATACCTCCCCTTAGATCAAAACATCTTGGAAAAACTGAAAGCTTGAATGTCTCCAGAAATATCTCTGAAAACAGCTACAGAAATCCCCAGAAGCTTGAGATACTGCACCCTTCACCCTGGAAGCAGAGACCTATTTTATTTTTTATATTTTTTATTTTATTTTATTTAGTTTTTTGCAAGGCAAATGCGGTTAAGTGGCTTGCCCAGGGCCACACAGCTGGGTAATTATTAAGTGTCTGAGGCTGGATTTGAACCCAAGTACTCCTGACTCCAGGGCCGGTGCTTTATCCACTGTACCACCTAGCTGCCCCCCCAGAGACCTATTTTAAAAAAAAGTTAAAATCAAATCATGGGTTGGGAAAATGAGCAAACAGCAGAAAAAAATATGACCATAGAAAGTTACTGTGGTTAGAAGGAATATCAAAACACATGCTCAGAAAAAAGATAATGAAGTCAAAATTCCTATATACAAAGCCTCCAATAAAAATATGAATTCATCATAGGTCATGAAAGAGCTCAAAAAGGATTTTGGAAATCAGCTAAGTGCAGTAGAAAAAGAATTGGGAAGAGAAATGAGAATGATGTAAGAAAATCATAAAAAATATGTCAACATTTTGGTTAAGGAGTCACAAAAAATACTGAAGAAAATAACACCTTAAAAACCAGACTTGGGGTGGCTAGATGGTTCAGTGGATAGCGCACCGGCCCTGGAGTCAGGAGTACCTGGGTTCAAATCCAGCCTCAGACACTTAGTAATTACCCAGCTGTGTGGCCATGGGCAAGCCACTTAACCTCATTTGCCTTGCAAAAACTTAAAAACACACACACACACACACACATAGACTAAACTGAATGGTAAAAGAAGTACAAAAAGTCAATGAGAAGAATATCTTAAAAAGTAGAGTTGACCAACTGAAGAAAAAATTCCTTAAACAGTAAAATTGACCAAATGGGAAAAGAGGGTCAAAAGCTCACTGAAGAGAATATTACCTTAAAAATTAGAATTGAGCAAATGAAAGCTAAAGACTATGAGAAATCAAGAAACAAAAAAAAAATAGAGACAATATAAAATATTTCATTGGAAAAACAGCTGAACTGAAAAAAAGAACTAGGACAGATAATTTAAAAATTATTGAACTGCCTGAAAGCCCTGATCAAAAAAGAACATAATCATTATTTCAAGAAATTATCAAGGAAAATTGCCATGATAATTTTGAACCAGATGGTAAGATAGTAATTGAAAGAATCTACCAATTACCGCCTAAAAGAGATAAAACTGACAGAAATATTAAAACCAAATTCCGGAGATACTAAGTCAAGGAGAAAATACTGCAAGCATCCAGAAAGAAACAAAGTATTGTGGAGCCACAGTCAGGCTAATGCAAGATTTGGCAGCTTCTACATTAAAGGATCATAGGGCTTGGAATATAATATTCCAGAAAGCAAAGCACTTGGATTACAACCAAAAATCGGCTTCCCAGCAGAATTTATCATACCCTTTTAGAGGGAAAGGTGGGCATTTAATGAATAGGGGACTTTCAAACTTTCCTGATGAAAAAACCAGAGCCAAACAAAAAATTTGATCTTAAAAAATACAAGACTCCAGAGAAACATAAAAAGATAAACAGGAAAGGGAAATCATAAGGGACTTAATTATGTTGAACTGTTCATATTCCTACATGGGAAGATGATACGAGTAGCTCATATGAACTTTCTCATCATTAGGGCATTTAAAAGGAGTAGATATTAACAAGGGCACAGATATGAGTTGAATATGAAGGGGTTATATAAAAATAAAATTAAGAGATGAGAATATACTAGGAATGTACTAGGAAAAAGAGAAAGGGGGAGGTAGAATGAGGTAAATTGTCTCACTTAAGAGAGGCAAAAAAAAAAAAGAAAAGCTTTGTACATTGGAATGGAAGGGGGAAGGGAGAGGGGAGAAGAAGTGAGTGAACTTTAAACCCCTCCCCCCCAAGAGAATTTGCTCTAAGAGGGAGCAGCATAAATACTTCATTGGGTATAGAAATCTATCTTACCCTATAGAAAAGTAGTAGGGGAAAGGGGATAAGAAAAAAAGGGGTGGGTGATGGAAGGGAGGACATACTGGAGGAGGGGTTAGTCAGCAAAACACTTGAGGAAGGGAAAGGGAGAAAAGAAAGATAGAATAAGGGTGGCTAGGTGGCACAGTGGATAAAGCACCAGCCCTGGAATCAGGAGTACCTGGGTTCAAATCCGGGCTCAGACACTTAATAATTACCTAGCTGTGTGGCCTTGGGCAAGTCACTTAACCCCATTTACCATGCAAAAAAAAAAAAGAAAGACTAGAATAGAATAGATATGTAAGGGGAAAAGGATGGAGAAAAATACAGGTAGCAATAATAAAAGAAAATAAATTTCTCTGATAAAGGCCTCATTTCTCAAACATAAAGTGAATTGAGTTAAATTTGTGGAAAAAAGAGCCATTCCCCAATTGATAAATCATCAAGAGATATGAACAGTTTTTGAATGAAGTTATCAATGCTATCTATACTCATATTCAAAAAAAATTCTAACTCAGTATTGATTAGAGAAATGCAAATTAAAATAATTCTAATGTACTACCTTATATCTATTAGATTAGTTCATAGGAAAGAAAAGGAAAATGACAAATGGTGGAAGGAATGTAGAAAAAGTGAGACATTAATGCACTGTTGAAGTTATGAACTGATTTAACCATTCAGTAGAGCAATTTGGAACTATAAACAAAGTTCTATAAAATTATGTATACCCTTTGTTCCAGCAATGCTACTACAAAAGAGATGAGAAACTAAAAGGAAAAGAACCTATATGTGCAAGTATGTTTATAGCAGCTCTGTTCTGGTGGCAAGGAATTAGAAATTGAAGGATATTCAGCATTTGGGGAATAGTTGAGCAAATTGTATTATATGATTATGAGGGAATGCCATGCTACTATAAGAAAAGATAAGCAGGATACTCTCAGAAAAGCCTGGAAAAAAACTGTTGCAAAAAAAAAAAATGAAATGTACTGGTACAAAGTAATAGCAATATTGTATGATAATCAGCTGTGAATGATTTAGATTTTCTCAGCAATACAGTGACTAGACAACTCTGAAA
This sequence comes from Macrotis lagotis, assembly GCF_037893015.1. Taxonomy (NCBI): domain Eukaryota; kingdom Metazoa; phylum Chordata; class Mammalia; order Peramelemorphia; family Peramelidae; genus Macrotis; species Macrotis lagotis. The sequence continues at coordinate 84,862,947 of NC_133663.1, read as the reverse complement.
GACTGATGAAGAATACTATCCATCCCCAGTAAAAGAAATGATAGTGTTTGAATACAGAATGAAGCATACATTTTTAATTCTATTTTTCTTGGGGTTTCTTTTTTTGGATTGGGATCTATGCTTTCCTTAAAAACATGACTATTTTGGAAATGTTTTGCATTACTACAGATTTACAAACTATTTCAAATTGCTTGCTTTCTCACAGAGGAGCAATGGGACAGAAGGAAGGGAGAGAATATGGAGCTCAAAGTTTTAGAAAAAAATGTTAAAAATTGTTTTTTTTATGTAACTGAGGAAAATAAAATACTAAATATTTTTTTAAAAATAAGAAGGGCAGCTGGGGATGCAGTGGATAGAGCACCAGCACTGAAGTCAGGAGGACCTGAGTTTAAATTCGGCTTCAGACACTTAATACTTAACTTAGCTGTGTGTCCTTGGGCAAATCATTTAATACCCTTGCCTTGCCAAGAAAACCCCCAAAAAATAAACTTAAAAAATAGCAAAGATAAGAAAAGACAATATAAATAAATAAATAAACAAGTGCTGAGACAAAAAAAGGGGATCAACAGTCGATTCTATCCTTGAAAAACTTTTTTTTCTTAGCTATGTATGCACAGCAGAACTACTTCCATGTTCTTGGTTTTAGAACAGTTTTTAACCCAGTGATATATATTTGGAAGAATGAAAATGGGTGAGACAATTCTGAAGTAAAGGAAAAAGTAAAGCAAATATTGAGAGGAAAAATAAAACTTAAATACTTGAAAAAAAAAAGATTCTATCCTTGGATCTTTTCTTTTTGTTTAAAAAAAAAGGGAGTTGTACTAGGTGACCTACAAATCCAGGAACTATATAAACAAATTCTGTGATTGTGTGTGTGTGTGTGTGTGTGTGTGTGTGTGTGTGTGTGTGTGTGCAAAAATAACTTTTCATACAAATAAAATCATTTAAATAACTGGAGAAATCTTAATTGCTCCTGGGTAAGCAGGGCCAAGATAATAAAAATAACAATTGTTTCCCTATACTTTGTTTACAATCTCATACATTCCTAGAGCTTTCTCATCTATTCATATCTTTGAAACTTTATTCTCTAATTCCCTTGAGATACCTCTGTCTAGACATTCTCTTCCCACCTTCAAAGGCTAGTTTATCTTTCCTCCCAAACTTGATCTTCATCATTTCTACCAGTACTTCCTAGGACTAGCACTTCAAAGACAGAAACCTTGGTATTATCTTAGAGTCTTCTCTCTCCTTAAACTCACCATAGTATCTTAGAACGAACACTGTATAAAGAATCTAGAGACCTGAATCAATTCCTAACTCTGGCTAATAGTAACTCTGACCTTGGGCAAGCATCTTAATATCTTTAAACATAATTTCCATCAACTTTAAAATAAGAGAGTTGAACTAGATAACAAACCTTGGTATTATCTTAGAGTCTTCTCTCTCCTTAAACTCACCATAGTATCTTAGAACGAACACTGTATAAAGAATCTAGAGACCTGAATCAATTCCTAACTCTGGCTAATAGTAACTCTGACCTTGGGTAAGCATCTTAATATCTTTAAACATAATTTCCATCAACTTTAAAATAAGAGAGTTGAACTAGATAACCCACAAATTTAAACATATGATCCAAATCACTTGAACTTTCCAAGACTCAGTTTTCCCAACTGTATATTGGAAATAATATTCACATAATCTACATGTGAGGTCTCAATAAAGAAAGCAACTTATAAATCTAAAAAGCATTATGTGTAGCAATGTGTTATTCTTATTATTAAAATACTAAATCAGTAATAAGTTTTTCTTGTGTGATGTATCTCTTCTTTTCTGTTTCTTTTCTTCATCAGTTCCCTGAGATACATGGCATGGCCATATACTTAATACTCAACCAACTACTGTAGCTTTCTAGAGTATATGGCCATGCCTTCACTCCTTTTCCTTAAATTCCATCTACCAATTGCTGTCAGATTAACCTTCTCTATACTCAGTAAATCCAGTTAGCTCATAAATCATTAGCAGTTCCTTATCATTTATGGTTTAAACTTCATGCTGACACTGAAATCATGCTACAAGGTCACCACCTTATTTTTCCAAACTTAGCTCAAAGCATTCTCATCTGTGCAAACTGCTGTCTGTCTCCTGAACACTCCCCTACCTGTCCGGCTTCTGTATCTTTTCTTAGGCTGTCCTTTTTTCCTGAAGTGTTCTTCCCCATATTAGCCTATCAAATATTTCCACATTTTTCAAACCATAAATTAGATGTATCATTACATTATGGGGACTTCTGTAATCTACTTTCTTAGCCTCTCTCCTTACTTATAAAAGGTTGTTGTTAAACTAAATGATCCCTGAAGTTCCTTCCAGTTCAAAATCCTGGTTATCTGTGTTCCTCTTAGTAATGACCTTCCCTGCCTTTTTACTGATGCACTTATTATGTATTACATTATTTTCTAATTATTTGTATATTTGATGTCTTCCTACTACAATGTAAAGCTCCTGAGGGCAAGGGCCATATCATACCTAAACTTTGTGACTCTCCCAATATAGTTTATATATATATACACAGTGTGCACAGTGTGTATTTAATAAATGTATATGGTATTTGAATTTAGAGCAATCATTATTTTCTTACCACAGGAATTTTTTTTAGAAATAATTTTAAAAACAACTCATCACTGTTTTTTTCTATAGTTTTCTTTTTCTTTTTAATTTTATTAAATTCTTAGTTCCAAATTCTCTCCCTTCCTGTTCTTCCCATCTATAGCAATATAATATCAGTTATATGTAAAGTCATATGAAATATACTTCCAAAGTAGTCATGTTACAAGATAACAATAATAATAATAATAATAACATACATTTAAAAAGTTTTTTTAAAAAATGTGCTTTGATCTATACTAAGAGTTCTCCAGTTCTCTCTCTCTCTGGATATGGTTAGCATTTTTCATCATGTGTCATTTGGAATTGTCTTGATCTGAGAATAGCTAAGTCTTTCATAGACTAGCACCTTAACAACATTGCATTTACAGTGTACAACATTCTACTGGTTCTGCTCACTTCACTTTGCATTAACTGACAGACAACTTCCAAGATTTATCTTTAACCATCTTGCTAACCATTTTTTTTATACCACAATAGCATTCTTTCACAATCATATAACACAGCTTGTTCAGTCTTTCTCCACCTACTGGGCATCCCCTCAATTTTCAATTCTTTGACATCGCAAAAAAGAACCACTATAAATATTTTTGTATATATTCCCCTATTCTTTGAGGTTTTTTTTGGGGGGGGGATATAGATCTAGTGATGGTATTGCTGGTTCAAGGGGAAGGCAGAATAGCAATAGGGGACCTCTTATGAAAAATATTGCTATTGTAGTACATATTCAATGAGAAGTTCATTATTCACTTTTATCAGACATGTTTTTTTATACAAGGATCATAAAAAGAATGGATGACATGGTAGCTAGCATTAGACCCAGGTTTTATTCTTCTTTGTATGTCTTACTAGGTGTTATGACCATTATAAATCTATTAATCTCTCCCATACTCATCTGTAAATTGGGGATAATACCTAGAGTATCTACCTCATGGAATATCATGAGATAAAGAAAAGGTAAAGGAATACCCTTTGCAAACTTTAAGCAGCTAGTTATGTCTACTATCATTATTTTATGTCTGCTATCATTATTTTTGATGGTTGGATTAATTACTTTAATTCCTCATCCCAAACAACCCAATCCAACTGACATTAATTAAGAATACACTATATTCAAATTTTGAGATCCAAAAACAGAGAAAGCATACCTGGCTTCAAGGAGCTTATATTCTCATTTATGACTTAACATCACTCCAAACTTGAAAGAGGAAAATACTGAAGAATTCATAATTAAATTAAAAAAAACTAGCCAACAAAAACCCAACCCTATGCCCATTCATTATTCTCAAAAATCTAAAATATTTTGTCAAATCTAATAATATTAAATTAAATGGGAATAAATCAAAATCTGACATGGAGTCAAAAAATGAACTTCACATATGCAAATTACTGAGAAACAATTTAGATGGCAGTTCATCTGAAAAGATTTGGGGAAATTAATGAACTGGAAACTCATTATAAGTCAAGAGAATCAATATGGTATAGACATCTATCTTACTCTAGAAGAAAAAGGAGAAGAAAGGGATGGGAGAGGGGGATGGGGATAAGGACATGGAGGAGAGGAAAGAGTATGGGAGAGAGTGATAAGATACAACACACTTTTGAGGAGGAACAAGGTGAAAGTAAGGGGAATAGAATAAATAGGAGTGGAGAGAAATAGAATGGCGTTGCAACAGCAACTGTGGGGAAAAAAATATTGAAACAACTTCTCTGACGGACTTATGATAAAGAATGCGATCCATCCCAGAGATAGATCTGATGGTATCTGAACAAAGACTGAAGTACAACTTTTTTCTTTTTTTCTTTCACTTTATTTTTCTTGAGGTTGCTCTATCTTTGTGAGAGGAAGGGGGATTATGGTTACTTTTACAACAAGATATTGTAATAATGTGAAAAGAAATTAATTAAATATAAAAAAATAGGGGCGGCCAGGGGGCATAGTGGATAAAGCACCGGCCTTGGAGTCAGGAGTACCTGGGTTCAAATCCGGCCTCAGACACTTAATAATTACCTAGCTGTGTGGCCTTGGGCAAACCACTTAACTCCATTTGCCTTGCCAAAAAAAAACCCAAACCTAAAATAAATAAATAAATAAATAAATAGGCAAACAAACAAACAAACAAACAAATAAATGAATGAATGAAAATAAAATATATTTGGGGTTAGCAAGGCAAAAAAAAAAAATTAAGCCAAGAGTGTGATATGGCAGCCAAAAAACCTAGTGCTATCTTAAGTTCACAGATGGAGCTATCCAATATCAGCCTATATTTCAACACCTCTGATTCTGTGTCACAGTCTAAAGAATATCTCTCATGTAGGATCTAGGTTTATGTGAGGGAAAAACATACTAGCAGTTAGAACTTTTTCAAAGTAAAATAGCCTTCTTTGAGAGGTACTGAAATCTTCCCCATGGGATGTCTTCAAGCGGAGTTTGGATGGTCCCTCATTAGAAACCTTGTAGAAAGCATTCTTATCCAGTTACAGGATGACCTTAAATGGCCACAGAGATCCTTTCCACCTCAGATTTTATGATTCTCTGCAATTGTTTAGAACAGCCTGTAGGCTATGCCTTATTTTATAATTAAATACTTACAAAATGCTTTTTGTTGATGAACTCTTGGTTACTTTGATGATACCAATTGATTGAAGAATTCTACATAGAAGGTTTGTTTTTAGTAAAATTGGAAGAAATCACTTTGGAAATTAAAAGCAAACATCTTAGTCATTTTATATGATGACTATAAGTCAAGGAAATATTAGCAATAGGGTATATGTGTAATTATTTATGCATAGTTTGTGTTAACAGATTCCTTTTTTAGTGTCAGATTGTCAGGGAAATGTTCTTGATTTCTCAAATGCTATTCCAATAAAGGAAAATATCTCTATTCCATGATGGAGAATCTTTTGTTATGTTCCCTACAACAGTCACAGAGTCGACTTCCTCAGGATCAATCTTATTACAGTTAGTAGTGAGTGTTCTATTACCAGTAGTCTGCTTATTCATTGATGAATTCTTTGTTACTTAAAACCTTGAAAAGAAAGAAAAATACACCTCTGCAGTATTGGTGACACATTGATGGGAATGAGGGAAAAAATGCTAAGAATCACATAATTGTTGGACTTTAAAAATTGTAATTTAGGTAATGATATTCTAAATATGACATCTTTATCTAGTAACCAATATATGGACAATTTTGACAGTCTCAATGCTAAAGACCATGTTAAGGACAAAACCTATGATTTCATCCAGATAGGAAACTCCCAATAAGGAATCCCCGTCTGCTGATGCAGGTCAGCACCTTCTTTAGAATACTGAGGAGTTAAGTTATTCTCTGTCAAACAACCAGTATGCATTCGACACAATACTTATACAGATTTTTCAGTTTCCAGGACTCACTTTCCATTTATTATGCTAATGAAACCAAAAGAAAGAAGGAAGTTAGAACAAAATAGATGAATAACTCACAGGTTCTCCTTGTAGAAAAGATTTAGAATCCTGAGTGTTGTCATATGCAAAAAAAAAAATTAAGAAACAATATTTCATGTAATATTTGATCATTTAATATTTCCAAAATAGGTATTTACAAAAAGTCTACCATTAAATAATTGCTTCATGAGCATAAAAAGCTTAGTAGAGGATAAAAAGGTACAGTTATTTGAAAAAGAACTCTATAATAAGCTATCCAAATTAAATCAACATATGCTTAAATATTTGTAATTCCAAAGCAAATATGAGAATAGAAGAGAATAACCAGAAATATACTGAAAAATATGGATCAGGATTAAGAGATTGAAAAAAAAACCTAACATCCCCAGAAACTCCATGAGTATATAACATGAATATATTCTTCTGAGAAAAAAAAACAAATCTAAAGGTTATGAACTTGGAACATACTGAATAGCATCACAAAAAATTAAATTGGTTATATGTTAACAGAGAGGAAAAAAACTCATTACTAACCTGAGAGTCATTCATTAATGGGTTGTCTGTGTACAGTCTGACCAACTTCTTAAAGCAAAGATTAAAAATAAGGAGAAAGGATAAAGAATTTAAATGGTGTGCAGTTTTTCTAAAAACTCAATCTAGAGATATTTAAATAAATTATTAATTATAAAAATTGTACATGGATGGAAGAAAGGACAGGGATCCAGACCACAATAAATTCATTAAAAATTTAATCAACATGAGTCATTAACATTACAAAGAAACCAAAAGCTCCCCAAAAGCCCTTTGTGAACAAACACATGAATTATTTGGCAAGCAGACAAATATAGCAGCAAAGGGCAACAGATTAAAATATAAGCTCAGTTGTAAAATTTACAGAGGAAAACAATACAATATTCTATATATCATTGCCTCATAAAACAAAGAAAAGAAGTAGGTATTAAAAACTAATTTATAGAAATCTTGGTAAGAAGCCTAACTAAGCAAAGTCATCCAAGGACATTTAAGTGTAAAAAATGGAAGAGTGAATGAAGCACAGAAGGAAAAACTGAAAAGATCTGCAAAAAATTTTATAATAAAAATATTTACCATCTAACAATAAACCTACAACATTTGGATCCCAAGATCACAGTCACAGATCTGCTTAAAGAGAAGAAAGAAATGGCAATTAAAAAGAAAAGATGGAGGAATCATAAGATATGTAGTGGAGGTAATGTATTTGAGAGAAGCCAAAATCATGAAAAAATATTAGACTTCATTAATACAGTATAAAGACTTTCAGGAAAAGTCAGTCAACAATTACTACCGGTCTTTGCCTGTTTTTCCATCTCTATAAAATTTTTTTAATCATTACCTACTATTACAGGAAGGATATTGTTAATGAAGGCACCTAAGTGGATGGAAACCAGTCCTAAATTCAGGAAGACCTTACTAGCTGTGTGATCTTGGGCAAGTCACTTAACTTTGCTTGTGTCAATTTCCTCATCTGTAAAAATGAGCTGAAATTAGAAATGGTAAGCCTCTCCAATATCTTTGCCAAGAAAATCCCAAATAGGATCACAGAGACTCAGACTCAACTGAATTGACTGAATAATGACAATAAATCCTTGATGAAGATATTGGTAAGGAATAGGGAGTCTTTTCACATTAATCTACTAAAATATAGTTTATTGTATTAAAAAATACAGCATAATCTCTATGTTAAAGAATACAGCATTGCAATGCTTATTGTGAATTGATTTTTTTTTGTAAGGCAATGGGATTAAGAGGCTTGCCCAAGGCCACACAGCTAGGTAATTATTAAGTGTCTGAGGCCAGATTTGAACTCAGGTACTCCTGACTCTGGGGCCGGTGCTCTATTCACTGTGCCACCTAGCTGCCCCTGTATTGATTTTTTTTAAAACAATTTGAATTGGTAAGTCCCCTTAAAAACTATCTTCCAAAAGTTTTCCCTTCTATATATTAAATTTGTCAAGATGCTTTTAAAAACTGTAACCAGAAATATTGTTTGTCCTTGGTTTTCACAGAGGACCAATGGTATCATGGGTTGCTTGAATCATGTATGAATTGGATTTAAGTAAGGAAGAGTTGCACAAAGTTGTCAGTCTTCCTGTCAGTCAGTCAGACTTTCAGAGTCACTAAAGTCCAATGAGTAGTAGTACAAAAATCAGAATGCTAGTCCGGGATGCAGTGAAGGACCTTGGCATCATTGATGTCTATCTAACTAAACCCTGAGCTCTCCATAGCACATGCTCCAACCGCCTTCATAGTCAATGGGACAAATTGTTCTCATTTGCCCATTCCTCCAGAAGAAATCTTCACATGATGGGTGTATCCACCTTCCCAACTCACTGATGACCCACAGAAATGGTATACTAGGGTATAGCCACTGCATATCAAGTGGATGAAAAATGTCTTTTTCTAGATGTCATGAAGTGAACTAGACCTATATGGAATTTGTCCCCCTCTAAGAAAGGTGGTACAACTAAACCCAGAAATAAATGGAAAAAGAGTAGGTTGTTTTTCTTTCTGGTCTGCTGAGTCAGACAATTCACTTTATTAAAAACTACTGGGCAGCATCTTTATAGCTAAGCATGAACTCAGTCTTGTTGTAGATGTTTAATATCTATTACCTTTTTCCTCTTTTTCTTTTTTGCAAGGCAAGTGACTTGCCTAAGGTCACAGAGCCTGGGTAATTATTAAGTGCCTGAGGCTGTATTGGAACTAAGGTCCTCCTGACTCCATCCACTGTGCCTCCTAGTTGCCCCTTATTTACTTTTTTTCAATATAAGTTCCAAAGCACCTTTAATGACTTCCAATTTCTTCCCAAAACAAAGACCCACTGTGAGATCATGAATAACCCTTGGACATTTAACCTTGACAACATGAGGAGACTCAGTCTTTTTTAAAGAAAGAAAAAGGTTCATATATTCAATTCCAATAGTCTTTTGATATTGTTGTTTGAACTCTAAGTCATAGGGCTCTATGGTCTTTGAAAAAGTTATGAATAGTTATCACTTAGTGAGGCATTATGGTGAGTATAAGTGGGCTGCAATAACAAAAACAATTCAGGAATTCTAAAAAGCCAGAATAAAGGATAGCATCAAGAAAATGTTTGATTAAAAAAAAAGAGGGGTTCACATGGCAAGGTCCATTCGTATCCTTCAAACTATGAGGAGAAAGGTAAAAAGGACCTTTTCATTTGTGTAGATCTTCACTATTGAATTTAGGGGCTAAGATGGACAAGATTTTACAGAAAATTGACTGGAACCCATTGCCTGTTTGAGAGAATATCCATATTGACAATATCAGGTCCATTTGAGAATTTAGCAGCTCTCTCTCTCTCTCTCTCTCTCTCTCTCTCTCTCTCTCTCTCTGTGTGTGTGGGGGGGGGTGTATGCTTGTAATAAAGGGAGGGAAGGAAGGAATTGGAAGAGAACGAGAGAGAGAGAGAGAGAGAGAGAGAGAGAAATATCACTGTTTTACCTCAGCAGTTTTTCACAGTTTTGTTTCCCGAAGAAAGATTTCACATTCCTTTTATGTAGATTTCTTTCCTGACACTGGTCTGCTGAGTCAGACCATTCACTCCATGAAAAACCATTGGGCAGCATATTTATAGCTACTCTTCAGTGGTGCACAGCATCCATCATGAGCTCAGCCTTGCTGTGGCTGTTTAGCATCTCCTTGTCCTATATACCTTTTTTTAATATAAGTTGGTGGTAGAGCTAACTTCCTCACACAATGCAATCTGATTAACTGGAAAAAGAAAACATCCCAGCGCCCCCCCCCCTTTCTGTTGTTCCAATCATCTGCTACTCCCCATAAAATTGCCACCTGCTTTATGATTCAGGATTATGTGTTACAAAAATTGTTTGGAGACTTTGTTCCTCTTGCTGTTTGCTAGATACAAATGTAACAGACTGCAGCCTCCCTCAGGGCCGGGGAAGCTAAGCGGCGGGAACAGCAGCCTCAAGTTTTTATCAGAATCAACAAGATGATCTTTTGGTGCCAGGACTGTCTTTTTCTCTTGGCCCTTCCTTTCACTAATTAGTTCTCAAGGTGCTTTCCCCTTTAGGGAAGGTGGATTTTGAAGACTAAAACACTCTGAGAAAGTATGACCAAATTCTTCCTGTGACTGCTCAGTATTATTTCCCCCCTTGGGCTTCAATTCTTGTAAACAAAGATAGACTGCTCCTTGTTAGGGAGTAAAACCCCTGGATAACAGCTGTTGTAATTGAGATCCCCCTTCTCCCCCACCCCAGCCTCTTTAGCCAGTGTCTATGTATATATAATCTCTTTGGGGTACATCTATTTGTTCTTATGCTAGCAATCTCCAGATCAAAATGAGGATATTATACTACTCAGGGAATCTTAGCACTGATCTACCCTGTATCAGGACAGAGTGTTCAACTAAACTCTTCCCTTGGTGATCTCATCCATTCCCATGGTTTTAATTATTACCTCCCAAATCTCTATACCAAGTCCCTATTACTCCCCCTGGACTCCATTCCTATAATCCTGCTTCAGACTCAACAACTGAATTCATTTGTCATCTTTACCTCTTTCTGTTGATGGTACCACCATAGTCCCCTCTGTTACATTTCAGGTTATTGTTGTGATTAATAAAAACATTCTTGTCAAATGCTTTCACCCTGGTTCGTCTTCTGCTGGTCCAAGAAGTTTACTGCTAGTGGCACAGTGTGAATTCTCCTGGGCATCCCCTCTTAATCATAGCCCCAGTTCCCAAAACCAACAAAATAGAACCAGGATCATCTTTCATTATTCCTAGTTGAGGTATCCAGATGACTTGGGCCTGATTTGAACACTAATTTTTTCAAAGTAAATGTTAAAGATGATCAGATATGGTCATAGCTCCAGCTATAAAGGATGTTGAATATCAATCAGCCAATACTGTCATCAGCTTCTGGGAAACCAAAGTCTTTGGATTCTGGGGGTTGCATGGTTGAAGGTAGAAGGTCTAAGAGGAAAGGCTGTACTCTCGGTTAGTCCATTGAAAGATAGGTTTGGATCTGTTTCTCTGTTCCTTTGCTCAAACTCTTGCTTCTACCTGGATTACCCTTCTTCCTTATCTTCATATGTAGACCTACTCAACCTTTAAAGACTAGAAAATATGCCACCCCTTCTAGGTATCTTTCTTTCTCTGATGACCCTCATAGATCAGGATCTTTCCCCACACAGAAATTAACTTAAAATTCTTGAAACATATAATTTTGTGTATTATGGCTATTGATCCCCATTTTTTATTATTTTGCATAGGGTTTAACACTATCCTTGTCACATAATAAGCAACTAATAAAATATTTGTTAATTAATGAAGCATGGTACAATGAAAAGTTGGGATCAGTTTGTGATCAGAAAATCTGAATTTGAAACCTGACTACCACTTTTTAGCTGAATCACTGTGACCAAATCCTTTAACCTCAGTGGTTAACATCCCTTAATGGTAGATAAGGAAACCTCAGTTTCTTCATCTGTAAAATGGGTGATGATCTCAAAGGTCCTTCTTGCTCTATGTTTCTGATCTTATGAATTTGATTGAATGATTAGTTGATTGATATCGTTCCTCAAGTATGAAGTGGGCCTCACCATCATTTCATTTCTACCTGTCAAAGTCCCCTTAAATTGCCATCCCATGAAGCCTTTCTTAAGTACCCAGTTGAATACAGTTTCTCCTTACTCAAATTTCTCATAAAAGTTTGAATTTTTTTCTTATTTCTTCTAGCATTCATTATTGGTAATATACTATATGTTTCTCAACCATCCTCATTATATTAAAGTTCAACTTATATTGTTTTAATCTTCACCTATTTTCTTCTAAAATGTATTGTTCATGATATAGAGTTTTGCAAATTTTTTAAAATTTTAATTTAATCTCTTCAAGGCCATCTAAACAATTTTGATTTGCCTGTTATAGTATTACTTAAATACATAAAAAATTTCTTAATATTCAGATAGTTAATTCTTTGTTTAGGAAACAAGGTTTCAATTATATTCCTTTCTAGGGAAAGGCATTATAGTATAATAAAAAAGAGAAGTAGAAATGGAGTCAGAAGGTCTGGGTTCATTCTTAACTTAAACACTTAGCCCTATGACCCTAAGCAATGCTCTTAAACACCTTGATTCTACCTATCTGTAAATTGGGAATAATAATATTTACACCACCATCTTATAGTATTGGTTTTAAAAGGAAGGTTTTTGTAAACCTTATAAGAACTATGAAAATTATGTAAACAGGGGTCTAAATGTTAAGATAAAAAGTTACTGACTGCTTTTAGTTTTTTATTACAGGTCTACAAATCATCTGGGCTGTTTGGGGATTTGGATCTCTATATTATTAACTATCTTTCAAAACATTATTTTCAACTTTGTCTCCCAAAGTACGGCCAGCATGTGATTAATGACCCTAACATTTTTCTGAAGAATGATTTGTTTTTTTATTCATGCTTGTAACATTGGTACTAATATCCTTGAACATTAGCTAACTTTGTCAATTTACAGCTGTAGTTTTTATTTTTGTTGCTCTCACTGGTTCTGAGGCTTTGAGTGTATCATAGTTGTTTCCACAACCAAAATGTTATGGATTTAAGCATCTATATTGCTTTTAGGTGAATTTGGGATATTTTGTAGAACTGTGACTGGAATGAAATTATGTGGTTCATAACCTTTGGGGCATGAAGATGATTTTATGATATTTTACTTTTGTGATTGGAATTGCAAACTAATATGGTCTTTCTTGCTGTTTACAAAAATACCCACCTTTCCCCAAAGTCAATCACAGATTGCTTTCAAAGAAATCCAATTGTAAGACTTCATAACCAGCTTGAAGTCATCGGATCTTCTGTAACTTGTTTTCAGATCAATTCTGAATCCTGAAATTATACTAATTTAAATGCAGTACTAGAATATAAATATTTAATTTTGAACACCATACCATTAGATTTCACCAAATGTGTTCAATGTGTAGCAAAACATTGGGGATTTCTGTTTCTAGAAGAAAGATTTGAAAATAGTTCAACTATTTTATTTAAATAGCATTCTACAGAATGTGTCTCAATAGAAATTGTCGACATAGACCAAAAATTCTTAATTATTATACTAGACATTTGAATATGATGACTTTAAGAATAAAGATACCTTGATGAAAATTTGGGAAATTAAGACAAAATTCCTATGTAAATGCATTGCTTGCTAAGAACAAAGTGGTCATCTATCAGAGAGAATCTTTTAACAGATTGCGAAGTGGAGATTGAGCTTAGAAACAATTGTTTAATACACCTAAAAGAATAGTAAGGCCAGATGGTCACTGTGTCTGAGCCTCAGAGGGTAGAGGTTCCATGGTGGGGTCACTTCAGGTCAAGGGTCTGGTCTTTAGCTCTTCAGGATGAAGAACTAGGTTTTATCAGTTCATCCAGAGTTGAATAGGATCTCGGGAACTGATTCAAGCAAACAAAAGTCACAAACTACTAATACAGAAACCAAAAAGTCAATTTATTAATTCATGAGGGTTGAGCTATCTAGAAGAGTATCTGGTACCAGTAATTCCCAGCCTCCTGTTGGAAATGTATACCAAAGAAACCAAATTACAAATGTATAAGAAGAAATATCCCTTCTCCAGTCATTGGGATAATGGCCAATCAGTGCTTTCTTTTCTCAGTTGAAATATCTAGGGAAACAAAATTAATAATAAAAGGTATTTTTGGTGAGTAAAGCTGGGGAATGAAAAGAAGTGAATTTTTTAAAAATAATATTATTAATGCCTTTTTAGTTTTACATCATTTTAATTTCTCCCTGTATCTTTCTTTGCCTTATACCATTAGACAATCATCCCATAATAAAAAAAAATTAAAGGAAAAAATTGGCAAAATTGGTTAGTTCATCAAAAAGTCTAATGATAATGAGAAGTGTGTTCCATGTTCATGGACCTCAAACCTAGGCAAAGGAATAGGGTGAGAAGAAGTAAGTTAAAGAATAGTGTGCTTTTACTGTGTTGACAAGGTACAGCTAACAAACACAGTCTCAGTCTCTCACTCCCCATACCCATAAGCTAAGGTGTGTTAAGGGCACAAGAATATATAAAAGGGGTAGAAGATAATTTCTTATGTTGGTCCAAATAGGCTACTAAAATAGAGAACTATAAGAACACAAAGCTACTACCACTTGGCCAAGATATTTAACTTTCCTGTATTTTGATTTCCTCATCTGTAAAATAATTATAATTTTTTTCTTTGGGGTTAAGACAATTGAGGTTAAGTGATTTGCCCAGATTCACACAGCTAGTAAGTTCTGAGGTTAAATTTAAACCCAGGTCCCTTTGATTCTAGGACTAGTGATCTATCCACTATGCCTCCTAACCTGGGAATCCTTTTCCTTTTGGACTCAATGACCTCCTTCCATTTAGAGTTCTATGATGCTGTAACTAGTTGATTTGGGTAGTTAGAGTCCCTTATCCATTCATCTGAGTCAGTGTTGTCACTGTGGAAAGAAAGCATATCACATGGTTTGGGGTTTCAGGGAAAGTCTTAGCTTAGCATTACCCACAAAGAGTAGAGTTACTGAACTTTGCAGACTGATTTTCTGTGCCTTCTAAAGAGGACTTGACTGTTGGCCTCAGTTCATTTGACCAGTTTCAACAAATATTTCTTTAGTACATAATTTATCCAAGATCAAAAGCTAGGAATACAGGACAGACCCCAGATTGTCGGAGCTTATGCTGAACTGGAATTAGTTGGCTCGGGAGTGGGAATGACACTGATGAGAATGACAGTATACTTGGCTATATTTGACCCTTGGTCTGAGATAGCTACTCTAGAATAACTCCTAAAGTGTACATTAGCAAGAATGCACTTTGGAATATGCCCTCAAATATAAAACGTTTGTCTTTTGTACTTTATTTAAGAAAGTTGAATAAAATTGTTAGCTAATCAGAGCATTCTTTTTTGGACAGTAAAAAAAGAAATACCAACAATTTAGCAAGTTTGCTTTCTTTTTTTTTAAAATTTATTGAGTGCTGTTATCATTGTTTTCTTTCTCCTACTTTCCCTATTATGAAGGAAGGAAAGAAGGAAAGAAGAAAGGAAGGAAAGAAGGAGGGTTGTATCAAAAAAGCACTGTTTAGCAAAATCAATTCCCACATTGGTCAAATCTAATTTTTTGCATATTGAATCTTTTCTTAATTTGATCTCTTTGGGTCATAGGCTTAGTAATGATATTGTTAGATCACCAATTTAGTAAATTTTGAGGCATAATTCCAAATTGCCAATTCATATCACCACCAATTTGTTATTTTCTTTTTGTCAGCTTTGCCAATATGATGGGTATGGTGAGGAACCACAGAGCTGCTTTAAGTAGCATTTCTCTAATTATTGGAGCACTTTTCCATATAGCTGAAGTTTTTTCTTTGAGAATTTCCTATTAATATCCTCAGACCATTTATCAGTTGGGGAATGAAATAGGTCTTATTTTTATAAATTTGAATCATTTCTTCATATATATCTTGAAAATAAGATTTATCAACAAAATTTGTTACAATTTTTTTCAGTTTTATAGCTCCTATTCTAATTTTAATTTCATTGAATTTATGCAAATTATGAAAAAAATTATATAATGAAAATAATTCATTTTGTTTTCCATGAATACAAATACAAAACCATTTATAGAACTATAGACCTAAAAGATAGAGCAAATTGGAGAAAAATTAATAGCTTATGACTAGGTCAAGTCAATATGATAAAAGTTTAAATACTGCCTAAACTAATTTATTTATTCAGTGCTATTACAGTCAATCTACCAAAGAATCACTTTACAGTAATTTAGGAAAAAACCTAGCAAAAATCATATAGAGTTTTTTAAAAAGGTCAAGATCTCAAGTGAAATCATGAAAAAAATGGGGAGTCTAGCAATACTTGACTTCAAACTATCCTGAAAAAGTGTAATTTCTCAAAACAATTCTATACTGGTGAAAAAATAGAACTATCAGTGGAACATATTAGACACATAACGTACAGAAGTAGGTAAAGCCAGTAGCTTAATGTTCAAGAACCTCAAAGTGAATTCACTTTTTTTTTCAGTTGATATTTTATTTTTCCACTTACATGTTATGAAAGTTTTTCAACATTCATCCATATGCACATGCATAATTTTAAGTTACATAATTTCCTTCTACTCTCCCTTCCTACTCCCCTCCCCTCAGTGGCAAAAAGTCAGGTAAATATTGTACATACATATTTGTGTATAATATGCTTACAAATTAGTCATTTTCAGTATGAGGAATTGGAATTAAAGTGGAAAAAAAGAAAACCTTGAGATAGGAAAGAAACACCTAGTAGAAATTTTTTAAAAAGTGAATGTAGTATTCATTCAGATTCTGAAGGCTTTTTGTTTTGTTTTGTTTTCTTTTTCTTTCTCTGGGGATAGCAATGTCCATAACCAGTCTATCAGGTTGTCCTAGTTCTCTGAACTGCTGAGAGGAACTGTATCCATCAAGATTAAGTAGTATTCATTCAGATTCTGATGTCTTTTTGCTTAATTTTATTAACTTCTTAGGAAACTACTGTTTCCTTAGAAAACTACTGTCTCTTTTAAGGAATTCACTATTGGGGCAGCTGGATAGAGCACTGTACCTGAGTTCAAATTCGACCTCAAACATTTAATAATTACCTAGCTGTGTGACCTTGGGCAAGCCACTTAACCCCATTGCTTTGTGAAACCTTTAAAAAAAAAAGAAATTCACTATCAAGCTGCTTTTCCAAAGGACCTAATTTGTGAACTTTGTGTAGTAGTTTGTAGATTTTTTTTGTCATAACTTGTGAATCTTTGCAGTAACCTTTGAATTAAAGTCTAAGCCTTTCTTACATCCCTGAATCACAAGACTAGTGAATTTTCACAAAATAAACCTACTTTGACCCTTAAACCCCCTTTCCCAGAAGGCATAAATAGGAGATAATTTCAGAGCAACAAAGTAGCATTACTTCTTGTTATAATATGATTATTTGATATCAGACTTTTTTTTTTCCTTAGTCACACCTTATATAGGTATAATCCCTCTGAGGAGCTTTCAGCAGACATTTTAATTGCATCAACAGCCTATTAACACCTAAGGTACATTGGGGAAAAAAGTTAGTACTGGGGTCAGTGAACTTGTATTCAAGTATGGCTTTGTTATATAACCTTGGAAAAGTCATTTTGGTCTAGGGCCTCTATTTATTAATCTGTAAAAATAAGAGGGTAGGAGTACCTTTTTTGTCTTTTTTGACTCTGGGGATCATGTGTGCTGTTTACTTCTTACATCTGGCTATTCTAATTCATTTAAATATAATAAACAACATATGTTTCCGAGGGTGTGCTTTCTTCCTACTCTAGAGTGGTGCCCTGTGTATTAAAAAGACTATTATCAAAAAAAAGTGCTACTTCTTTCATTTATGAGTACTCCTTAATGGTCATAGAATTAAGTGAAAGATTGTAAATTCTACCCTAATCCTTGCATATAGATAGATTTTGATATAGGTATGAATGATATGACTTGATTGCTAAGTTAAGTACAAGTTTGTGGTGACATAAAAGATGCAGAATGTCACTGTCTACAATATTTAGGAGCTTGCTGACAAAAGAACATTAACCTTTATCAAGCAGTGCTAATGTTAAACTGATGTTACCAAAATTTAGATTCTTGGCATGTCAAATTTGAAATGATTCTGTGTATCCCTAGAAAGACAGGGAGCAAGGGAGCTGATCCAGGACCTCCTGATCCATCAGTATGCAGCTCATTTAACTGCATGCAAATTGTTTAACTGTAGTACAGGCAGAGTTCCCAGAGTAAGTCATTTCCATTTCTTTCACTGCCGGTATCTATAAATCATCTAACAGATCTGAAGTAAATTAATGTAAAGAAAGACAAAGGAACAATTTTTTAAGCAACATTTAAGTTAAATGCATTTCCCTCATCGATTTTCTTCTTTAGAGTTATTCTCTATTGTATCATTTCCCTAAATAATTTGACCTTTGGGACTTGAAATTTATTGAGAGAATCTAGAAATGTTGATCCAGTTGATTCCAATTGGAGGGATAGACTATGCCCCAATAAAAGAGAATATTAAGGAATCTTTGGGGCTAAAAAGATTTTTTTTAATGCCTTTACCAAATTGCTTCATATAAATAGTATTTCCCTTTTGTCCAGATCTATGATTATACCTGTGTAGGTCATTTTCAGTGATGTAGATCATATAGACTTAAAGAGTTACTCAAAGCACTGGGAGGGGAGGTGGCATGCCTCAGGTCATATAGGCAGCATAGAGTAGAGACAGAGCTTGAATGCAGGTTTTATTTGTTTCTATATTGTTTTTTCTGACTTACATCAGCTTTCTCTTTATAACACTATACTGCTTCTAGTTAGGTTGTATATGTTTTCATTGTTGATGTTTTAAGCAGAAAACCTTTACTGGCACTGAAATGTTCTCATGGAATTCCTATATCTTAAAACATGAATCCTCAGAGAAGAGTTTGAATAGTACTTCTTTATGCAGTACAAAATCTAGAAGACAATAAGAAAATAACTATTCTCTTTTAGAATCAGCCTTTGACACTGTTATCTTGCAACTTGGTCCTTAAGCCATCTTTATTCTCAGTTCTTCCTTCCTGAACAAAGTACTTGAAAATATAGATGAGATCTGGAACAGCGCATGTATGAACAAAGCAATTAGGTCCAGTTGTCTGGACCAAATTTTGTTCAATATATAATGATATATAATCCAAGACAAATAGTGCAGGACTTTAACTGACAGAGGAATTTATATTTGGTCCTAAAAGATAGCAAGGATCTAACATAGTTTATTGAGAAGTGGTATGGCCTTGGTTAGAACTGTACTTTGGAAGTATCACTATGACACTTCTATGGAGGATGGGTTGGAGAAGGAGAGTAGATTAAATTAGCAAATCAATTAGGAGATTACTATTATAGACCATATTAAAAGCTGAGAGTCTGAATAAACTAAGATGGTTAACTAGGTGGGTAAAAGCAAATATGAGTTCAGTTTTGGACACTTTGCATTCAAAATAACATAGGACACTTGATTGAAAATGTTTGCTAGAGAGATGGCTGTGCAAAACTAGAAGGCTGGATAAAGAGAGCTAAGAACTCTGCGTGAACAAATGATCATTGGATCTACAAGAGCTAATGAATCATCATGTTATATATAGTTCAGAGGGAGAAGAGGAAGTCACCCAGGACAAACCCTCAAGGGACACTTTCACTTAGTGGCTACCATTTCAATGAAAATTTTTAAAGGCCATTACATTTGGCAATTAAGAGATCTTTGGAGAGAGCAGTTTTAGGTAAATAATGAGGCTGAAAACCAGAACAGTGTTTGGAAGAGAGTGAGAGGGAAAAAAGGAGAGCCAACTGACAATAGCTTTCTTTGGAACTTTGTCCATGAAAAAGAAAACTAATAGCTAATGGGAATGATGGATGGAAGGATCTGGTGAGGGTTTTTTTGAAGATGAGTAAGTCAGAGAAGTATTTGTAGGCAGCAAGAAACTCTCAGTAGACAGGGAAAGACTGAAGATTAATGAGGGAGGGGGCATTATAGACGGGACTAAAATATGCTGGGAAAATGCAATGGAATAGGATCACTTTATTTTTTTTCACATTACTACAGTAGTCTTGCAAAAGTAGACATAATCCCCTCTCCACCCACACAGATAGTGAAACCTCAAGAAAAATAGAGAGAGAGGAAAAAAAGTGCACTGCAGTCTGTGTTCAGATACCATCAGCTCTCTCTCTCTGGGATGGATCACATTCTTTATCATAAGTCCATCAGAGAAGTTGCTTCAATATTTCTCCCCCCAGGTGCTATTGCTAACTCTATTTCCCTCTATCCTCCCCACCTCCATTTATTCTGTTTTCTCTCTCTCTCTCTCTCTCTCTCTCTCTCTCTCTCTCTCTCTCTCTCTCTCTCTCTCTCTCTCCTTTCCTCAAAAGTGTGTTTGTTGTATTATCTGACTACCCTCTCTCCCAGGACCTTGCCTCTCTTCTATTCACTACACCACCACCCCCATCTCCTCCCCCTGTCCTCATTCTCCTATTCCTTTCCTCTCCTTTTTTCCTCTGAGGTAAGATAGATTTCTAAACCCTATTGATTGTATATGTTATTTAAAAAAGTCACTTTTACACATAGAGGAGTTTGTTTTAATAAGGAGAAAGACAATGAATATATACATATACATATATATATATATATATTTTATATATATATTTTTGCAAGGCAAGTGGGGTTAAGTGGCTTGCCCAAGGCCACACAGCTAGGTAATTACTAAGTGTCTGAGTCCAGATTTGAACTCAGGTACTCCTGACTCCAGGGCCAGTGCTCTATCCACTGTGCCACCTAGCTGCCTCATGACAATGCATATATAGCATCACCTCTTTTTAAGAGGCCAGGGGACTGTTATATATTATAGAAAAAACATTTCTATCAGAATTGTTAAAATAAATAAATGTAGTTTCATTTCAATGGGGAAAATTTAATTTCTTTTTGAACATTTAATCTATGTATACCACCTTATTCCCAGATGATGCCAAATAAATAAGACTTTCCTGCATTTTACTAGTTTACTATACAGAAGCTAAGGTCCTTAAAGGGTAATTGATTTGGCTAACATCCCAAAGTTGGTCCGTAATAGAGCAAATGAGTAAGGTCAACAACAGAAAGAAATAGACTTTGAATTTAGTAGCATTTATTGATCTTTAAGAGTATAGCAAATGCTTTTTCTAACTAAAGGTATCTAAAGGTATTCACCCTGTTAATGAATGACCCTGGCCAAGGCACTTTTGAGATTCCTTCTTCCTCCTCCTCCTCTATATGTGCTAAATTTGGAGCCAGAAAAAAGTTAAATTCATATTCTTTCTCTGACAGGAGCTATATTCATCTGGACAAGTCATTTAACTTCTATGGGTCTGTTTTTTCATATGTACGATGTGACTAATAAGACTTGTCCTATTTACTTCACAGGGTTATTGTCAGGAAAGTACTTTGTAAACCTTAATGTGCTGTATGAATGTGAAGTATTATGTACAGCTTGATAATTTGAGTAATTCATTCATTATAGTAAAAACCAACTTCTAAGCTATGTTTATAGCATACTAAATTATCTGGGTGAAAATTAGAACATTCTATCCACAGTCATCCAGATAAATATCCAGCTGATTGATGTAATTTTCCCCCCTTTTCTTGTAGACGTTTGACTGAGTGTAGACAGAGGCAAAAGGTGCTGTGTTAACAGAGGCCATGTGATTAAGCCCTGAGGATACTAAGGCATTGTAAACATTATATAAATATGTTTGGGGAGGCCCTTTTAAAAGGCTCACAAATCTTTCTACCTTCCTACAATTCCCAAAGAAAAGAATAGTCTCATTTATATTAGTTGAAATTTGATTAGGATTGGAAGGAAGCTGATCTACATTTCACTGATTAACATAAAGGAAATTATATCTTTTACTAATTAGGGGTAAAGATGGATAATTCATATAATAAATTTAGCGACATGAGTATCCTTCATTCTGGTCCTTAAATATTAGAAATTACCTGAATATTTTCTTAGTCTTACCTTTTTTCCTCTCCTTGTTTTAGATACTCTTAAAATTTTCATTTTTTTATAATCATACTTTCATCCCTTCCCTCTCCCTCTCTTTTTCTCCCTTTCCCTCAATCCCCCCTCTTCTCTCTCCTCTTTTCTCTCTCCTCACCCTCTCTCTCCCTTTTCCTCCCTCCTTTTCCCCCTCTCCTGTTAATGTCACTCACCTCTTTCTAGCCCTTTGCCCCCACAACTCCCTGTCTTTCCTTCTTAATGTTTTTAGAATAAGATGATGTGATTATCAGTCAGATAATTTTGCTAAGGGATCTGTGAATTTTAAATGTATAAATATATAGATAATTTTTAAAATAATTAGATTTCATTTGTAACTTTTTTATTGACTTTATGCATGAGAAAAGATACCTGTTTCACCACCCTGCCAAAGAGGTCGATGACACAAGCTTCAATTGAAATGCAACCCAGATATAGCTGTCTTTAACTGAAAATAACTTGTCAGAGATTACAGGACTTGTGTGTGTGTGTGTGTGTGTGTGTGTGTGTGTAAGATGGTGATCAACTTAAGGAAAATGAAAAGGCAGAAGTTGATATTGATCTTGTCAACATCAACATTCGGCACCCTAATGTAGCATGTAGACTTGCTTCCAGAAGCCCAACCCTATTATCCAATGTTTATGCTATTTTATTGTTTCTTTATTTTTCTTCTGTTGTGTTTTTAATGGTATCTTGTTTTGCCATTTGAACTGTACTATGTAATGATGACCAAACATCCTTATTTTAGGTGAGTGGCTGTGAGATAACCTAAGTTACTTCTTTTCTCTTTTTCTCTCAGACTTGTTCAATTTGATTTCCCTTGGAAAAGGGTAGGTGGTAGGGGTTAGTAGAAGAGAGCATGGTGACAAAGATTTGTAGAGTGATGTGTTGGGGTTCTTTCCCAAAACTATCTTAGTTCTTTTTCTTATTGCTTTTGGGCACTCACAGCACTGCCCTAGATTTAAATAAAAAAAGTATCCTGAAATTACTAGATAATATCCCCAGATACTTGAGCTTACTTATGCAAAATCAATTAGTGAGATTTGTTAGTCAAAATAAAGCAGTTACTTGAACATGATGGCTATAGCAAAAAATAAAAACAGAATAGGCTACTTTTCATAGTCAAAATACATATATTTTTATATCATTCTAAAGCATAGAGATTGTAAACAGTTTTGATGAGTACCTTATGAAGCATGCATAATGAACTCTTGATTGAATCAGATTCATTTTAAACTAGATTTCCCCCCTCCTTTTCTGTCTTGTTTTATTCCCTAGTTATTTTTTATTTTCCTTCCTGTATTCCCATCATCCTTTTTTTTCTGTTTCCTGAAGAATTTTCCTCCATAAAAGACCTGATAATGCATTGTTTCTTATGGTTAGCTGCTTGAACTTGCTAAACTTTCATAGTCCTTTTGCACCAAAAATGACTAATCCACACTAAATTCAAAGTGGATATATGGCCTGAATATCAAAGACCATACTATAAAGAGAAGAGAAGCAAATCAGATGCCTTTACTTGTTTGGGTAGAGATAAATTCTCAACTAAATAAGGGATAGAGATAATCACAAAAGATAAAATATATAATTTTGAATTTAAGAAATAATAGAAAGTTTTTGCACAAACAAAATTGATATATCTAGTATAAGAAGAAAAGTGGCAGAGTGGGGAAAAATCATTTTTATCAGATAGAGACAACTAACACAAATATATATAAGTTTTAAAAGGATTGGAAACTGTAAATAATGATGTGAAAATATGCTGTAAATTTTTAATAAGAGAAATGTAAATCAAAAGAACTCTGAGTTTTTACTTTGTACTCAGCCAATTGTCAAAAATGGGAATGGTAATTATTGGAGGGATTTTGAAAAGATAGGCATTAATTAGACTAATAAACTGTTGGGAGAGCTATGAATTAGTAAAATTGTTCTGGACATAAAAATAAAATTACTAAAATGTTCATACTCTGACTCAGGCAAACTAAGTATATACTCCAAGAAGGTCATTGGTTCATCCAATATTTTAAACAGCACCTTTCTAAAAATAAGAAATAAAGTGAATATAATGGAATTTTACAGTATAATAAGAAAGGATGAAGGTGATAAATATAATGAATCATGGAAAGATTTAAGGTGAATTGAAATTAGGTAAGTCCAGAAAAATAATATACAAGATGACTTCATCAGTGTAAGTGGGAAAAACAACCATCATCAAAAAATAAAATATGAATGTGCATGTTTAATCACAAAGAAAAGATATGAATATGTAGTAGTATACTCTGAACATAGAGAAATGTAATATTTTTGAAACTTTTCTTTACTGTGGGAGGTGTTTTCCATTCTATGTTGGTTCTTTGATGATCTTTATTTCCTAAACCACTTTGGACTTTTTGGTAATGCCCTTTGGAGCAAGAGAAAACAATGTGTGGAAAGGCATTTGTCAGTAGTAGTAAACAAGCCACTCTTTGTTAACTAGAATTTATTAAGTGCCTTAGCACTGTGTATGTAAACAAAGTATTGGGGACCACCCCGTGGTATGTGCATTGGAGAATACATAAAGCAAGATGCTAAAGCACCACCCTTGTCCCACCCATCACAGAAATGTATTTGAGCAAAGATCCACCCAGGTGGAAGCCCTTTATCTCTTTGACTCCTGGCCAGTCATCTTGATCTCTTCTCTTTCTCTAAGCTGGATTTACCTGCTCCTGTCCATACTTCTGGAACAATATGGCCCCAGCTCCATGCTGCTCTATGATTTATATTAATCTAAGCTTCTTTTCTTTTCCTTTTTTCCTTTTAAAGCATTGTTAGCCTTTCTTAACCTTAACTTCTGCTAATCAAATTATTCTTTAAGAAACTCATTATCTAGTTGCTTCTCCATAGGACCTAACTTTTGAACTTGTAAAGTAGTTTGTGGACTTTTGTATGAACTTGGGAACTTTGAAATAACTTGTAAACCTTTCTGTGCTACCTCTGAATTAAAGTCTAAGTTTTTCTTACTCCCTGAATCAGAGATTGATAAACTCTTCACAAAAATGAACATGCTTAGACCAATATCTTTAATCCCCTTTTCCCTAAAGTCTATTTCCTGATGTCTGTGATAATAACCACCATTCACATACACAAACACACTCCTTTGCAGAAGTGAGAGATCCATAGACAAAGAATAGATATAGTTTTTCCCATGTATTTCCTTTCCTTTCCTTTCCTTTTCTTTTCTTTTCTTTTCTTTTCTTTAAGGTTTTTTGCAAGGCAAATAGAGTTATGTGGCTTGCCCAAGGCCACACAACTAGGTAATTATTAAGTGTCTGAGGCTGGATTTGAACTCAGGTACTCCTGACTCCAGGGCTGGTGCTCTATTCACTGCCCCTCCCATGTATTTCTCATATATATATGTGTGTGTGTATATATATGTGTGTGTGTGTGTGTGTGTGTGTGTGTAGTCAGATATTTCTCTATTGGTTTTAGTGATTTTTCTTTTCTCTTTATTTTTTCTTTTAAGTATTTACTGTTGTACAGATGGTTCTCAGGGAGGGAAAAGAGAAGGAATAGAATGGGAAATCTATATGATGTAAAAACAAAATATATTAATAAAATTTATTGAAATTTAATTTTATTTAAAAATTATATTGTTCATTTATATCTTTATGTTCAACAGCTACTGGTCATATGCTCTAAGGGATTCAAAGACAAAGACAAAGTTTCAATATATACTCAAATATTTGTTGCAGCATTTTTAATGGTTGCAAAGAACTGATAACAAAGTGGGTGCCTGCCTTTTGGGGAATGGCTGAACCAGCTGTAGTATATGAAAGTAATGAAATGTTATTCTTTAATAAAAAATAGCAATGAATAAATAAGAGAAACAAGAATTTTATATAGATTGATGCAGAAGAAAATAAATAGAACCACAAGAATAATATGTACAGTGACTATGTATATGAAAAGAATTAAATGGAAACAATCTAAGAGTGAAAGTTAACCAGCATTTATTAAGTGCCTCAGTACTGTGTATGCAAACAAAGGTAAAAAAACAATCAGTAAATTCCTAGTCTCAAGGAACTCACAGTTTAATGGGGAGTCAATATTCAAATAACTATGTATAAAACAACTAGTTACAAACTCCTTTTCAATATGAATAGAGAAAAAGAGATAGTTACAGAGATAGAGATAGAAAGGAATGTTAAATTGAATATAATCTCAGAAGAGGGGCACTAAGAATTTGGAAGATTGAGAAAAGCTCCTCACAGAAAGTTGGAACTTTAACACTTGAAGAAAGACAATAAATTGGGAAAGAATTCTGAATATGAGGGACAATGAGTGAAAATGTTCAGAATAGGAATGCCAAGGAAATATAATCACTGAATTCTAGGGTATGTAGAAGGGAGTAAGGTGAAGGAAGGAAAAGAGGAAATGTGTAAGTTATAAAGAACTTTGAAAGCCTTATAGAGCATTTTATATTTAATTTTGAAGGTGATAGGGAGTCACTGAAGTTTATTGATTAGGGACAACTGAAAAACAATTTAAATGGATGCATAGAAAAGACAATAAATCACACCTCATTTCTCTTGGTAAAAAGAGACGGGTTTTGTGTACACATCCTCAGATTCAGATTTTCTGCTTAACTTAAAATGGGCAGTGGTCAGTTCCAGGAAGGAGTTGACTGATGAGGCTAAATTACAAATAAAAGTGATGTAAAAGTAAGACATTATGAACTTATATTTAAAAATTCACCTCCCTATCAGTGACTAAATAACCAGTTCTAATTCATATTAAAGAAAGACAACAGATCTGGAATCATGAAGCCTTGGTTCTGCTGTGACCTTGAGTAAATCACTTAAATCCATTTGAACCTCAATTTCTTTATCAGTGAAATGAAGAGTTGTGATTTTTAAAGTACTTTCTACTTCTTTCATATTCTCTCATTATATTTTGCACATTCCCCAGAAGGGATAGTATAGGATCTGATAAGAATACATAAATAAAAAGACCACCAATTCCATTTCCATGGGCTAAAAAGTACTGCTGCAATTGCAGTAGATCAGTCAAAGTCAGAAAATGACAGTGGTTGGCTCTTCCTCATACCCCAGCTCTTTGCTACCTAGTAAAGAATATGAATATCTTAAAAAAAAAAACCAACTGCCTCAAGTGACCCATAGACTAAGCATGAAGAGTCCATTCTATTCTGTAAACTTGCATATTCAGCCAGCAGTCTTTGACTACCTCTGCAAATGAAAATACTCAATAGCTTTTGTGAAAGAAATTGTTTTATGATAAACAGTAATGAGTTTATAGTACAGATAAATTTTGAGCTTTTTCTCATTTTAAAAGGAGAATCTCATGACTAACAGCATAAGAATGGGATAGTTCTTCTTGCCCCTCTAATCCCAAGTGTCCTAAGATATTCCTTCAAACTCTTTATCCAAAGTGAAATAATGTAAATGTTCAGTTTGCTTTTGGTTTGGACATCTTTCTAAGTCTCTCATATCCAGTTATCCTTTCTAAAGCAAAGTCATATGAAGGGATAAGGGGAAAGAAGGCAACATTAAATTATACTAAAGCATTCCCTTTAAGACAACACATGCCTCTGAGGTGATATGCTTCTATGTTCATGATGTTACTTCAGTTTTTTCATAGAACAGTTAATGGGGTCTCTCTGTCAGTGACTAAATAACCATTTGTTGATTCCTTCATCACCCCAGCACCAGGGCATTAACATTGGTCCAACTCTTTCTGTGGTGCCCTTCTCAGTTTCTTCTTTTGGCACTGCTGTCCATAGGCAAACTCCCTTTAGCCATCTGCTGCCTTATTCAGTTTATGAACATTACCATAGATTTTCAAGGTTCCCCACATAGATTAAGATGTTTGATTATGCAGAAGATTTCTTTTTTTGGCTATAGATGTGTTTTCTCCTATCTGTGGAAGAATCATTTATTTTCTAAAATTTATTTTCTAAAATTTATTTTCTAAAATTCAATCAATTATGGACTCTAAAAACATTTCCTCTTTGCCACTCTTGAGTATTTCCCTTCCATTTTGTTTTTCAATTGCACGTGCAATTGCTAACTCAGGACACTTGGTGTCTAGCCCTCTTTTTCTCATTTTGACACTTGTATGAACTTGTCTAGGTCACTTTACCTACATATGCCTGTTTCATCATCTATCAATAGACCAGATAATGTCTGTCTGTTTTAAAGATCACAACCTACTCCCTCAGCACCAGTGCTGCCACATACAGTTGTGATCTTTTTAAACAGAGAGGCAAAAGAACACAATAGATAGGGTGCTAGGGAATACACCAGTGTTGAATCAATAGCCATAGTGATGAAGATTAGGAGTCTATTGCCCTCCACATACATCACACACACACACACACACACACACACACACACACACACACACACACCCCATTTCTATACTCTCTGAGAGGAAAAAGCAAAACAAAACAAACCTGAATTTAGGAAGATGAGGGCATATTGACAATAAATGACCCAGAAGGGTGGTATGATGATCTGCCAGATGCCACACCTGAGGATTAGACTCAATATACTCCAATGGCTACCAACTGCCTCCAGGATCAAATTCAAAATTCTTTGCTTGATATTTAAACATCTTCATAATTCAGTCCCTTCCTGATTTTCTAGTCTTCTCACATATTCCTCTTTGACAATGGTGTCCTGGCTGTTCCACGAACAAGATACTCAGTCTCTCAGCTTTGCACTTTCCTTCTCACTGTATTTCATGCTTGGACTGTGCTCCCTCTGCTCAGACTGTTGACCTCTCTGACTTCCTTTAAGTCCCACCTAAAATCTCACCTTCTCCAGGAAACCTTCCCAATGCTTCTTACTTCTAGCATCTTTCCTCAGTTAATTCAGTCCAATTATAGCCTTACATATTGTTTGCTTGATGTCTTCACCACTGAACTGTGAACTCCTTGAAGGTAGAGAGTATATTTTAGGGATTAAAGCCATAAAGGTTTATCACTCCTGGCAGCAGCTGGGGGGGGGGGGGGGAGGCAAGGAGAGGGAAGGGGGGAGGGGGAGAAGGGAGGGGGAAAGGACGGGAATATTCCAATGTCAAGGTTTCCTTAACTCATTTCTCTCTCTACTTCCTTCTCCAAACCATATCCTAATAATCTTTGTTACTTACCGTGTTAGGCTTCCCCAATTCCCCTGCTCCCTCCAACTTTCTCTTAGCTTTTGCAGTCTGAAGAACTAGGCTAACCTGAGGCCTAAGGCTAGTCTTTTATCTTCTCTCCTTTTTCATCAGTAGAACAGAAAGAGGGAGAAGTTACTCATGTCAACATATCTAAACACATAGTAGTCAATATTTTGAAGATTCCTTAGAAAGAAAAGAGGGTCATTGATTTTTTTTAATATATAGAGCAAAAAATAAGGAAGGCCAGAATGAATCACAAATAAGCCAAGACTTTTAGATTTTGAAAATGGCATCTTGTTTAAATATTTATCTATTTAAAGGAAAATTACATTGTCATAATGCAGACATAGTACAGTTTCATGTAAAATCATATTTTTGCTCTAATATAATAATAATAATAATAATAATAATAATAATAATAATAATAGAATGAGTATAACACCTAGAGGCTAGGAATTATGCTAAGACCTTTATAAATATTATCTCATTTGATCTTAACAATAACCCTGGAAGGTAGGTGCTATTATTATTCTCATGATTTCTAGATGGAAATACTCATTTTATTTGGTGTTTGTTAGAAGAGTATAGATATAGTTACATATGCACATAGGTATATATGTGTGTAAGTATGTATTCAAAGTCTTTTCATGTGGTTCATAATTGTTAAAATGCACAAGTTTGACTATGTCATTTCTCAGTTCAAAATCCCTTTGTAATGCTGGGTAAAATATAAACTCCTTAACCTAGAATTAAAGATTTTCACAATCAGGTTCCCACTTGCCTTTCTAACTTTACTTTATCCTATTTACCTTCACACAATCTCCATGCTAGCCACACATCAACTGGTTACTATCCTCGACTCATACTGCTCTTCCCCATCTCCATGCTTCCATGGAAGGTTCTCCCTAATGCCAAGATCACTGTCACTTCTGCTTATTGAAATCCTCTTCTTCCTTCACAACTCAGTATAGGAGCCATCCCTTGCTATGAAAACTTCCCTGCTATCCTCCCCTCAAAATGTGCTGTCCCCTCTCAAATATCCTAGAGCATTTTCTTCAAAAATATCATCTTACTCTATCATCTGCCTTATTTCCTACCTCTCTAATAGCATACTGCATCCCTCCTCATATAATTTCTTGAGATCAGGGACTATGTTGTTACTTGGTATTGTATCTCTAATATAAGGAGAAGGAATAGAGATTGATATCATTGGATAGAGATCTCTCTCAGGTGAGGAAACTCCCTTATTATGGATGAGTTCCTTTTCCATTTTATAATCCTAGAGAAAATTCATAGAGCATATTTGTCAATCACATTCCACAACACTCCAAAGTATAGACTGAATTCCATTAAAATGTAACTAGGAAATAGAAAACAAAAATAAATTAAAATATAGTACAACATAGATAATTGTAATTTGGACTTTTCTAAGTCAGTATGCAGCCTGTAGGGATTTGTTTTTAGAGTTTGACACCTGTGTATTCATGATGAATTATAAGGAGCACTTGAAGCTAGGTCTTGCTGGCTTTCAATTTAGCCTCAAAATCCACTGTCATACTATTTCTCTTATACATTGCACAAGTAAGCATTTAATAAATTCTTAATGGAATTGAATTGAACATTGGCCTATAGTAGTAACCTTACTGGTGTTGTGTCTTGTTTTAGGATGGACGCTTGAGAATGAATGACCAGTTGATTGCAGTGAATGGTGAATCTCTTTTGGGCAAGTCCAACCATGAAGCTATGGAGACTCTCAGGAGGTCCATGTCTATGGAAGGGAACATCCGCGGGATGATCCAACTAGTGATCCTGAGACGACTGGATAAACATACAGAGGTGATTAAAGAACATATCATTTGAAAGAAAATGAACAAAACTGGAAAGCAAAATTCTATCAAAATAAATAGAATTAAAGAACATATCTCCTGGAAGAAATTCATCAAAAATGGAAAGCAGAATTATGTCAAAAGTTGTGAGGGATCATGATAGAGTAGGGGGGGAAAATGAATTGCTAGTCACAAAAGGTGATTTTGGTGCCTAATTTTACCACTTACTAGCTCTGTGACTTTGGGTAAGTGGCTTAGTTTCCCTTTGCCTCATTTTCTTCATTCTATAACAGAGTAAATGAGCCAGCCACATGATCCTTTACATCCCTAAAGTCCAATGATTGTATCACAAGAACTCTAGGCAGATCTCTATTTGTCTAAATTTTATGAATATATAGGCACTATGTACATATACATCTCTGTGTATATGTACATATGTAAACATATTCTCTCCAAAATATTGTAATAGAGGAGGAGAAATGAGAATGGCTATGTGTTGGGATTAAAACTAGCAAGGTTAATCATTTGCATAAGAGAATAATAGAGTTTATGTAGTCAAACCTTCTTATTTTGCAAATGAAGATACAGGGACTCAAGAAACTTATACAAGGTCACACAGCTTGTTAGTTTCAAAGCCAAGCCTATGTCTATGTGTCTATGTGTTTTTCACCCATTTTTTACCTTTTTGTCTTTTAAATGATGAAATTCAAACTATGAAAGACTTTTTTATTTTTTCTCATCTTATAAACAATTCCTGAAATTGATTACTAGTTAATAAACATTTTCATGTTTTGTAAATGATTTACCAACATTCCCTTTTCATGGCAGAGCTATATAAATAAATCATAATGTAAAAATATGAAATGTAAGGTAAAAATACAGAAATCTATACATACCTGCAACAAATTCACTTAACCTCTACTATTTAAATTTTTGTGAACATCAAGATGAGTTATGTGAACCTTTGAATTATCAAATTTAAATCTTGCTTGGCTCTTAATTACACATGCTATTACAGAAATAAAAACTTTTTTTCCCCTGGAATATTTTATCTCACAAAATTCTCTGCTTTTGTAACTTTCTTCTTAATATAAGGTACATTTTCACTCACCACTAAAATATTCATAACCATTAGATACTACTGAACTTGTAAAGAAAGGGGAGAAAGAGGGGAAATTAGGCTTTAAGATGAATAAAGGAATTTAAAATTTTTTCTTGAAAGTAAATTCTCAAAGGACAGGAAATGCTCCTGTAATACAAAAGGTATATTAAACATAAAGGAGGATAAAATAGAACAAGTGATATAGTTGAAAAGAATCAAATATCCTTTCTTGACTTTCTCCACTTTAAAAATAGTGAAAGTATGAGACCCTAAGTTTCATAAGACTTACTTCATCCAGACAGTAAGACAGGCAAAGACACAGCCTATACAACTTGTTTCATTAAATTAGAATCTACTGAGAAGAAACTATATTTACTCTGTATTTTACTCTAATAATTATGAAGTCCTTTCTGGATTATAAAAGTTGCTTTGTTCAAGTTCATTATTTCAGTATTCAGAGTCCTTATTTTCTGTGGAGGGCCAAAGTTCATGGGCCAGTGCCCAAGAGCAGTTACCCCTCTGCCCACACTAACCCAGCTCCATGTCTCTTTCCACATTCTTCTCTGTCAGTAAAAAGTGGATCTATATTAAGCATTTTGGCCCATATTTGCTATTCCTCTTTTCTTGCTTGTTTGGCAAATGTTTTCATTTCAATTCTCACACTCTTGGGTGGGTTGAAAGTGAGCTCAGAAAAAGAAAGTACTTAACACTTAGCTCATGACCCATATTGGGAAGTCACATCTCAGAATGGATCATCAGGGGACCAATCAGAAAATGAGAAATGACAAGAGAAGAGAAAAGCAGATTTTTATGAATGTGTTTTTAGACTTGGTAATAGTTTTTGTACTTTCCTTAGGGAATAAATAGAAAGTTTGCTCTCTGCTTTTGGGAATCATTGTGGCCTCAGTGCAGATTAAAGAGGATTTTTTTTATATCAGTATGCCAGCCTGATGTACACATTGTATTTATTAATTTTTGTTAAATCTCCTACATTTTATCTACCAAATTTACATTTTTCCATCTTATGACAAGCTCAGAGCTTCATTGGTGGTCCTTTGTATTGCATTCTCTTGTTAGGCCAGCCATTGTGCTCAGGTATGATTTTTTAAAAAAAATATATTTACAACCCCAAATAGGATCTCAAAGCTCCTCACATGTTTAGGGAAATCAATTAGTTAGATTTGGCATGAATACCAAAATCAATGAACATTTTATTCATATAAAAAAATCAAAGCAACTACTTATGAAAAGTCAAAATACAGAGTTATTGGGACTTCCCCCCCTCCACATTACCCAGATGTACGAGACATGTAAACAGTTCTGATGAGCGTCTCATGAAGAATACATAATGAGCTCTTGATTAAATCAAAATCATTTTAAACTGAAATATTTTTTTCCCAAGGATGAACTCGAGGTTCAATTGTAATTCCATTTGAGGCTGGAGACTTGGTATAAAAAATGGGTTATGACCTGTTTTATTTTTTTTCCCCCTTCCCCAAAACACTTTCCTTCCTGTTGCGACAGCCCAGCTTGGTAGAAAACAGAATATGTTTAAAAATCCATTATTTTTTTTATTGGTCAGGACACTAATGGAGGCCTCCATGACAGCTCTATTTTACAGGCTGAATACTTTAATTAGGCTGGTTACTGATCAGTTGTTGGGATATCGATTGTGTCATTTATCAAAGAGCTAGGGAGGCAGGGTTTTTTTTTCCTCTCTTGTTCTTCTTGCTGTTAATTCAAAGCACAGGTCTATGCATGGCAAGTCCTGCCTCTCCCACTGGGGATCCAGCTTTAATTTAGGGGAATCTCATCAGTTGGTTTAGCCAACATATAG
Source organism: Macrotis lagotis (assembly GCF_037893015.1). Lineage (NCBI taxonomy): Eukaryota > Metazoa > Chordata > Mammalia > Peramelemorphia > Peramelidae > Macrotis > Macrotis lagotis. Next base: position 84,829,285 of record NC_133663.1, on the reverse strand, counting down.
AGCCTGTGTTTTGATGCCTGCAGAATGTGGGCAATCTGGAGAAAAACTTAAAAATATTCTTCTTCACTGAAAGCATCACCGTTTTGTTTTTTTAACTGAACACATGATTTCATTAGGGTCAGGAACTCCCAATAAGGCAACTCCCTCTACCAATGCAGAGAAACATCAGTTCTGCAAAAATTCCAGCCCTAGAAAGTTCCCTGGGTCATTGAAGGGTTGAGATTTGCCCAGTTCTTGCCAATATGCATCAGAGATAGGTAATGAACACAGAACTTTCTCACTTCGAGACCAGCTCTGTCTTCTCTATGCTATATATAACTGCCTCTTATGTGTATTTTGAATTATGAGAGACAACATAGAAGAGATTCAATAGAGAGCCACACAAATCAGAAAAAAACCTGGTTTCATGAACTTCCTCTGACAATGGCACATAGTAGGCACTAATATAGATTGATTGATTAACACACATTGGCAATGTGATCATGACCAAATGACATGATCATAGATTTTGGGCTGGGAGGAAGCTTGAATGTCTTCTAATCTGACCCTTTTTCTAAAATTTTTTAAAAATATTTTCTCTTTTTTTACAAAAAACTAAAGGCCAAATAAATCAGGAGGACATACATAATAATGGCTAACTCAGGATTCAGTCTTTTAGTTTTATTAAGCTCATACAACATGTCAAAGCCCCTGGGGATGCAATGAAAAGCAAACCTTCCTTGAGCTCACTTTTTAAAAATATTTTTTAAAAATTTATTTATTTAAGGCGATGGGGTTAAGTGACTTACCCAAAGTCACACAGCTAGGCAATTATTAAGTGTCTAAAGTTGGCTTTGAACTCAAGTCCTCCTGACTCCAGGGTTGGTACTCTAAACACTATGCCACCTAGCTTCCCCTACTGAGCTCACTTTTTATCAGAAGAGTCAATAGACAAATATCTGAGTACATATAAAATATATAAAGTATAAGTGGGAGATAGTTTCCAAAGCAAAGAAATTCAAATCTAGGTTCTCCATGAGCTCAGTTCAGTGCCTTAAGGTTATTAAGACTATAAGTTGCAACTGAGCTGTCATCTGCATCAGTGGAGGGAGTTTCTATACTAGGAAGCTTCCCACACTGATGAAATCTCAAAGATTAAAAAAAATAAGTAAATAAACTAGCAGAGAACTAATGGAGAAGTCAGAAAGAGCAAGTCAAATGTATTGTTCATGGCCAAATGCTATTTACAGAATCAGAGTGACTCTTGGCTGTGATTTGCATTTCTCTGGATGGCATCATTCTTCTCTCGGTAATGATCAAGGGATGCAAGATGGCTTCTAAATTATTTTCTTCCTTGAATCGTATCAGGGAGACAAATGGCATAAGCAAGAAGAAAGCACAATTCTCAAAGCCTCAGTTCTCTTAAAAAAAGAAAATGGACCAGAACATTTTATAACTTGCAGCATTCAATTACTGAGCACCTGTGGAAGAAAAGCCACCAATACACCATTTGGTCTACTTTGAACCTGAGTAAACCATGCATTTGCTTGCAGAGTGTCAGAATTAACTTAGGTGGTGCAAAGTGGCAAGAAAAGATTTCCCAGAAGAGAAGCAAGCAGCCTAGAGGTCTGGCAACGGGTTGCTTTCACGCCCAGCCGGAAGACCAGGCTTTTGCAATAAGATGTCCTCTTGAGTCCCAAAGATTTTCTAGTTTGAGCTTGTCCTGGAGCATATGCACTTGGTCTCCGAGCACGAGGGGGACCAGCTGGCTGGCAGAGAAACACCCTTGGCAGGTCTTGTATTGACACTGCCACAAGCTGTACTCCCAGATGGAGTAAAATATGAAAAAAGCCAGTTGTGAGTGGAGGGAGGGTGCGTGGGGAGAGGGGGAGAAGGAATAAGATCGTTAATCCTCTTTCTGTATTAAGAGATAGGCTCTCAAAATCCTTTGCCCCATACTACTGTCAGGGTCCTTTGGCTCCCAAGCAATGATGGGGTTGTTGGGAAACCATTAAAAAAAATGATTTCCACAGCTGAGAAACAATAATGCAAAATAAACACTCCATAATCTTTTCCTTGATTGAATATGATTTAATGGTGGTGATGACCCTGCTTGAATTTTGCTATGATTGATTCACTTGGTATATATCAAGGGAATTTCCAACTTTTTTTCTTTTCCTTTCCATAGGAGCGTACTGACTATGGGCTCTTTCCCAAGCCTGCTCTTGAGAGCTGTCAACATTTTGTCACCGCCTCCAGGCGTCATGAACCCAACCTACATCCATTCCTCACATACAGCCCCCAGGAGAGGCAAAAAGGTACAGTTCTTTTATATTCTCCTTAGAACCAAGGGAAGAAAAGATGAGTGAGAGGACTTTTTTTGTTGTTTTAATTTTTCTTTATCTTAAAAAAAAGAACAGTTAATTAAACTAAGTGCAGACTGTTACTCTGAGTCATGAACATTCAGAGATGGGTGGGAGAGCTGACTCAGAAATTGTGAATTAGATTCCTGGCAACCACTCCAGTTTAAGTAACAGTTTCTAGCTCGCTGCCCCAAACATGGGAGGTTAGATATTAAACAAACTATGACTTGAAAAATCAAAGCTTTCAGTGTTGGGTTTCCAAAGACCTTTTTAATGTTGACAATTATCAAATATGATTAACTATCAAACTTCAAAGATTTATGGTCCAGATAGTAGTGAACCATAAAATGTTAGCAACATATTTCAGAGATGTCGAATAGACTGTAGGATGAGCATGCTAAATACAATTAGCTGAGCACGTTTCATGGGGATGAAATGAGTTTTTTATTTCAGTAATATACTAGTGCAGTAACTTTGGCTAATATATATATATATATATATATATATATATATATATATATGATACAATATAGTGATATAGTGATGTATATTATACACATGTGTATATATACATATAAACAAGTATATGTATATTATACATGTAGATTTTTCTTTTTTTTAGGCATATTTTTCTAACTATGCAGGTTTTATAGAAAGTGATGGAGGTCAATGGTTTTATTATATACATCTAGGCTTTTTTACCTTGTTCTTCAACAATATCACCATGTGATATCAGGAAAAAAGTTAGTTTTTTTATAAAATGTAACAGTGATTATTAGTGATTCTAAGATAACTCCCACCTTCTGAAATTGTTTTGCAGTGAGATCTCATTTATCCCAGATGGGGTTCACAGATCTTCTCTCCTTAGATCTCCAAATCATTATGTGGAGATGGTAGATTATGTTTTAATTTCTCTTTTTGCTGTTTAAGATCCTAAAAATTCCATGTAGGAGGTAGACTTCACTCCAATAAAATATAAACATTACCAAATGCCTTAACAGTGAAAAAATGACTAGTTACCATCTAATTGTCACAGCATCATTCTAAGGATGAATGTCAGTTTAAACATTGTATCATCACTGCCCTTGACCTCTGAATAAAATTCATTGACTTTATGCAGTTATAATGATCAGACTTCAGTCATTTCTTCCTGCATAAAGTTGGAGAGCTATAGGAATGGGATATTTTATATGCCATCATCTTTTATCATTTGGCTTCTTGATTTTTCTTAGCAATTTTTTCTTTTTCTCAAAGGAGAATTTTGGGGCATGAAGGGATAACATTGAGAAATTACTGGGATGAGAGAAACAAAAGACTTCAACAGTCTATTTGAAAATGAAATTATTTAAATGAACTGTATGTCATTCCAAGAACAATCAACAGGTCTTTTCTAATAAACTGAGATAAAGTTTATAAATTATAAAGTTTCTAATAAACTTAAAGCTTATAAAACACTTTATAATCTTAAAACACTAGATAAATGCTATTATTTTTTTATCATCATTATTACATTGCCATGGAGTTTTAAGTACCTTGACACAACTCCCTATTCATTATCTGAAATCTGAATTTATAATTGCTTTATAGCATTTTTAAAATGCAGTTCTATCCTTGATTGGAATACCACACACTATATTAGGTATAATATAAGTCAATTTGTTCTTATTTCCTTTTTTCAAGAATGAAACAATTGTTTTTCTGCAACTGAGTCCAGTATTCATTTAAATCATATTACAATTAATATTGTAGCATATGGTAATATAATCTTAGGATATTATGGACAATCAAATTACAGCTACAGTTAGATATATTAGTTGAACTTTGCTTGTTTTTATATAGATTTATTATTTTATTTTTAAAGTAATTATAAAACTTTTTGCTAACAAACTATTATAAAAATATATAAGGATGAGAATGAGAATATCACTTTAGTGCTTTTACTTTGGAAATCAGTTACCTCTCTCAACTGCCAGACTATTATAGAATCCCAATATCCCACTCCAAATGGCCCAATGAAAGCAAGACAGACACATTTGACTCACCAGTGCTGAAATTTTTAAAGACTTTTCTTTAGGAAAATAACACTAGTTTGACAAAATGTAATGTCTAGGGGTGGGGATTGGAATGATGGGGATTTGGAAGAAGGGGAGCAGTTACAGCCAAAACATTACATTTTTTGCTTTCCGGTGTATATTTTTAAAAAGGGATACATTCAAATCCAATGTTGATGTGCTGTGTTCCATCTATTTTTGCAATAATAGTACTTACCACCCACAGATCTCCAGTTATTTTCCCCCTGCCAAGCTGTTACACAGAAAGAAAAAACACATTTTTAGAATTACCATTTGTAGAAATAATAGTGCCAGAAAATACATTTTTATGTTGGAGTACTGGTAATGAATATTATCCACACTGGAGGAGCTTTTGTGTCTAGAGAAGATGTGCTTCCATTTTATATTTTAAGTATTAGAGTGATCAATGTACTCTGCAACTAGGTTACCTATATACTGGCTTCCAAGGATTACCAATGTTACTCCTCACTCAGTTCTGTTCTTCCTAAACAGTTTGTCTGGTTTCTCTAGCCCATTGTTTCTACCTTCTTCCTCTTTAAAATTTTACCTCTTTTGGTCCCTGTTCTACAGATCCCTGCTTTTTTTCACTTAGGTGAGATAGTACAGTATACTGGGAAGAGCATTTGGAATTAGATTGAAGAGAAATATTTAGTAATAAGCCTCCGGCACTTACTTTGTGATCTTGAATAAGTCAGTATCCTCATCTGTGAAATGGAGATAATAAATCTGTAGTATTTATCTCTTAGGCTTTTTAACAAGGTCAAATGAGATTATAAATGTAAAAATTTTCAGTTATCATTACTAGCTATCATTATAGAAAAGATACATATAAAAGAATTTATGCTAAAGAATTAATGACTTAAAAAATAGTTTGATGTGTTAACCCTCAGAGGGTATAGAGAAATACCTCCCTCCAGTGTATTTCAAATTAATTGTATCATAACCCTTGGTTTCCTTGTAGGGAAAAAAAAATTGTCAATCATAAAAGAACTTCAGAGAAGCAAAATTGTAGCCTGGACGTGCCAGAATATGTGAACTGAGTGTAATGCAGCCGAGATAGAATAGAAAGGAAGCTGTTTGGTGCAAGTGGGATTAAAAATCAATCACAGAAGAAACCTTAGGACAGAGGTCCAGAGAAGAGGGAAAGCAACTTGCCCCAGGCTACATAGTCAATTAAATAACAAGTAAGAACTCAAGCCCATGTCTTTTGACTGTTAGGATAAATTGTTCTAGATTGGGGAAGTCCTAGAGAAAGGCAGAAAGAAGGACATTAGCTGATCAAAAGCAAGCAAATGGTCAAATGACTGACCAGCCTGGAGGAGAATCAAATTTGTTTGTGGTTATGATCCATAAGACTTATCAGTCTAGTGCATCCTACTCAAAATACCTGCCTGAGTTTGTCAAACAGATAGCCTGAGATGGAGGAGATGTATGCAGAAAAATAAACATTGTGGATACTATTTGTAGTTCAATCCTCAGACAGCTTTCTTATTTTAGGGTCTTTGGGCCAATTCAGGAGTATAAGTATTTTATTCAATCACCCTAACCCAAAGAGAAATTTGAAATATTAGAGCAAAGATAGTTGAAGAATGGGGACTTCTAAGCAACCTTTAAATCACCAGTTCATAAAACATGTCTTGTGATTACTCCATGATGATACTGCTATTTGTATGTTTGTGTATTCCTACTTCCAAAGGGAAATGGAAGGGGAGGTGGGAGGTGAGAGTGGGATGGAGAAGAGGACAGGAGAATGAACAGAAAATCCCCACTACTACCTTCCTAACAGAAGACACAGTAGTATGGGGCAGCTAGGTGGCGTAGTGGATAAAGCACCAGCCCTGGAGTCAGGAGTACCTGGGTTCAAATCCGGTCTCAAACACTTAATAATTACCTAGCTGTGTGGCCTTGGGCAAGCCACTTAACCCTTGCAAAAGCCTTGCAAAAAAAAAATCTAAAAAAAAAAAAAAAGAAGACATAGTAGTAGTTTTGTCCATCTTGACTGGCTGGCCACCAAAAGCAAGGATTCTTAACAAACAATTGTGGGAGTGGCAATCATCATCTGACTGACTCTTATTCCAGCCTCTGGTGGAGGCAGAAATTGGGCAGAGAAATAGAAGTAGGAGGTGAGGGGGGGGGCAGTAGGAGGATGCCAAATTGGTGGACTGGAGAGAAGCAGCACTTCTAACTACAATAGACCATGGTTCAGAGGATCCCAGTGAGTTTGTAATGATGGAATAAAAAAGTACAATAAATTTTTCTTCTGCCCTAGTACTGAATTAAAATAATGCATCACATTATTTAGGGACCTTTTCTCCCCTGTATAAGAAACTATTTTAAAATTATATAGGAATTACAGAATTCAGAGGTGTAAAGAGATTAGGCAGATAAAGTTCAACACTAAACCTGCAAAAAAATCCTCTACAATCACTTTGACAAGTGATTTTACAGATTTTGTTTGTAGACCTCTTAGAACTCTACTACATCCTGAAAGGACCCCTTCCATTTTGTAGAAATCTGTCAATACAAAAGAATGAACACTGGGTTCAAAGTTAAGGACCTGGATTCAAATATAGGTTCTGAAAATTACTATTTCTGTGACTTTGGACAAATCAATTAGCCCCCATGAACTGCAACTTCTTTATGTAGTTAGATTATAAGACTTTTGAGATCCCTCAGGTACTCAGTCTGTTATTTAATGATGATAAATCTGACTCATGTTAACTTCATAGCATCATAACAGCATAGATGCAGGAACCTCAGAAGTCATTTTGTTCCCCCCCCTTACGGCTAAGGAAATTGAGGTACAAGGAACTTAAGTGATTTGCTCAAGATTATGCAAGCAGCTTCTAGTTCTGTCCTCTGAGGTTAAACTGAGGTTACAGTCTAATCTCTCATCCCTATATCCTTTGTAATCTTACAGTATTCTTGGAACTCTCACACTAACACCCCCCTCCCCAAGTTTATTTGCTGAAAGAATGAAATAAATATGGATGAATATACCTATGTTATAAATTGGTAGGAATATAAAAGAGCTTCATCTTTCAAAGCTCCCCAGATACTCATTGTTTCACTTATAGCTCTGCTTTCAGAGGCTCAGATTCCCAGAATGCACAGCACCAGCTGTTTAGGAGAAAACTCCAGAGACTTTGTATATGTATAAGGGCCTGGAATTGGTTAGCAAAGATTTCTAGGGAGAAGAAATAAGAGGAGAAGAGGGAGGCATGGAGCTCAAACAAAGTAGAGCAGAGATGTAGGTTATATCTGAAACCCCAGTGACTGTATCCAAAGGAACCATGAGAACCAATGAAGGCACAGAGATACTGCTGGTGGTGTGGACCTGTTATCTAAGACTCTATCCAATTGAGTCCTTCCCAAGCACAATTTTCCTTCCTCCACCCCTTCTCCCCAGTTGTCATACCAAAGGGAAAGTGTAAATTGTCTGTCCTATCTGGTAGCAGAGCAGGAAGACTCCACCTGCTCCCAACATTCAGAAAACCTCTGGCTTAAACATTTCCAAGTCTGTATGGATCAGCCACTTTTCTCTTTCTCTTCCTCTTTTCTCCCTCTCTTCCTCTTTCCCATTCCTTCTCATTAGCTAGCTAGAGATACGTATATAAAACTGGTTTAGCATTTTTTTTAAAAAAGGCTTTTAAGTAGGCAGTTAATACTTGTCACCTTTTTTACAAATAGAAAAACTTAAGTCATGATACATTGACCTCATTTTCCTCAGATCATCTTAATAAATCACAGTTAGTCCCATGAATAGAAGTTTCTCAATTTACCAATGCCTTTTATGCTACTAGGTCACTCTTGTAAAAATATATTATGGTATTTAGGTTCACATCTGCAAGTACATATCTACATTATTATGAGTACTAGGGATATGTATTTCCAGTTAGAGGTAATCTTCATTTCAAGGTTGGTTTAATGTTTCAATCTAAAATGGGTCTGTGAGATGAATTGGAGCTTACATGGGAGTTGAAAGGGTCTCCCTGCAGGTTGCAACAACTTCATCTATTCTTTGTCTCCAGAACTGCTACTGTCAGATGCTAACTGGACTGAGGGTGACGTCCCACCACCTCTACCACCACATCCCAGTTTGGAATTGGACCTTGAAGAGTACAACCACAGGTATGGATGAAGTAATGCTTTTTTCATGTGTTCCCACTGTTTTTACAGAAATATATAAGCAAGTTCATTTTAAATGTCCTTTTCATAGGTAGATTATTTCATATCAAGGTCTATCCTTTTCATCCTGATTAAGGGTTCACATTGTTAGACAATTTGTATTTGAACACCCTAATTTTAATGAGGTAATAGTTAAGCATAAGATTTAAGTGTTCAGCTTGTACTTTCTAAAATATTCAAGAGCATGACAACATTTCCATTTAAATTTTAAGTTTTAAAGCTGTAGTAGAAGTTAACAGAAAAAATCTTTATGCAAAGGCTTACTAGAAACAAAAGTTTATTTCTTTGGTTGTATCTCATTTTCTGAGCTGATGAAGATCATAGGGTATTTTAAAGGTAGAGAGCTATTCTAGGAGGTTAGTAGAACCTAAAAGTGAAAAAAATGCTTTATATAATCCAAAAGTATGGAAAAGGGTACCCAATATCACATCTATTCTCTAATAGAAACTAAAAAAATCAATAATTTTTAGAATCACAAGAGCATAAGGGAGATTTACTAAGCATACACACCATTTGACTAGTTGAATTCATAGATTTTTTTCCTTTTGATGAGTTTAAAAAATCATTAAATTGTCCCTTTGCTATTTTCTATATTTATTATAGCTATTTAAAAACTGCATATTTCATACCATACTATGTCCCAAGATAACCCTATAAAATATCTTCAATTTTCTAATCTCAGCAGTGCTATTGTCATTTCTATTACAGTGGTTTTTTGTGTAAGATTCCAAAAAAAAATGAACAGAAGTTTCAGTATTCTACATATTAACCAGATTAGAGTGGTTTTTCTTTGTAGCATACTTTTTCAAAAAGTTTCATATTTTACAATCATAGTTTCAAAAACTAAATTTAACATCATGATTAAATTGTTGTAATCTTTAAAGCATTTTGTAAACATGAATAGTCATTATTACTATTGCTATGTCATGCCATCATCTTAGAATTAATGTGAGTAAAGTTATTTTCATTCCACCTCAAAATTATTTCCACTTAAGCTTCTTCCTTTCTGTAAAAGATGCCACCATTCTGCCACTCACCCAAGCCCCCAAATCTGGATTTGTCTTCTCCTTATGCCTCTAATAACATCTCTGAGAAGATATTTTCTTTAGATGTTATACAAATAAAATACTCTAGGGGTATCTCAAACCCTCTGTCTCCAAAAGGAACTACAGGCTAGTCTTATAGTCAATCTTATCTTGAGCAGCTCCTCTTATTTTCTTCTAAATCTAACTGATTGCCTAACTCCATCTGTGAACCATATAGATGAATATCTTCCTAAGATACCATTGAAATATAAACCAAGGAGATAATATTCTGTCCCTGAGATAGAATTGAGTAGTTGCCTCAGGGATGATGCTGAATCACTCAGATGAAATAAAATATTGCTTGATTAGGGTCATTGTGGCCCAAGACCACGACTGCTCCCTTGCCTCACATTTAGCCCATCATATGAACATTCTGGCTTAGAGCAAGTCCTTTATGCTTGTCATTTGAAAGGAAGAGACATGGCTGAATGTCAGGGGAAAAGTAGTGATCTATTCCAGATGACTGCGGCCCTTCTTTACTTGTCAGTTATCTTTACTATGATATCTGAGGACTTCATGGTTGAATTTTCCTTCAAATGTTTCTCAGATCTATTTCTTTCCTCTCAAACATAGACCTAGATCAAAGAAGGACTGGTACTGATGATTGCAATGGATAGAATGATGATAATTGATACTTATACACAGAACTATTCAACTCTAATCTTGCATTTCCTTTACTTTCCCAGTCTTCAGACTAGGAAATATAATAAAAATTATTAATAGGGGTTTAACACCTTGAACAAGTGAGACTCTTTTAAATGTAAAGAAGGTATCAAGTTGGCCTTAATGCATTCAAATCACCACCTACAGTACTGCAGAGCCACCTATTTGCTCCAGGAGACCAATAAGCACAGAGGACAGTGTCATAGCAAAGAGACAAGAGAAAAAAATAGATGGATCAGCAAAGAGTCAGAAGGAGGTAAAAAGTAGCAATTTAAATTGCTTCAGAAGTCCTTCTCATTGCTAACAGCTAAGAAACTTGCTAATTATAAAGCAAATTACCTCAGCAAGAAGTGCCAGATAACTTAGAAAAGGTGGCAAAGTCTGTGAGAAAGATAGAAAAGCATTATTTACCAAAAAAAAAAAAACCCAACTCATTCCAACCTGTTAACAGAACCCCTAGCACAACAAATTGCCTTTTTGCTTAGAGAGTCTCAGAGAGCTGATGATCTGGGTGTCAACAAGTATGGAAGGCAAAGGCAGGTGACTTGAAGAGATTTATGCTCATTACAGAGCCACATTACAGCTAGGTATGTGCAAATGCAGATTGGTCTCGCTTTTAGAGGGAAATGGAGGATAGGATTATTTCTCTAAGTCTCCAGAATATTGAAAAGAATGAGGTGGGTTCTGAAGGAAAAGAAGAAATGTATCAAGAGGAAAGCCAAGTGCCAAAAGGAGGTGCAAAGGTCCTATTTAAAGGCTCATTTGCCTTTGGCACTGCAAGACTAGAGTAGATGCTCTTTGAGGGAAGCAGGTCCACATAATGAGGATCCCTAGATTCTTCCAGGACAGAGGGCTTCTAGAATGGGTACTAAGAAAAGAAGAGCTTCCTTCTCAATAGGACCAAGACATGGACATTCAGGTCTTCTGCCTTCTGAGACTGGGCAAACCTACTGACCAATTCGCTCTTCTAGAGATTAAAGAGAAGATAAATGGTTTCACCAAAAGGACCCTAGAACACACCTTTAGGGAATCGTAGGGAGGGATCTCAGACAGAAATCAGCAATGACAATGTTTTCATCATTGTTGCCATCACTAACTAGCTAAGAGCTTATGAATAAAAATGAGGATAAAGCAAATAGGCAGTTTAACAAGATGTTTTCAGAGAATGGGATTTGAATTTTTGGAAAAGGACTTCAAACACAGGGATGATGGGTTCCTGAAACAGTATAGACTCTATCTAATGATGGCTGGGAGAAAAAACAACAAAACAAAACACATTTGCCTCAAGGTGTTGAGGTATCTAATGAAGAGAACTTTAAATTGAAAAATGGAGAAAAAAGAAGAAAACTGTCCACATGTGTTAGCTAAGCCAGAAGTGATAGTAGGAGGTATAATAGGAGGGAGACTAGCACTACAGAAGGACACTGATAATACTCATAGCCAGAGGTATCTATATACATATGCCCTTAGTATGTATAATAAGCTAAGAGACTGGGAATCCTTAATATGAGGGATAAATTCAAATGATGAGACAACTCTCAGTCTTGAGAGAATGTTACCAAACTAAAATATAGAAGTGCAAGGAATAAAGCAGCATGGTAAATCAGGATCATACAGCTATGGAAATTCATGAACAAGAATTGTATTGTGATTAAGTTACTTCCTTAAGGTGACATTGGCTAACATTTTGTCAGTTTTTACGGTTTGTAACGTGTTTTGCAAACATTATCTCATTGTTTCCTCACAATCTATTATATAGATGAGGAAGCTGAGGCAGATAGTAGTTAAATGACCTTCCCAAGTTGACACAACTAATCAATGACAAGGCAGGATTTTACTTCAGGACTTCAGTACTTGTGTTCCTGAGGAAGACAAAAGAAGCGAAATTATAGTGGGAATCTAAAATAAATGAAAGAAATGCATGATGAGTTCTACAAGACAGAAAAACTTGTGTGGAAATAGAAATATGGTTGAATTGAAAAATTTGGACAGCTACCAGAATTCTAGCTGCTAAAAGCATAGAAAGTTAACTAATTTCCCGTAATATCATTTCATTTTTCATAAGATGAACAGATCAACAAGAAAGACAACTGTTCTGAACCCTGATGCTAACTAGTAAAGAAATATATATTGTCAAAGTAGAGATAAGAACTATGGGATGAAGTTATTACCAGATCTTCTTAGTATCCAAGAGAGAACAGGAAGGGTACTACTAGAATACTGAGTATAATTTGTTGTGAGTCATATATTTTGAGAGACATTTCAGAATTTAGAGAAAAGATAGAAAATATTTATGGCCTACAATTCTATAAGAGGAAAATGGATTTATTAAAAAATAGTCCAAGATATGTTCAAGAATAAAATTCTATTAATAAGAAAATGGAGACTGGCTAAAGAGTGTATATGAACAGGGAACTGCTTTTTAAGAGGCATGTAAAGAAGATGGAAGCAAGACAAGTGAATACTTCTAAACAGGAAAAACTGACACTTAATGTAAATGCTAAGAGTATCAAGCTAGATTTTTATTATCATTTTGGGTCAAGAGGAAAATCAAAGAAGGATGAGGATTTATGATTGCAGTGGATGAAGTGATTATAATTAATGGCTGAAAGTGGAACTATTCAACTCCTATCTTATAGCATTTTTACCCATCAATGAGAATATTCTTTAGACTAGAAAATGTAGACAAAAGTTAACAGAAGATCAAAAATTTAAATAGGGGAGGTAATGGTAAGAGAACATCTAGTTGGTCTTAATTATTTCAATTACAATAACTCAGAGACACAAATGGTGAACAGTGCGTGGTTGACGACCTTTGAAAAATCATGGTGGAAAAAAAAGGTACTGAAAGATTGGAAATGGAAAAAACTTATACTGACTTTCACAATACAAAAGAAGGTGTATTCTTTAAATTATAAGTCTTCTGAGTTTGACTTCTATTTCTGGCAAAATTCCCAAATGCAGTAATATAGGAATGGCAAATCTCATGATATCCTTGTGGATCAAAATGGAGATACATGGGATGGATTATAGTGTAGTTAATATTAATAATATAGTAATAGCTGACATTTATATGGTACTTTAAAGTTTGCAAAGAGCTCATGTTATCACAGTTCTTCCCAACAATTCTACAAGATAGACACTATAGGTATTATTAGCCTCAATTTATAAGTGAGAAATTGAATCTTAGATGGATTATAATCTGCCACCTTACTTAGAAACCTTCTATATGTCACAAAAGGAATTTGAACCCCAACCTCTCTTGACATCTTGTCCATTGCTTTATCTGGTGAGCTATGTGGCCTCTCAAGTTAGTAGATTTTGAAGTGCTTAAGGAGCTATATTTAGAATCTCAATAAATTAATGAAATGAGAACAACTCAAGATCATTTGATACAGTAAAAAAGTACCAAAGAAAACTGGTTTCTAGTCCTAGGTTTGTTACAGTAATTTTGGACAAGTCATTTCACTGCTTAGCCTCAGTTTCCCTATCTGTAAAGTCTTAAGGGTGAACAGTGATTTCAGATATTCCTTTCAGATCTCAAATTCTATTTTTTAAAATATCCTAGGATATAATAATATGGACAAACATGAGCTAAGGATTTAACACTGATTGAATGCCCAATGAATAATGACTGTAGATCATTGTCATCCTACAGAATGGCATCTATTGGAATGGCATGTGATGGTGTCATTGTCCCTTCTAGTCTATGTCATCAGCAAAGATCTGGTGAAAAATATAGGTAGCAAGTTTATATAGTGTATGGATGACATATATTAGCATAGCTGATTAGTTAATAACAACAGAACTGGAATTCCCAAATATCTCAGTATGCTAGAAAGATGGACTAAAGCTAATATGATAAAAAATTAATAGGAGAGATATAAATATCCATATTTAATCAGAAAAAAATGAAAAATAAAGTTGTGACTAGACAATCATTCATATAAAAAAAAAGACCAACTGTGGATTTTAATGAGGTTTAAGCTTAAGAGAAAGCAAGATAGTATCTGCAGAATTGACTTCAGAGTCAGGATGATTAGGGTTCAAGGCCATGCTTGAGACATGCTAAGAATATGATTTTGGACAATTAATAATAATTGTAGTCACCATTTATATACTACTTGAAGATTTACAGATCATTTTGTAACTCTTATAACTTTTGTTAACTATTGTATACTCTTATCCTATCCCCTTTTATTGATGAGGAAACTGAAGTAAGCAAAGTTAAAGAACTTGCCCAGTGTCACATAGCTGTAAAGTTCCCCTAACTATCTCTCTAAAATTATAAATTTCAGAACAGTCAACTGAGGGGATTTCCTCACTGGCAACTCCCTACATTGATGAAATCATATAATTCAACCCCCTAAAAGAGGAAAACTGGGAATGAGAACTAGTACATGAAAACCAAGAAAGTTCTTAGACTGGATCCGAATAAATGAAGTGTTAAATCCCTTGTCCTCTGTCCTGGCTAGACCATCTCTGGTTTATTTTGGGTGCTGGGTTAGGAAAGGCATGAACAAACTAAAGAATATCCAGAGAAGGATGACAAGGATGGAAAGGGAAATCAAACAATCTATGTGAGGATGGATTAAGTAAACTGCAGAAGCTTAGAATGGAGTAGAAAAGACAGAAGGATATTGTACCTTTCTTCCCCCCAAAAATAGATTTTTTTTCCTGCCCTTCATTACTTAGTGAACAGAAATTGCATTCCACTCAATATAAAGAAAAGCTTTAATTCATGAAGCTATTCAAAACTACAAAGGGGGGGCAGCTAGGTGGCGCAGTGAATAGAGCACCGGCCCTGGAGTCAGGAGTACCTGAGTTCAAATCCAGCCTCAGACACTTAATAATTACCTAGCCGTGTGGCCTTGGGCAAGCCACTTAACCCCATTGCCTTGAAAAAAACTTAAAAAAAAGTACAAAGTGCTATCTCAGGCTTAGACAAGACAATCAACATTGCTAGAAATCAGTGAAGAATCAGAGCAGAAAGGTCAAACAAACATAACACCTGAGTGACCATGTACCTGCAACTCCCTCCAGGACAACCCAAATCAGATGAAAATATAATTGAGAAATATTTAACAAAATTAATAAAAATGCAATAAAATATTGATAATGTTAAACTTAAAATTAAGTCAGTAAGTGGCCCATGGGGAGCATTATATGGAGGTAAGTGATCCCTATTTTTAGCTGAGTTTGAGGCCCCTGAGTTGGAGGATATGTGCTACTAAGTACCTTTCTTAACGTAAGGCAGCTGGGTGGAGAGAGTCAGGAGTCAGGAATGTAGTCAAGAACATTCAGGTTCAAATCTGACTTGAGACAGTTACAAACTGGGCCCTGGGCAAGTTACCTAACCTTTGAGTACCTCAATTTCTTCATTTGTAAAAAGGAGATAAGAAAAACACCCTCCTTTCAAGATAGTTTTAAAGCGAAAATGAGAGAATATTTGTAAAGCCTTTTGTAAACCTTAAAATGCTATATAAATCTGAGCAATGATGATGAAGGTGGTGGTCGTGGTAGTGATGATGATGATGATGATAAAAGGAATTTGTGTCCCTTTTGTAACATCAACCTATAAGATAAAGCCAGGAATCTCTGCTAACATGGCAAAGGAAGAATTTGTGAAAATATAATTAGATGTTATTTCTCCCCAAGAAAAATCTATTTGTGACTTTTAAGTTGATTAGTACATATTGTTAGAACTGTGATTTGTGACTAGAAGTAGAGCCCCTCAAGTTGATCTATAAGTGTTTATAATTTAGACAATGGAATCAAGACAATGGGCTGAGCCTGGAACTGAATTACAGAAGTCTGAATTGGATTGAATTTGGAAAATTTTGCAATATTTTTGCCTATTCCGAAACTCCTCACTGCCACCAAAGTCCATCTTTACTTACTGGTGATGATAATAATAATGATAATAATGATAATAATAATAGCCACAACTAGCATTTATATAGCTGGGGGGGCTATTATAAAATTATCCTTATTTTAAAGATGAGGAAACTGAGTCTCAAATTTATTTAGTTGCCCACTATTATGGAATTAAAGTCAGATTTGAAAACAAGTCTTCACAATTTAAGTCTCACACTATATCAGTTATGCCCTTATTGTCTTTACCCCATGATGTTTATAAGGATGCAGACCATGAAATGACATGATCTGAGGAACATCAAAATGACAAATAAACCAAAGTCAGCGTTGCCTCACATCACAAGGGCAATCATGGTCATACGTTTCCAGCATATTACTAACAATGACTTTGCTCTCAAGAAGAGGCAAAGAAATGGCATTCTCTAGGATGTGTATGACTCAAAATGGAGGTGTCATATAGTGATAATGAGAGATGATAGATGGCTCCACTGACACACTAAATCCTCCAAGATTTTTGTGTGGTTTATGGGTAGGCAGAACCAGAACGTTGTATACATTAACAGCATTGTGTGATGACCAACCCTGATGGACTTGTTCATTTCAGCAGCACAGTAATCAAAAACAATTCTAAAAGACTGGTGATGGAAAACACCATTCATATTCAGAGAAGGAATTATGGAGGTTAAATGCAGACCAAAACTTAGTTTTTAATTTTAAAAAATTGTCTTATTTATTGTTTTTTTCTTTCTGATGATTTTTTCTTTCACAATATGAAAAATATAGATATATGTTTAACATAATTATACATCTAGAACATATATTAGATTGCTTTCTGTCAGGAAGATGGGGGGAGGAAAATGTAAAATTTTAAAACCTTGCCAAAAAATGATTGTTGAAAACTAATTTTGTATGTATTGGGAAAAATAAATAAATAATTTAAAAAAAAAAGAATACCTCAGAATGAGAAGGGTCTGACCCTGCTTTGGGGAGGGCACTCCTATGAGGTCAGGCATTCGCCAAAAGGGCCCATTAGAACATGGACTTTTTAAGAACATGGCCTTTGTTTGATACACTTGTTTGTGTATCAGTTCTTAGCACATTGCCTCTCACAGTTAACAGTTTGATGACTATTTGCCTCATTCACATGTTTCAGGTGACTTTTAAACTCAAATTTTTATTTCTACTTCTATTCTGAAATCAGACACCACAAAGTTTTGTGAAAATGAGCCTTCTAGCCATTAGAGAATCAAATCTGAAAGTCTGAGTAACTGTAACCCTTCTATGATTATTTAGCAGTTTTACAGCAATTGTTCAGAGCAAATAGTAGAAAAAGCACCTCACAGTTGAAGTAGTTTTCACTTTTTAAAATGAAGATTTGTTTATTCTCCTCGACATCCTTTTTTGCCATATAAACATAGATCCTCTATTCAAGGACATTTTCTTACAAACCCTTGTGTTACATTTTGATATCCACCTTGACTTCACTTTCTACCCTGGCTGCTCACCTGGACTTCAGAAACATATCTTCCTACAAATTAAGTCTAAAATTCACACCTTCTCAGTACCCTCTGTCTCTAGAGCACCACCCTTTGATTGGAAAGGACAAAGAGTAGATATCCTGGAGAGTTCCTCCCATATCTTCTTTTTAAGGAGGGAGCCCAGGACAGATACATGATCATTTCCCACTCAGCTGCAAGGCTTGGTATTCTATCCATTCCCTTACCCCTTTCATTTTCATTATGTGTATTGTTTTCCCCCATTAATTTGTGAACTCTTTGAGACCAAGGACTGGGTTTTTTTGTTTCTTGTTATCTTTTTTTTGTACCTACCTCATTGCAAGTTATTAAATGTTTATTGACTGATTGACTGATATCCTTCTTCTATCCTATGGACTAGGCTTTCATTGTTTTCATTCAAGGCTTGTTTTTATCTTTAAATTACCAAACCAGCAATGCTAAAATCCAAGGAAATAGAGGAATTCTTAAAAATTCTAGATGAGTTTAAATTTCAGGGATAGAGGGAAAATCTTAGAAGGGGGTTAGTACTAGGGCATCATGATAAAGTAAGAAGAATGTTGGGTTTGAAGTCAGGACCTGAGTTCATATTCAGATACTGTTATCTATGTATGTGTTTTATATGTGTTTACTTTATATGTGTTACTCTTTCTTTCTTGGGTCCAGTTTCCCCATCTGTAAATTGAGGCAATTGAACTAAATGTTCAAGAGCTTTTTCATAAATGACTTGGTCCTGTATTTCTGAGAAAAGCTGTAGCCTGAATTTTTGCCTGAAATTAAGAACCAAGTGGACACCTATAACCAGTTATAGATGAAAGTTCAAGAAGATGATATTCATCGCCTACTGGACTCTTTTCCCCAGGAAATTCAACAACAATCATATCTTTGAGGGGGAAAAATAGGAAGAGTAACTCAGATTTAAGACTCATTCAAGATACCATAATGACAAAGCTGCAGACTGAATCATTCAAACATTTAGAAGATACTAAAGAAAAGTTTAAAGAGAAAAATTCCAACTAAGTATAGAAGAGAAAGGGCTAATAGCTTGATCTCAAATGCCTATGTTTGCTATAAGGAAATTGATAATGAGAAAATGGTACCAATAATAAATGCTTGGGGTAGATTCTAAATATAATGATAGTGAGAGTTAGCATTCCAGTGATACTTTAAGATATCACTTCACAGATATCTCGTTTTATCCTCAAAATAATCCTGGAGGTAGGGGTTCTTCAGACAGAGGTTAAGGGTCACTTAGGTAGTGTCTAAGAACAGATTTGAACTCATGTCTTCAGACTCTCAATTATAACACTTTATTCACTATACCACAAGCATTCTAAAGCCATCACTTTCTCTCAAAGATGCCTGTCAGTTTATTATCAAAGATGCCCTTCTGGATTCTATGAACTATATGATGGTCTTATTATTATTATTATCATTATCATTATTTTAAAAATTTCTCATCAGAGTCTAAACTTAGTGAAGCTGAAGACTGTTTTTATATGTCTTCAATGCAGTACCTTGCATACCAATGGAAACAAAATAGTTGCTCAGTTAATATTTGTTCAGAAACTGAATAAAAGAAACTAAATGTTGAATAAAATTTAGAATTTTGTCAGTGACATGTACCTACTTAAGTACCTAGTTAGGCCCTAAAGTTGCAAAAAGATGTCATTACTAAGTCTGACACTGACATGACTGTTCCCAATCCTTACCCTTAGTTTTGCTATTTAAGACACCGAAAAGAAGAACCTTACAGCAAAAAAAAAGGGGGGGGGCAGCTAGGTGGTGCAGTGGATAGAGCACCATCCCTGCAGTGAGGAGTACCTGAGTTCAAATGCGGCCTCAGACACTTAATAATTACCTAGCTGGGTGGCCTTGGACAAGCCACTTAACCCCATTTGTGTTGCAAAACCCCAAAACAAAACAAAACAAAACAAAAAACACCTTAGGGATAGATGTTAAAGCTCATGGATTTTATTCACAGGTTGGCTTCTCAAATTCTTACTTGGAACATAATTATTTTTACTGTACATGTAAGCCTAACAAGTTTAATTATCCTCTCTCCCACCCTGCAGCAAATGAAAAGCAGTAAATCAACAGAGGAGAAGGAATAATACAAATAGGATATTGACAATAAGAAGAGATGACAGCTAACTGGTACATAACAAGAAAACCATTAAAAAGCAATATTTTATGAAGAAAAAAATTCTGAGCTCCTTAATCATTGATGACATCATGGTTTATAGACAATGACTGATGTTGATAATAATGACCTTGAATCATCATGAAAAAGTTAAATTATGTTCAGGACATTCTGATTAACAAGTCCAAAGAGCTTGAAAGTACTTTAGGAAGTTTCCATTCAAAGCAGGTAAAATTGAAAAGATTTCTGCATTTAAAAATGTCAAAAAATAATAATTCATAATTATATAGTGCTTTAAGATTTACAAAATACTCTTCCCTACCCCACAAAATTATTACATCACTTTAAACATGAATAATTTTGCAGACACTATTTCTTGCCTGAGGTAAAAAAGATAGTAAGTGATCACCTCAGGACCCAAATCCATGCCTTTTAACTCTTGATCCAACTGCTTTCCCCACCATATGCAGTCCAAAAAATGAGCAGCTAGAGTACATAAAGCATCAGTATTGGAGTCAGGACCTGAGTTCAAATCCAACCTCAAACATTTACTCAGACCCTGAGAAAATCACCTATTTGTCTCAAAAAAAAAAAAAAACCTAATCATGACTTTACTTGGATTATCACCTGCCTGTTTCCAGTCTCTACTTCATTTCATCCATGCCAAAGTGATATTTCTAAAGCACAGGTCTGATGGCTCTGATCAAGAATCTCCAGTGGCTGCCTGTGGCCTCTAAGATAAAAAACAAACTCTTCTCTTTAATATTTAAAGCCTCCATCTGTTCCAGTTTATGCTTCCAAACTTATTAAACATTCTTCTTCAGGTACTTTGAGTCTAACCACTTGAATGCTTTTCCATCTCCCATCCCTTTACTTTTGCAAAGACTTCCCCACACCTTGATTGCACTCTGTACTCATCTTCACTTTTGAGAATCCATATTCTGTCCCAGAATTCAACTTCTACCACCTCCTACATCAATTGCATAGCTACTAGTTCCCCACCCACCCACCCACCCAAATTACAACCTTATGTTTACTTGGTATATTATTTATATTTTATGCTGTTTCCCCTAGTAGACTCTAAACTTTTTTGGAGAAAGGTAGTGTTTTGCTTTCATCTTTATATCCTCAGTGCTTAGAACAGGTCTGGAGGCACAGAAGATGCTTAATAAATGGTTTTTTAATTCATCAAAATTGAAAGAAATAAATGATTTATTTTTCAGAACACTTAGTGGTAGAATTTTACAAATATCTTTTGTTCTATATAGTATAAGAAGAATTTTTCTTCAATTTTCATAAATTATCTATCTTCTCCCATTAGGGAAGTAAATGAAATATTCATCAGGAATAAAATATTTTGAAATTTTCTGTAAGTTCTAGAAAGTGTAAATGGGTATTTGGTCTATTTTGTGGGTTTCAACTGGCTTTCTCCTTCCCCAACTTCCTTTAGAATAGTTGCTGAACTTTGCACAAATATGGGGGTATGCAAAATTGACTTAAATATGGTCCTTTTAAAAGTAAAACCAAACCAAAACAAGACAAAAATCTCTTGCAGTCATCAGCCACGTAGCAGATGACATTCATTGAAAGGGATCAAATTTTGACTTGTGCGGAAACTCTCATAATAGTTCCTAAAAAGCACAATCTATCAGGAAGCCTCCTTTCAAGTTGCATGACTTAACAGGATTGGGGGAACTTGGAGACAGGGTCTTTGACTGGAGATAAATTAGAAAACAGTTGCCTCTCGCCTTTAATATTATAAATAGAACAGAAGAATTATACTTAGTGAAAAGCAGCAAAGAGTATAACAGATGATAGTGGTGATTATTTTTATTTAAATATGTACCATATGATAGAATGAATGCAAACAGCATAAAAAGTGAAGAATTAATGATTGATTTTAAATGGGTGGAGAGAGTGATGAGGGGATTTGTTCCTAATGGGAACTTTTCAACTTTTTCTTGAGGTTTTTCACCAGTATCTAAATATTTTGTATGGCTTCCTTCCACAGCTCAGTAGAGGATTCAGCAGTATATTGTATAGGTCAGCAAATAAACTTCAGATCCCTGACACCAGCCAAGCAGCCTGAATCAATTCATCTGAAAGCTTCAAAGAGCATGGACCTTGGTAAGAGAGGGTGGGGTGACATTTAGGTCAACTTTTTAGCCCTAGCACATCTATCTTTTTGAATTCCCTGTTTTTTTATTCTTAAACACATATCTTAGGGAAATCTACTGAGAATGAAAGGAAGGTGTGATGATCATCAACATTTTCTGCCCCAGCTCTATCTTCTGATAAAAATTACCCTTAAAAGGCTAGAGGACAGCTAAGTAGCCCAGTGGACTGAGCACTGGCCTTGCAGTCAGGACAGGAGTTTGAATTTCAGCCTCAGACACTTAACAGTTACTACTTGTGTGACCTTGGGCAAGTCACTTAATCATGGTTGCCTCATATCCAGGGCCATCTCCAGTTGCCCTGATTCATATTTGACCTCTGGACCCAGATGGTTCTGGAGGAGAAAGTGAGACTGGTGACCTAACACAGCCCCTCCTCACTCATATCCAATTCATGTGCTTGCCGAAGCATCACCTCCCTGATATCATGTTCTTCTTTGAGAAGGAAGGACAAATATCATCACCCTTAAAATGGAGAGGAGGGACAAATGATTAATTTTTATAAAATAAATTACA
This sequence comes from Macrotis lagotis, assembly GCF_037893015.1. Classification (NCBI taxonomy): domain Eukaryota; kingdom Metazoa; phylum Chordata; class Mammalia; order Peramelemorphia; family Peramelidae; genus Macrotis; species Macrotis lagotis. The sequence continues at coordinate 84,806,711 of NC_133663.1, read as the reverse complement.
GCATGTCATCTTGTCTTCTGTTTTTGAGAGAGAATAAACTGCTGCTTTTTCAATACTAGATCCAGAAATAAATGTTTGACCATCTAGTCCCAACTCTACATTTGGCATACTGTGTTTTTGTTGTTTGTCTTTCTTGTAGAAAACAATGATATTAGAGAGGTGATGCCTGACATGCAAGTGAATTGGATTTCAGAAATGGGGAGGGGAGTGCTGTGCTAAGTCACCAGTCTCACTTTCTCCTCCAGAGCCATCTGAGTCTAGTGGTCAGATATGAATCAGGATGACTGAATGCAGTGGGAGACTTTGGTCTTTTTAAACTAAGGTCTTTAGCAGGTCTCAGTTTGACTGAGGCAATCCCCATTCAGGGATCTAGGCTAGGTAAGAAAGAAATTAAGAAAAGAATGGATTCTTTTACTTAGTCCAAAAAAAATCATTATGGGAAAGAAGGATCCTATTATTGATCGATTAGCCAAAGAATGATCTAGTTTTCATACATGCTTCATAAAGAAGAAATCTAGCCCACTCCATGATATCTTAGAAGGTTTGGGCAGAACACCTGCAGGTAAGAGTGTGATGTTATATGATGGGGGGGTGGGGGGGGAGAGAGAGAGACAGACAGAGACAGAGACTGACTTGTCCTGCAGTGGGTCAGCTCCAAACAGTCACATAGATTATTGTTTGTCCTTTGTTCTTGAAGAGGACCATGACATCATGGATGTGATGCCATGAGATGCAAGTGAATTAGATTTAAGTCAGTAGGGTTGTGCAAAGTCACCAGTCTCACTTTCTCCTTATGGAGTCATCTGCTTGTGAAGAGAGTAAATGCCAGAATGGAAATGACTTTTTCAAGTCATGCAGCAAGTCTAGGTTTCCTAATCTCTAAATTCAGTGTATTCTTTAAATGATTCCACAGCTAAAGTCTTAATTTACAAGAAAGATAACATAATCTCCTTTGTGTGTATCTGTCTAAGTATTAAAATTCATGTGGTATATCTTCTAAAATTCTTGGAATAAGGGTTTCCTAGCCTAGGAAGGAAGACCTCCTGAATCCCCTGTGCCTGTGGTCCAGTTGAAAAAACCTAACTCTGGTGCACAGTGATTTGGGTTCATAGCCTACTTGGGCATATATGTTATGTAACCTCACTGGGATCCAGTTGCCTCATCAGAAAAATGAAGTTTCACCTGCATGGCCTCTAAGGACCCTACTAGCTTCTAAAGTTATCATTTTATAATCCCTTCTAATATCAAACCTTAATAATTTTCTTTTCTTTTCTGCTGTTTTTCCCCCATCACTTATTTAGGCATTCTGCCAAATATGGGCTGTTGGTATTTTCTTCTACTAGCAAACCTTAGGAGCTGGTTCACTGACCACTCCCGCCCCCCATCTTCTTTGTTGTCAATACTTCTCTATTGTGTTTCCTTTCATATAGCTGAGATTTCAAGAAGAAAGGAAGTCACCATTTTCCCTTTATATCTTGTCCAAGTTGCCAAAAATAGCATACAACAAACCCTCCTCAGTTTTTCTTTCTAAGTCCATATGTAGGGGAGCTAAATTCCAAAGGATATGGTTTAGAACTTCACAATTGTGTTAGAAATAAAAATTGGTCAGCTATGCTAATTCTAGGAAAATTGTGTCTCTTAGATCTCTCTCTTCCTTCTTAATTTGCTCCTCCAGGCTATCTTACCCTGGACTTTGCTTTATTTCTTATTCTTTATCAGATTCCTTTTGTCTGGCTATTTAGGGGTCACCTCCCAAAATCTTCCTTGCTAACTTCAGTTCCTGCTGTAGTACTTTAAAGCCTGGGCCATGTAATCCTTCTTAGACATTACCAATTCAATCTGACTTCTAGGGTTAAGCATCTTGTGCCTCTCCTACTCCAAACTTGCTTTTAAGTTCCTACTACAAGTATATCTAGGCTCAGTGAAGAAAGAGATGATTTCCCATGTAACCTCAGAAGCTCTTTTTACTCTGCAACCTTGACCTTGGGATTTTCTTACTCTTTTCCTGTAGCTCTCAAGGCTCTATTCCCCTGTGAACTTCTTCTCACTCACCTGTGATCTGCTCTCTCAATTTCTGATTGATCTAGCTAAAGTAAATTCCCTAGCAGTATTCTAACAGCTAATTGTACCTTTGATGATTAAGTACCCTCTTCTACCTCCTATTTCTGAGGCAGGTATCTTGTCTAAAGTCTTTGGACCTTTGCCTAGAACTGAAACTTCATTCCCTAAAATAGGTTCTTTCTGGCCCCCCACTACCAACGTGGACTTCCCTTCCAGACCAATGAACTTCTCTTATTCTGTCACAGCACCTTTTGTGTTCTCCTTGGCTGAGTCTTGTTGGGTTTGACAGTTCCTGCTTTTCATAGGGGAGGGATAGCTTTTGGTAGAGACTTCCAAATTGAATTCCAGGTGTCCCCAAATCTCTTAGCTCATGGAAGCATCTACTCTAAATGACCATAGCTTTGGAGAGCTAATGTGGACAGCTGAGAGGTGTGTGTCTGAGCTCCAAGGGCTTCTGGACAGATCACACTCTGAAAAAGAGAACATTCAAACATACTGCAGTTCTCTTTTGGGGAACATCTCTTTATGGGAAAGTTGTTCAAGAAATATGCAAATTTATTGCTTGTTTTGTTTTGTTTTGTTTTGTTTTAGGTTTTTGCAAGGCAAATGGAGTTAAGTGGCTTGCCCAAGGCCACACAGCTAGGTAATTACTAAGTGTCTGAGACCAGATTTGAACCCAGGTACTCCTGACTCCAGGGCTGGTGCTTTATCCACTGTGCCACCTAGCCACCCAAGAAATATGCAAATTTAAAATAAATTCAGAGTGAAGTGTTTATTGCATTTGGAATGCTAGCCGACATGGTACTGCAAAAGTTCCTGTCTCTTGAAGTATGTTATAATTTTATTAGTAACAGGGAGAAAACTGAGTAACCAAAATTGTATATTAAGCATCTGATGGCTTAACAAATAGTGCTTCTCCACTGCCCCATTTATAGTTAAGACAAATGTCCATTCATGATGAAATCAGAGAAATTAATTCTATGTTCTATGAGCTAACTTGATCACTGATATTTTCCCTTTAATCATGTGTAGTCAGGGTCTGGTGAAGAAACCCAGTAGGAGACTGCTTTAGATCATAGCAATGATCACAGAAGAACATTTGCAAGGCCAAAGACCTTTAACTAATAAAAGGTGCAAAGAAGGGGTTATTTTTTGTCACTATCCATTAGGTCATTTCTATAAACAGAAAAGGGTATGTCAGACTTATAAAGGGCCTGGCAAATTTGTCCTTCAGTCTTTCACCCTCCATTTGAGGAAGAAGGTGAATGGGTAGCAACTATTATTAATTGCCAGTGGAAAATTCTTATAACATTTTGAGACTCTAAAGAGACAAAGAGATTAATAGAGCCCTTCAGAAATCTTGGAATCTAAAGAAAATCAGTGGAGTCTTCTATAAAGTAAAAGCTGGACCTCAGGAGAAAGCAAGGCTAGATAAACAGTTACCAAAAATGAAACAAAACAAAACCCCTTATTGGCTAAACAACTCCAAGAACCCAAAGATACCTTTTCTCCAATTTTTAGTATTTCTGTAGACATAGAAATTTCATTGATGGAAAGTAACTTAAATGGCTTCTGGTTCAAATCTCTCATTTTACAGTTGAGATAACAGGAGTCCAGAGAGATCTTCCCCAAGGTCATACAACCAGTAAGAACTGGGATTCTGTGTCAGAACCTCTAATGCCAAACTCAGTCATCTGTGGACAGATTGTTTTGGAAGGTTCTCCCCTGTGGGATGAGATAGCTAGCAATTGCACATTGGATTTTAGAGATTTCACCACAGAATGAAATTATTAACAGTAAACTATCATGTCAATCCTAAACCAGTTTCCTTAGGATACAAGTGCCAGACAAAAAGCATAACAGCATTGGATTTAGACAACAGTGACAATAATATATTCTAAATACTTTTTTAAAAATAAAAACCTCAAACACAACATAACAGTCTTTCAGAAGATCTTATGCATTAATGGTCTAGGTCTAGGAAGCTTTTGAAAATGAGATAGGTAGATAGCTCCATATTTAAATTACTCCAATGACTCTCCTAACCTCATTGTTCTTGTACTTGACTTTCTTCTCTCTAAGGGGAATGATCCATTCAAATTTCATGGAATATAAGCCCCTTGAAAATAGGGCTTATCTTGTGCTTTTGTGCTGATAGTTTCATAGCTCAGGGTGCAACATGAAATAGATCCTTAATTGATAATTATTGTTAGCCTTTATTGACCCCAGAGATAGCACACCAAACGTACTTGTATAGATGACTTTTTCGTTTCTTGTCAGAATCCAGACTTCTTTAACTTTCTAGTCAGCAATGTAAAAACAACATTGTAAAACTTATTTGCCCATTTATTTATTCATTTATTTGTGTGTTTATTTATTTATTTACACTGATATCTCTGAAATAGTTCTCAGTTTAACAGAAGTTCCATTCTTTAAATATTGAAAATATTCTCCAAAGGGGCATTATAATGGTAGTTTTCAGATAGTTAATCAAAAATCTTCCATTTGTTATGCTGTGTTTTATAAAGTGTGTATGTATATGTGAATATATGCATATAATATGTGTGTTTACATATATATGCATAAATATTCAAATATATATGTATATAACATGTAAAATAGAGAGACTGAGTGAAAGATGGGTCGATATAGAGGCAGATAAGGATATATCTACAAAGCTTGAATGTTCCTGAAAGTGCCTTCTAGTGGGTAGTTTCTTTAACTAGCAGCTTAATCAAGATCGTAATTTTGCTTGACTATAAGTCCTCTTTCAGTGGATATTGTCATTGCTTGGTTTTGAATAGCCATGATAATTTTTCGACTGGGCATAATATAGGCCCATTTGACAATTTTATAGATAAATAGATCTTTTTACAAATTCTATGCTATATTATGATTTGGTTCAGATTTTGTATTTATTTTTTGTTTTGTTTTGTTTTGGTCTGGACCGGTGATTTTATTGTTGGAGAAAAATCTTTCTACCAAAGCATATCAGAAACAGTTCTACAACTTAAAAATCCTAAAGAATTTCCTGGGACATCAAAAAATTAAAGTGACTTCCCCTGTACAGCAGTCAGAATATGTCACAGGAAGGATTTGAAGCCAAGGAATCAAGATTTAGAAGACTGTCTTGCTTACTGAGCTGCCCTTCTAAATCATGGATAAGTTTGTGATATGGGAAGCCTCTGTGATTTCATTGTCACATTGGGGAACTTCTTCCATGAACACAAATCACAATTAGATTTAGTATATTATAAGGAGGGAGTTACTTAAAACAGCTAGAACACTAAGGGATTTGCCTGAGGTCACATAGCAAGGGAGATTTGAACCCAAACCTTCCTGATTAAAAGCCAGGGCTGGTGGGAGGCAGGTAGCTAGATGGCATAGTAGACAGACTACTGGCCCTGGGGTCAAGCAGAACTGAGTTCAAATGTGAGCTCAGACACTTAATACTTACTTAGCTGTGTAACCTTAGGCAAATCACTTAACCACATTACTTTGCAAAAATTTAAAAAATTTTTAAAAATTACAAAAAGGACTCCAGGGTTTTAGCCTTCTCAATAGAGGTGTCCAGTACTCTGAACCAACACCATGGAGGCTGCAACACTCTTAGTGCTGAGAAGTGATTAAATTGTAATTGGGAAAATATATAAAAAATATCTTAGAATCTAGATAATATCAAATTGTTGCTTTTCTAAGTCTGCTGCCAGTAGGAATCTTTATGCAAGGTTAGTGACTACTCTTTCTACATGAATTTAACACCATTGATTCTCACCATGGTACCTCTATTGATAAAAACCACATATAAAAAAAAAGTCTTATTCTGGTTTTATTCAGTTTGAATGTTTTCATTCATCAACAACAAATAATAATAACAGGTATCAAATGACCCTTTGGTTTCTGCAAAGCACATTTATACAATCTCTCATTGTCTAGAAGATACTTTCACTTAGTTGTTAATGCAGCCTCATTAATATCAACTCGAAGGAGGGAGATGATGTCTACAAAGTGTATTCTGAAATAACTTCTGATAGCTTTTTTACCCTTGATATCAGGGGGTTTACACTAATATTCATTTGACAGGATAGGCATTTAGCAGTGTTGACTGTTCAGTTCTCTAGAAATCCTATTCCCTTTATTATGGACCTCGCTATATTTATTCAAGCAACAGCCTTGCTATATTCAGGCAAGATCACTTTAATTTGTTTCTAATTAGACCTGTGTGGGTGTTGATTTGGAAGCTCTCAGGAGTTACATAACACAGCTGTCTCTTTGGTCTTTGGCAAAGGGGCTTTCCCCCAAAGATCTGCCCTTGTTGGCAGAATGCCAACAAGTTAAATTCAAAGACTTTTTGATGAAGCATAAAATCTTTAATTTCCAAGCTTGGTGTATTTATGGCCTTGTGATACTGTTTTAGAATTAATCTGAATTTTTCAAGGGACAGGACTTAAATACTTTGGCCGGCTTCCTTGACTTAATCTATTGCTCCTTTAAAAGTTGAGTTTAAGACTTTAGTATTCACACCATATTTCTTTTGAGAAATTTCTTCCCCTTTTCAAAGTGAACTCTTCCCTCCCATTTCAGGGCTGGAATTCTTGACTAAAGATAAGATGGAAATGAGAGAAAACATTTCAATAACATTCCCCAAAAGTTGTGACAAAACGGACTTTACAGCTGTCCTCTGTCTCTGCTGAGTACTAAATAAGAGGAAACAAGCTTAAATGGAAGGGTGATGGGTTTAAGCTAAATTCGAGGAAGCTTCCTGACATTGAATAATGTTAGCATTCTATATAATTCTATGGTTTTTAGAAACAAAGACAGATTTCTGCTCATTTAAAATAGATAGGCTATGGATCCCGTCTAAAGTCAAAGGAAGAGAACAGAAAGAATTCAATAACCTATGATTTAGAAAATGATCTTTACCCCTATGTCATTGAGCCAGAACTCAAACACATATTCAAGTATTACAAAAGCTCTGGTAAAAAAAAAATACTAGAAAGACACAGTCATTCTCAAAAAAAGCCCCCCAAAAAACCAGGTAAGAGGACCTGGAAAAATACTTATAATTTCAGATGGCTTTATATATCAATATATGAGAACATCCATGTGTAATTTAAAAAAAGTGGACTTGCCAGTTTAACATGAGTGGATAAATACAATCTCAGTATCACTGGCATTTCCTGGGCTTAGACTTTAGACTAGGAAGTGGTAATATAAAAGCATAACTTTTTCAAAATAAAAATCTAATGGAATATGTGGGAGACTTGACCTATATGTTCAAGAACCTTTGCCTCCCTTTGGAAATCTACAGATCTAAGTGGGACAGTATAAGTCTCAGCAATCACAAGCGAAATTCCCTTTTGTATGGAACCTTTGAAGTTTGTTAAATGCTTTTCTCATAACAATCCCTTGAGAAGAGGAAAAATGAACATTTAAAGAAAAAGAGAATTTTTGAGAGGTGGAGATTTAGGAGCGTGTTTCATATGTGGGTTGAATGCATAGCTATCAGATGAGACCTGGAAAGAGCTAGGAGTTCCAATTTGGCTATAACATGAAGTTCCTGAAGAATACTAGAGTGAAAGCCTAGAAAAGTAAGTTGAAGTCATATATTTGAAGATATTAAATGCCAAACTGAAGTTTATATATATATATATATTATTTGATAGTGCAGGCTGTAGCAAACTACAAGCCACCCACGGACCAAATCCAATCTGCCATCTGCTTTTGTATGACCTACAAACTAAGTATGGCTTTTAATAAAATAGACAGATCGATAGATAGATACATAGGCAGATAGATAGTTATACATATATAGAGATACATAATTTAAAAATTTAATGAAAACATTATTGCTATAGAAAATAGGATGTGGGGTGGCTAGATGCACAGTGGATAGACCACCAGCCCTGGAGTCAGGACTACCCGAGTTCAAGTCTGGCCTCAGACACTTAATAATTACCTAGCTGTGTGGCCTTGGGCAAGCCACTTAACCCCATTTGCCTTGCAAAAACTTAAAAAAAAAAAAGAAAATAGGATGTCACCAAAAGTTTTTAAATGTTGGAATGGCATGGTCAGACCTAAGCATCTTACTCAAAAAGATTATCTCATGGACAATGAAAATTGTTGGGAGCTTTTAACAATCCAGTCTCCATATTGTGGTAGAGGAAAATGGACCTAGGCCAGATTGTGGCAAATATTAACACAGTGACAAAGTTGAGACTATTTTCTTACTATAATGAATTTTTTTATTATTTTGTTTCCTTCCCCCCGATTTGCCATTTAGTAAGTTTATCTGATTTATTTAAAAGTTTTTTAAAAGAAGATAAATTTGCTTGTCTCAGTCTCAAAACTTTTCTTTAGGATAAGTATGTTGTTAGAAAAATATGACAAGTAGCAATAGTAATGTCATGGTACACAGTACAAAAATAGAACACATAGTGATGCTATTGATGGCAATTAAGACAATTCTGATTTGTGGTCCATTCAGTATTAGTAGTTGCTAGAGAATGACTGTGTTTTGTGGTTTGATGTTAGAATGATATGAGGCACTCATAGATTATTTAGTATTTGTCAAAAGCAGGTTTGCTTTGTCATAGCTTAGAAGGGATTTTTAACAAGGATATTTTTATATTTAGCTTGAATTGAAATGCATCTGAATATAAAAATGTATCTGCCCAGTAGGGCAATATAAGATGATTTAGCTAATGTAGAAACATCTGCCATGGGAAAAATTTGGACTCCCCATGAGTTGATCATTTTGTGTCCTCAAGTGACCAGAAAGTCAGTTTAATAGCACCATCAGGGAGGTCATAGTTTGAGCCTCTGCCTATGAGCCTATTTAGATTAGACTTCATCACCTCTTACAGAAAAACTGGTCTACCTTTATGTTAGCATTGAAGGGAGAGGAGAACTCAGGGCAGCAATGGTCCTATCACAGCAATAGGGAATTTTCCAATAATAATAATAATAATAATATGATCTCAGACACTTTATTAGCAATGTGATCTTGGGCTACTTAACTTTGCTTGCCTCAGTTTCCCCATCTGCAAAATGAATTCGAGAAGGAAATGGCAAACCACTTCTGTATCTTTGCGAAGAAAACCCTAAGAGGAGTCATGAAGAATAGAATAGAATTGAAAGTCACTCAACAACCACAAATGACCATGGATAGAAATTTAAATTCATTGCTTAAGTGACACATTAATATTTTTTTCAAAATTTTAATATTTAAAACCTAAACATTTTTATATTGATGGTTGGTACATATACTTTATAATATCATTTTTATATATTTCAGAAGGTACAATGTTACTTTCAGTCACAACCTCAGTATAATTTGTAGCTGATTGCTTTTTATTCAGGCTTGTGCCTCCAAACATCTAGGGCCATAAGTTGACCACTCTTTCTATAGACACTAAAAAATAAGAGAATGTAGAGGAAGAAGACAATCAGAGCTAAGGGTATGCTTCAATATCCAGAAAATTATTGCATGAGTGACCAATCTCAAAGGAGTCCAATCATTCAAAGGAGTGAGACTAGAAGAAAAGCTGGAAAACTAAGTCTGTGATCCATGGGGGTCAGTATTCCCAAATTAAAAAAAATCTGGGAAAGATGACAAACCAACTTATCTCACAGATATCATAAGAGGTTCAAGGAGTTTGGCTCTTTTGGGACATTAAAGAAATTAATAAAGTGGTTAAATCAGGATCAGTGATAAGGTAATTTCATCATATGATGCATTCATTAATCTGTTAAACATTTTTTAAAGGTTGTATGCACAGCTCTGTGCTTAGCTGAGTGGGAGAATGGGGAAATGAAAATAAATTGTCTTGTACCTACCCTCAAGAAGCACCATGCCCAGAGACAAGAAATCTTGAGTTCAAATTTGGTCCTAGACTAATTGTATGACCCTGGTCAAGTCACCTGAACATAATTTGCCTCAATATTCTCATCTGCAAAGTGAGGATAATAATAGTGGCACCTCTTAGAACTATTTTGAGACTAAAATACTATATTTACAAAATGCTTTGCAAACCTTAATGCATTGTTAAATACTGGCTATAATAACTATTGTCATTATTAATTATGGTTAGGTAATGCAGTGTGGCATAGGAGAGATATGGCTTAGTATTCAGAAAAAAATGAGTTTAAATTTTGCCTCTGAAAAACACAGGGTTTTGGTTGTTTTTTTTTAACTTTAGGCAAGTAACTACTGTGTCCCAGAATATAGGCTATAAATTAGTCATTTATTAATATTAGTAGAAGGAATTTCCTCACTTGTGAGTTTTCTACATCACTGAAATCACAGGTCCAGTCCCTATACTACCACCTCTGCCTGAAGGTGGATTTTTTTAATTGACCATAAAACAGCACCAATAATGAAAATAAATGGAGGAAAAATTCAGGGTTTAAAACTTGATTTTTCACTAGTGAATTACCTAAACTAGAATAACTTATGCAGAAATAGGAAAAACCATGGTCCTTTTGTATTAGAAGAAGGAAGTTGATGCAAATAAACTTTCCAGTAGCTAATTGGAAAAACTTTTGGGGTTTGCAAATCAAGGACAAGGTGGATAAGTTTGTTGTTGATTTCCCCCCAAAGTTGCTGCTTCCCATTTTACTGACTCTTTCCCCTCCATCCTCCAGGGAGAAAGCACATGAGAAGAATCTGATTTCATGTTTTGCCCTGCTGGCTATTTATTGGAGAAGGGGACTATTGGATAGAAAATTGACTAGTGCTGAGTTATAGCTTCTTAGATAGGAGTTCTTCACTTGACTGAAAGCTGTAGCATAAACCCTGAGGAATATAATAGACAAAACGAAAAAGTGTGCCCTCAAATACAAGGAGTTTCCCCCCACAGGCTTGGGCCATTATAAATAAGTAATAAAAAATATGGCAGCAAATAAAACAGTATCCCTGTCCCATCCTATTTGCTTTTAAGAATTAGGAATTTAATTGAATTAATTTGTTTTACATTTTGAACACATGGAGAGTTATTGTAGTATATGGGAACTCACATTAGATCCTTCCTTTAACATATTCTGTCTGTGTAACTGTGCCAACTTCTTGGTTATTGTTTTTGTTCAGTCATCTTTAGCTAACTCTTTATTGGCCTCATTTGAGGTTTTTTTGGCAAAGCTACTAGAGTGGTTTGACACTTCCTTCTCCAGCTCATTTTACAGATGAGAAAACTGAGACAAGCAGAACTAAACAACTTGCACAGGAGCACAACAGATCATATGGGTTGGAGGCCAGTTTTGAACACAGATCTTCCTGACTCTGGGGACTTGGCACTCTATCTGCTGTGTCACATAACTGCCATAGAGATGCACACAGACAGAAAATATATGAGGCCAATCCAAGGATATTTCAAGCATCCAAAGCTACATGGCTATAAACCTTCCTATGTCCATGCCTTATTTCTACTATCTTTGATCTTAAAATCTTTGCTAGATGCTATTCCATTAGTTATTACTAGATGCTTAGAGGCCTCAGTCTTCCCTTCCTCTGGCTTATGACTGAAATGAAATCCTTGCCCTGAGAAGTGCCATACTTTTTGAGAAATGACCATAACTGTTACTCTAGAATCTCTGAGAAGCCTCTCTATATCTAATTCCTCTCATCAACATCTCTTCTAGCAGTCCTCCAACACTCCTAAGGAAACCATATCCATATCCTTGGATACCCCCCTCAGGCTGCATGCAAGTAGATGTACCCTACAATCACATACTTCTGTTGTAAGAGATTTGCCATAGTTGGGCAGAAAAAAAAGAATTTTCTCCTCTCTTTACCCCTGCTTGCTGCTCTCTTCCAAGAAAAGAAGTCAAGAACAAACTTAAAAAGTAAATTCTTCTGATTCTCTTTTTGATTCTTCTTACCTTTGACTTACTAGATATCTGGCTAGTTTCATTCAGTCAGATGATAAACATTAAGTGCCTACTAAGTGACTAATAGAATCTTTAAATGTCCCTTGTTATATATGGCTTATCCTCAAGATACCTTCCTGCAAGATTCAAGACATTCTCATTCCATCATATCAATTAATGAACATTACCACCTTTTGTTCCCAAGCTCTTTAGGAAAACTATTAAAGACTTTATACTGGTTTTCTAGAAGTTTATGTTAAGATAAAGATTAAGTATCCATTTCTATTCATACTTCAGGGAAATTCAGATTATGGCATGGCAGACTCAACAAAAAATAAATTATGAAGTTCATATGAGCTACAAAATTTAGAAATCTTTGTGTAAGACTATATAATGGAAATGCTCCTCAATCCAAAAAGCCTAGGGTACACTTGGGAGATTTCTCATTCTCTCTGGCTTCTTGTTCTCACCAAGGTGGAAACTAAGAACTCATTATCTAACATTCCCCTAAGAGCTGTCAACAGATCCACTATCACTATATTCCAGCATAAAACATTTCGGAACAGGTTTGGGCTTGTGAGAGCCAAAATGATTTGTGTTTAAGGCATTGTCCTTAAGAAAGAAATCTAACCTGTAAACCCCAAGATATCTTGTGAGGTTTCAGCCATAAAAATTTATATTCTTTTTGGGCAGAATACCCACAGGTAAGGGTATGACACCCTATGTAGACAGAGGGAGAGAAAAGAGAGAGACGAGGGAAGGAAAGAAGCAAGAGAAGGAAGGAAAGAATCAAAAAAAAGAAAGGAAGAAAGAAAAGAAGGAAGACAGAAAGAGAAAAAAATAGAAAAGAGAGAAAGAACTATATTATCTAACTAAACCGGCCAGTTAGGTGAGTGGAGCAACCACAACCGATGACTCAGAGTGAATGTAAATAACAATTGTCTCTGGTTTGGTCAGAAACTCTGAGGGTCTTCTCCTCCCAGATTTATTATTATTATTATTATTATTATTATTATTATTATTATTATCATTTTGCCTAGGTAAAGAGGCTATTCTTTGTCTCTTTCTTACCTAGCCTTAATCATTGAATGGGTTTGATCTCAGTCAAACTGGGACCTGGAAAAGACCTTAAGGTCAAGTTCTCCCACTGTATCCAGTTGTTTTGATCAATCTCTTGTCACTGGACCCATATGGCACCAGAAAAGAGAGTGAGACTGCTGACTTTGCACAGCCCTATCTACTTAGATCCATCACCTTCCTAATGTCATTGTCCTACTTGAGAATGAAGGACAAACAACAATTTCAGAGCTATTAAAGTTTACAGCTGAAATAAGACTTCATAAAATGATTTTAGTTTTGCAATTAAGGGCACAGAAAGGTCTTACATCTGAGCTCAGTTGACTACAATCTCCAAGAGACCAGTACAATCACTGGAAAGTATAAGACTGTTCTGATTGAGGATCCCCAAGTGGGGAACCATTGTTCAATTTTTGATATCAGTTTTCCTCTCCATCACTAATCAGCATCTATTCTTTTCTTCTGTTCACTCTCTTCTGTTTGAAATTCTTCACTGGTATTTTGTTGTTCTCCCTTGTTTTTCCACTGTCACCCTCTTTAGCTTCTGTTAGTCTCAGTGAATTCCCCAGCCCCATACTACCATTGTTCCTAGCAGAACCAGGAACAGCTCAGATTTGTTATTTCTTCCATTTTAGTTATCCTCCAGTAACAGGTGGTTCTCAAAATTTGTGACTGGCCTCTCAGTATTACAGAGTACCACCAATTTTTTGGAATCTTTTCCTTCCTCTCAGGCTTGCTGTAAGGACTGAGTGGTGTGTGTGTGTGTGTGTGTGTGTGTGTGTGTGTGTGTGTGTGTGTGTGTATACATATATATATATATATACATATACAAAGCTTTAATACACTTTGCAAACTTTAAAGTACTTTATAAGGAATATCATCATCATCATCATTATTGTTGTTATTATTATCTTGTACTCTATGGTCCATCTACAACACACAGAATCTTTTCAGGTAGCTGTGGAAATGCTTCCTTCTCAAATAATTTGCACAGCTGCTGAATTCCTCTGTAGGTCAGCTTACTATGAGCCATTCATATTTGCCCTCTACATTCTCCTAATATCTGAGCAGGAAATTTTCTTTTTAGCTTCTTTCTTTGAGTATTGTGTATTGGAGGGCCTTACCCACCCTCTTTCCTTTTATCTTTTCATTTCCAGTCTTCCTTTGGAACAAGTGAATTGAGTAACACAAATCACTTGAGATAATTTCTTAAAAGTGGTCCATTGGAAGGAAAAAGAGGGCAAATTTCCTTATTTTCAAAAAAAAGAAGAAAATAGACTTTTCCATCTTATAGGCCTAAAAACTTGACTTTATTATAATGTGTTATTAAAGATATCACAAAGAGCCAGCCAGCATGGTTGGCTAGCTTCATTTCCTTTTTTTTTTTTTTTGGATCACTAGAATGGCAAATCAGGGACTTGCCATAGAAACAGTTACCCATAGCATTGTCAGATTTCCACATAGCATTGTCAAAGCCACTCATGTTTTCCTTGTAGAAAAGAGTTGTGGGCTGAATTATAGGAAATAAATGATTAGCCATTTGTGGAGAATAATAATTCATTATTCCTTGTCACCTTGGAAGGAGTTTTCTAGTGGCATCACTCTTTAATCCTGTATCATTTCACATATTTATCAGTGACTTGGGATTAAATCATATACAGTATGCTTATCAAATTTGCAAATGTCAAAACAAAGGCAAGTAACAAATGTGATGACCGAGTTAGTATTCAAGGAGATCTTGACAAACTAGAACATTGGGCCAACTATAATAAGATTAAATTTAGTAGAAATAAATGAAAAATCTTGTATAGGTAAAAGATGGTGTAGACATGGCTACATAACATTTTAGCTAAAAAGACTTGGGGCTTTTTAGTGGATTGAAATCTAAATATGATTTAACATGAAAGGTAGCCAAAAATGCTAATGAAATCAAGCTATGTTAATTAATCAATCAATCAACAAGTATTTTCTAAGTGTCTTTTCTGTACAAAATATTATAACAGTCACTGGGGATACAAAGACAAAATTAAAATAGCCTTTGCCAAGAGGCACTATATATATATCCAAAATTAATATAATTGGGATGGTGTGTCAAATAGGTGGGAAGGGGGATTTATGTTAGCTAGAGAGATCACAAAAGCTTTTTTATAAATGATCATGCTTGCACTGAGCTTCAAGAAATACTAGAGATTCTGTGAGTCAAAGGTAATGAGAATAGGATTCCAAGTATGGTAAATTTCTTTGCAAAGACATAATATGAGGAATAACAAGAAGGTTGGTTTGACTGAAAGTGTATGAAAGGCAAGAAATAGTAAAGAGCATAGAAAATTAGGTTGGAGTTTTATAGATGTCAAACTCAGGAACTTATATTGGATTCTACAGATATATGGGAATCTATTAAGTAGAGGAATGACATGGTAAGATTTAAATCAAAGGAGGCAAATTAGTAGATAATAATAATAGTTTAGGCAGGAAAAAATAAGGGCCTGAACTAAAGTGGTAGGTATGTAAAGGACATTCTAGGTTGAGGATTGATCATCTTAATAGATCTGACTATCATTTTCATGAAGATGAATCTGGAACCAAATGTCTCAAAGCCATTTAAACCTGAACATGTCCAAAGTAGAACTCCTGACTTTATTAGTTGTCCCTCATGCAATCTCTCCTCATCCTTGCTCCTTAGAATTCGTAATTTCTTTATAAAGCTTAGCTCAGACACAAGTTCCCTCCTAAAACTTTTTTCTTCTAGTGTCCTTTCCCCAGTGAGGTGACACAGAAGATAGTACCAAGTTTGAAACCAGGTTGATTGATCTCCCTGAGTTCCAATTCAGCTTCAGACACTTATCAACTGTGTGACCCTGGGCAAATCACTTAATACTGTTTGCCTTAACCATCTGTAAAATGAGCTGGAGAAGGAAATTACCTTTCAGTATTTTTGCCAAGAAAACCACAAATGGAGAATGAGAAATCAGACAGCACTGGACAGTGACAATGACAACTTCTCCCCATATCATATTTAATTATGTTTGTTTCTCTATAGTCTGGAAGTCTGCACAGAGATAACAAACCTCTTAAAAGATAGTGTTCAGTACTCAGGAGATGATAAAGACTCTTTATACTGTAGCCTTATTAAGCCATATTTAGAATATCATATTCAAATATGGGTACCACATTTTGGGGAATACAATGACAAGTTTTATAGTGTCAAAAGGAGTAAAATCAGGATAATGGAGGGCTTCAAAAATACAGAATGTGCCAATCAATTAAAGATACTAATGGCTTCAGCACAAAGAAGAGAAGAGTTAGAAGGGAAAGGTGAAAGAAGGCTTAATAACCATATTCAAGTATCTGAGGAGTCTAGTTCTATTTGATCTGAAAAGGGAGAACTAAAAACAAGGGGAAGATGCTACTGAGGCTACAATTTAGATTTAATAGGAGGGAAAAATAAGAATTAAAGCAATCTAAGAATGGAATAAGTTGCTTTAAGATGTGATGAGTACCTTTCTCACTAGCGGACTCGAAGCAAAGATCGGATATAACCAGTTGTTATATTGGATATAGATTAGACTAGATGGCCCCCAAGTTTCATTTTAACTTGATGTTTTGTGATCCAAAAAGTATCAGTGTAATGTTTAGGTTATCCATCTTCTCTCATTCTTGCTATGTGATGAGCCTACCTTGTTTTCCAGTAATTCATGTCCTTGACGATGCCTCTTCCATTTCTTACAAGCAAGTCATTGTTGGTAATAGCCTACTGTCACCCACCATGTATTTTTCCATTACCCTATCTTGTATTACTTATAATTTTGATTCTTCTGAGATCATAGCATTCCATGATTTGCAGCCACATAGCTTCCCTAGGAGAATATTAATGTTGAAGAAATAGGGTTTTGAAACAGAGAAATTGCTAGCTGTCATTGTGGTGTTCCAACCCACTCACCTCCTGTTTATCTACAAACCTAGCTCAGCATCAATATGCAATGCCTATCCAGACACCTTATAAAAGTTAAAATTAGTTGATACTGTCCTTTTACCAATATAATGTGACTATATGTAAAATGATTTTATAGTTAATAAAGTTAATAAAATTCTTGAATAAGGCTTTTAAGTAAGGAAAAAATATAGCTTTCCTTTCTTGAGTTCCATATAGGCTATTTCCTTTTTTAAAAAAATGTAGCCAAAGAAGATGTTCAATTTAAGAATGAAAGTAATTTGCATTTCTGTAAAGTTTTGAATTTATTTTTAGTCATTTTAAAATGAGAATTTGAACTAGCTACAAGCAAGACATCTTGGAACTGACTCAGTGTGTGTGAGTATTTTTACCCTGTAGTCTGTCACAAGAATATTGACAACATCATCTTTAAATTGTAGAAATATTATCAAAATTATTCATTCTTGGAGTAATGGTTTTGCTTAGAATAGTAAAATTTGTTATTGAAGACATCTTAACCTGAAATTAAAACTTTTATAATGAGGGATAATATTCTCATTTCCCAGTTGTATTGTCCTCACCCTATAATACATTCTTTTTGAAAGTTACCTAGTGAAAAGAGCTCCTTATTCCAGAAGTCAAATGCACATGTTATTCCTTCTTACTCTAGATTTTTTTTTTAAATTGACTGACATTCACAGATGTCTTTCTGTAAAACATTGTGATGGAAGATTTTTATATCCTTTCCCAAGATGCTCTAGAAAGCAAGTGAAAGATAATACCTTACACATAGTAATTACTCAATGTATGCTTGAATGAATGAATAAATGAATAAAGTACCTACATGTTGTTTCACTATTTAGATTGGAATCTTTTTTAATCTTTGCCTTCCTTGATTGTACACAATCCTATTTTGATGGATTGTTGTGGCATGAAGTTGACCCCAAACTCTGAGTGGCTATGCCAATAAAGTGAAAGATAGGATTGTTCCTCTATCTGGAAAACCTTCAAGTATGAAGGATTCACATGATAGACTTCTACATAAGATACCCTAGGAATAATCTGTTCTTGTTCAGAAAGGTTTCTTGGCAGGTAAGCAGATGGATGATAATGCTTTTTTTTTTTGTCCTTCATTTTCAAAGAAGACCACAACATCAGGGAAGTGATGCCATGACAAGCACATGAATTAGAGTTGAGTGATGGGGTGCTATGTTAAGTCACCAGCCTCACTTTCTCCTCCAGAGACATCTGGGTCCAGTGGCCAGATATGAATCAGGACAACTGGGGATGACCCTGGATATGAGGCAATCAGGATTAAGTGACTTGCCCAAGGTCACACAAGTCAAGTGTCTGGGGCTAGATTTGAGCTCCTGTCCTCCTGACTCCAAAGCCAGTGTCCTATCCACTGCTCTACCAAGCTGCCCCTAGATGGATGATAACACAACCATTCTGGAAGAAAATATAATAAGTTACAAAAAGATTACTGTCTGTGTCAGTGGAAGGAGTACCCAAGATTATGAAGTTGCAGGTTCTTGAAATAAAATTCTTGAAACAAAGCTTTCTAAATGCATGCTTGTCCTACTTTAAGAAGACTAGAAGTTTGAATTTATAACAGATGGATTAGTGAGTGATTATTTGCATAACAAAAGGAATCTAATTTTTCAAAAGAATTCTCTCAAATAGGGTGACCTCCCTGAAAGTAACTGAACACTAAAAGAATACAATTGACAAATTATTTAATTTCTCAGACTCAAATTCCTTATCTATAAAATAGGAACACTAGTGACTCCTATTATCTGACTACACATTAAAGAAATACATAAATGTCAATAAATATATAAAACACCTAATTTTTTGCATTCATCATTCTGGGAGCTGCCAATGATATTATATATATATATATATATATATATATATATATATATATATATATCAAACATGACCTCTCAATTCAAAGAGTTTCTAATCTGGTTGGATAAAGTATAAACCCAGGACAAATCAAACAATACAAGAGATTACTACATAAGTGGCAAATGAATAGCATAGAAATGAAATTCTATTGGAGTTCCATAGGAAAAAGTCAATATAAAATGGATTAATTAAAAATGACTTCATAGATAAGATGAGCCTTGATGTGGTCCTTGAAGTGTTGGTTGACTTCGGATATATGAGGGTGACAAGGTAGAACATTCTAAGCAAGTAACATGATACAAGCCAAAGTGCAGAGGTAGAGATGAGCCAGGCAGACAAATTATATTGCAAACTAGATTTTTGTTAGCATGATGCACTGAACTGTGTTTGCAAAGTCACACTAGGACTATATTGTTGAATATCAGGCCAAGGAATCTGAAGTTGGACCTGTCATCAACGAGACTCCATCACTGATAAATCTTGAGTCAGGAAATAACTTGATGTGGATGACTTTCAGAAGATTAAAGTTGTATCACTGTATGAATATATTAGAAAGAATCAACTTGTACACAGTAAAGAAAAATTTTAAAATGAGCATACAATCCAATTGAAATCTATACTATACATGAGGTCCATCAACATTCCTATAGTCAGAGACATGGATGTTTTCTTTCCAATGCAGCTACATCTAACTTTCCAGCATACTTCTCATTCTATACAGCTGTAAGGGGACCCTGCAGTTCTAAGAATTTAATAAAATTATTTTATGGAATATGAAGTTATTTAAACAAGAAGAAATTGTTCTGAAATGCCCATTTAATTTCATTCTAATTGTTGTTTTGAATCTACATTTGTTGGTAGATTGGAGAGTAGCAAAAGGATTTCCTTTTCTCATTAAAAGCTGAAGAAGATTTTTCTGAACTACATTAGATTTTATGTAATTTCACAGCCTTAAGTTTCTTCCCTAGTTGACTTACCTCTCCATAAATATTATACTAATAATAGCTTTCATATTTATCTTGCTTTATACTTACAAAATGCTATACTTATATTAACAAGCACCTAGCTCTGTGCCTTGAACATAAGGCCTTAATAAATGCTTATTTAATTTAAATGAATATTCTCACAACACTATGCAATAGGGCAATACAAGTGGCATTAGTTCCATTTATGGATAAGGATACTGAAACTAGAAAAAATTTGATTCCTTGTCGAAGATCATATAGTAGTAGAGAATTTAACCAGAGTTTTGTTCTAAACTTACTTCCATTTCTACCATCCAGCATCTTTTTTTTTCTTTTTTATATACTTCAAGATATGAATGAGGATAATTTCCAAAAAATGCTTTCCTGGTAGTCTTTAACGTTAGTGTCTTACTTCTGAGATTATCACCAGTTTATCCTTTATAGATTCTATTTAGCAATGGCACAGTGAACAAAATAGAATAGACCTGTAGTGAGAAAATTCTGGGTTCAAATCTTTCCTCAGATATGTCTTCCCTTTTCAACCTCAGTTTCCACAACTGTATAATGAGAACAATAATATCACTTACCTCTGAGATTTGTTCTAAGGACTGAATGGCATAGTTAGGTCAGCTAGGAATGGCTCGAGCATAGGACTTGGAGACAAGAAAACCTGTGTTTGAATACTAAAGAAGACACTTAACTAACTTTGTGGTGCCAGGCAAATCATTTAATTTCAGAATGCCTTAGTTTACTTCTCTGTTAAATGAAGATAGTACCTAGTGATACTATTTCCCTCCCACAGTTATTATGAGGGAAAAATGAAGCATTTGTAAAGTGCTCTGCAAGTCTTTTTTTTTTTCTTTAGGTTTTTCCCTAGGCAATGGGGTTAAGTGGTTTGCCCAAGGCCACACAGCTAGGTAATTATTAAGTGTCTGAGACCAGATTTGAACCCAGGTACTCCTGACTCCAGGGCTGGTGCTTTATCCACTGTGCTACCTAGCCGCCCCTGCAAGTCTTAAAGTGCTAAAAATGTTGTTATTTTTATTATTACTACAACTATTACATGAGTGTTTGCATTTTATATCCTCTATTATACCCTGGGTTCCTTGAGAGGAAGAACTTTTTCTGGCATTTTTTTGTATTCCCCAGAGCTTAGCCATATTTGGCAAAAAAGTAGGAGCTTAATAAATGCTTACTGACTTAATAGATAAAGGGATCCTATAATGTTCATTAGATTATGGAGACATTTATTCATAAAAGGTGAATACTTTGATACTTTAGGTTTAGGATGCTAGGATTTTAGAGTTGCAGGAGACCTTAAAGAGATCATCCTCTGGACCCATTATCTAAAAAAGTAGAATTAAGGTTGACCTCTGAAGAGCCTTGAAGCTTTAAAGGCATTGAACAATTAAAGCCAACTGCCCCATTTTTCAGATAAGAAAACTGAACCACACAAAGGACAAACATTAGGCTCACATAAGGTAGATGAAGAGTCAACACTCAAACCCCTCTCTTCTGAAAATTACTTGTTTACTTATCCCACAGAGTATAAATTGGAGTATGAATATGACAGGGTTCAGGGATGGATTCACTGAGGAGGGGGTTTAAAAATAAATATTAGAAGACTCAGAGATAAAATGCATGCTCCTCAGGTTGTAATGAAGGTGGGTGTCCATAATTTCTATAGGAGAGAAGGTACTGCAGATCCCAATTCAAGGAATCCTTCCATAGTGTTTGTCAAGTTTTATTATGTGCATAGACCCAAACCTTTGTGGGAGACCATCTCCAGAATGTGAACTGCTAAGAAAGTAGATTTTCTTTGTCTGACATCCTACCTTCATGATTTGAGACTCTGACTTTGAAGCTAAATATTCACTTTGGGAAATCAAATATTACTCTGCTTTTGAGGTCAAAGCTCGGAATCTGTTCACAGAAAAAAATTATATTCCGTTTTCATTTCCCTAAAGCTAAGTATATAACTGGCTCCAAAGTACATGCTAATTAATACATCTGTGTACTTCATTAAACAGTTGGAAAACTGTCTAAGCAAAGCATACAGTGTTGTCTAGTGGTTAAAGCCAAGGACAGAAGTAGGACTCAGGAGCTCAGTTTTCCCAGTTCTTAGTAAAATTGCTCTATAACCTGGGGCAAGTCAATTAATCTCTTTAATTCAGTTTCCCCATCAGTACACTAAAAGTAGTAGTTTATTGCATTGAGGTTGTGGCTTATGTGAAGTCTATTGAGCATGGGAGCCAACGTTCAACATGAGCATCTAACTGCATTTTCCTAATATTGAAAAATTAGAAGAGTTATCTGTGTAAAATGCAAATTAAGAATAGGCTTCCAAAGGCAAATATAATAACACAGTGAGAGACATAAGACTAATGACAAAATATTTCTAAGACCTATTAGAATTGGGAATAAGACAAGGGCAAAGGCCAACAAGCGACATGACAAAGATGTCTGATGATTTTAATACCTATTTGGTTTAAGTCTTCACAAGAAAAAGTTCATCATAACTGGAAGTCTAAATGATTATGGCATAAAAATTAAAGTGGAAATTAAAATAGAGATCACATAGGAGAGTGACTAACCAATAGTGATGGTTTCATGTGATCTGGGTATAAACTAATCTACCATGCACAATTTTTCAGAATGACTGAAACAAAGGTAGAAGACTTGAGATTTTAAAGGAGGTAATAAGTAAAGGTAAACAAAGACTTTCCATAGAATAAGGCCCTATTACCCAAATTTCTAAGTTGAGAAAGATTTTGCAATGGATCATTAAAAAAATGATTTGGCACTATTATTTGGTGATAAGGTTAAGCTAATCATAATATATCATATAATATTTTCTATATTTATTATATAGATGCAGGTATACAAAGTAACTAAACAGTGATTAAGCAAAGATACTCTGTCATTTCTATGTCCACTAGCTCCCTATTGCCTGTAGTCTAATTTCCCTAATACTCAAGGCCATCTATAATCTGATTCTCTTGCTTTCCAACTTTATCTGCTAAAACTCCTCCATATTTACCTTGCTTCATAGAGGCTAATTAGTTTCCATTTCCTAAACCACATCTGCCTTACATGTTCATACCTTTATCTGAATTCCTGTAATACCACTCAGTTTTACACTTATTCTACTAAACCAGCAGCTCTCAAAGAATGGTCAATGTCCTTGTCATCCTTTCAGGGACTACATAGGAGTCTCCACAGACTATTTCAGAGTAATATTAAAATGTTTTAATTTATAGCATGGCAAATATTGATACTCACAGGAACTAAAACCAAAGAAGATCATTTATAATTTTTAAGATTATAAAGGAGTTTTGACACCAAAACAGTTGGGAACTAGGCCATGGTAGGGTAAGTTGCTTGAGGACAGAAACTTTGTCTAATTTGCCTTTGGTCCCTGTCATCTTCTCCTTTGATAAGGACATACACATTCGAGAAATAAAGTTTTGCTGATTAGGACAGAAATTATTCAGTCTTCTTCAGACTGAAGAAGAATTGCATCTTAAATATATCATGTTGCTTTTCTCTTGCCCCAGAAGAGGAACTCCCATGATCTTGTGTGCTGCAAGGAGATGGGAGTGAATGTAGGGAATTGTAGTGAGTGGATGTGACTGGTGATTGAGAAGTAACTGAGGCTCCCCTGGTGGCATTACTCCATTCCTGCTATGGTCCTGGGGAATAGCCAGAGCCAAGGCAAAAGCTACGTCTGATCCTCACTGAACTTTTCCAAGAGGACTGAAGTAGGTACTA
The DNA here is from genome assembly GCF_037893015.1 of Macrotis lagotis. Classification (NCBI taxonomy): domain Eukaryota; kingdom Metazoa; phylum Chordata; class Mammalia; order Peramelemorphia; family Peramelidae; genus Macrotis; species Macrotis lagotis. The sequence continues at coordinate 84,783,128 of NC_133663.1, read as the reverse complement.
TTTTGCCTATCCATCTCATTAGGAAAAGAGTTGTGTTAAATCCAAATTGTATCTGTTCTTTAAAATTCATTTTTACTTATGCTTAATTAATTAATATCAAAATGCCAACTTAGACAAGGAGATAGATCAGAGTTGCTTCTCATTTGTGTATTTCCTTATTGTGAATGGGAAGACAGAAGGGAATAGAGAGGGAGACAAAAACAGTGATTCTGTCTCAACTGCTAAGATCTAGTTTGCTGACTGAGGACTTTGGAACTCTGTGAGAATCTGTCATATTGATTTAATATTCTTTAATGGGAACTTCCCAATGCAGAATATGTACGTAAGGTTGACATAGTTGCTCTCCAGTCTTCTATACTGTGACATGTTGACTTTCCCATTGTTCTCTTAAGTATGCTCAGAGAAATCTTTCTGTGGGATAGACCTAAGGGAGGTGACTAGAGAGTAGAACATGGAAAAAGACTAATGATGTCCACATTACAAAGGTAGAGTGTTCTGGGCTCCACCTTACTCAGTCCAGAGCCTAGGTACACTATGTTTGATATTAGAAAACAATTAGGGTGGCTAGGTGATGCAGTGGAAAGGGCACTGGCCCTGGAGTCAGGAGTACCTGAGTTCAAATCTGGCCTTAGACACTTAATAATTATCTAGCTGTGTAGCCTTAGGCAAGCCACTTAACCCCATTTGCCTTGCAAAATCCTAAAAAAAAAGAAAACAATTAAATAATTTGTAAGAGGGTAATTCAGTAGTTAGCCAAAGGAAATTTGTTAGGTCATAGAAGGATAGCAAACAAGAATAAGCATTGAGAGCACCCCAAGTTGATTCACATAAGAGCTCCTTTGCTTGAGTTGCTCATAGTGATCCAAGCATCAGATTGATGTTTGAGGTCCCTATGGCTGCTTTATACTAAGTGATTGGGAAGTGATGTCAGCAGACCATCTGAACCAGTAAAGTGTTGAGAATGGTTTCAATGCTGTTTATGGAAAAACTGACCTGAATTGCATGAGGACAGGGGTTAGGATTTTGCTTCCATCATGTGGATGGTAAGGAAAAGGAACTGAGAAGAGGGACTGAAACTCTTCCCTGCTACTCTAGTTGTGCATGTGAACTTTTCTGTCTATACAAACACTCATCTTTGTATCCCAGGATTTAGCAATGTACTGGGATTATATTAGATGCTCAGTAACTACTTGTTCAATAGAATTCATCACAATTAAGTCAACTGAAGACAGTGGATACAGTGCTAAGTTTAGGATCAGGTCTCATGTCTGATACCTGTTGTATAATTCTGACCAAATCATTTAACCACTATTTAATACCCAGACAATACCCTATTGAATCACAGATAGTTTGTCAATCCCTATGGAGAATGAATTCCTACTTAGAAAGTTCTCTATTCTTCCAAAATCACAGAACTCTGACATGATCCCAGTGCCTAATTTAATTAACTTTTCATGTTTGTAAATCTTGCCTTCCTACCTAGATTCTAAGGTGCTAGAAGGCAGCAATTATGTGTGCCTTATGCTTCTTTTGTGCCCCTCTCCCCATGTCAAGCCTATATTGGTACATTCAATAATAGTGAATAATTGAGACAACAAAGTTTAAGAAGGGTGTGTACATTTTTATATGCAAAAACATTAGAAATTTTAGGAACCAATGAAAATTCAGTTGAAGGAGTTGCCAGTTACAGTCTGGGGGACAGTTTTCCAACTTATCATTTGTCTAGAGATCTGTACTCCCCATTCCCTGTACTGCATGTGATTCAGAAAAGCATACCCCCTGACTGACTCCAAATGGACAGCTTTTTGCCTCCAGGGTGTCCAAGATCCAGAAGCACTCATTTTCCATTGGCAAATCCTTATTGGGCAATATCCTGAGATTAACTGAGAGTTATTTTGCCCCCTTTATATAGGACTGCATCTGGTTTCCAATATATCCTATTGCCAATTTCTTATCCCCAGACCCACTGGGGACCCAGAGTTTTTTTCACATCTCATTCTGGGCATTCCTGGGCAGAGTACTGATGACCCAAAGGTCATCCACTTCATCCGAGGTCATCACCAATCATCTTGACTTTTTTCTTGTCACTTGATTTCAATGAAGCTGTCAAATTGAACAACAATTGCTTCGGGGAGGAATAGTTTCCTCTCCTCTCCCCCCTTCATTGCCCTAGTACATACACTGGGCACAAGTTTTTCTTCCCCAGTTATGATTCTTTTTGACTGTGATGGAGATTACAGATCATGATGTAAGAATTAGATTTTTTGACCACAAAGCAGAGGAATATTTAGCAGAAAAAAATTAAAGAAGCACGTTCAGTGCCTATAAGCTAAAAATAAAAGGGACCATTGGCAACTGCTTATTTCATAATAGGCACATCAGGAAAACAAAAAAGTAATTTCTTCAAACTTTAGAGAAAAGTATAGAAGTATAGAGGAAAAGTAAAAAAGTATAAAAGTATAGAGTTTAGAATAAATACAATATCTGACTGGCTTCATTCGTATCATCTGAATTCTTCCCACTAAAAGAAGAAAAAGAAGCAAATAATCTAAGCCTTCTTTTTGGCCTCGTATTCTCTAACACAAAGGAATAAGGTTTTTTGATTCAATAATTATTATAACAATAGCTCATCTGAGATTTACAAAACAATTTCCAACAACAATAATGTAAATATAAGTAGCTCAATTATTATTATTCTCCCATTTTAGAGATGAAGAAACTAAACTCAGTCATTAAATCACTTGACTGATATATAGCTATTAAAGAATATATCTGAGACTTTTATCCAAGCTATCAGACTTTAAAACCAAAACACCAAGGTTTCTCTCTTCATTCCCATTCAATTATTTTAATTTGATAAGAAAAGTTAAGTTTATTTTGCTGTGTTTGAGGAACTAGAGTGAAATACTATAGATAAAAATTTCAGTAGTAAAAAAAGAAAAAACCTGTTCACGATGTTACTTATTTATGAATCCCATTATCATTTTTCATAAATCTGTTTGCACAAGAATAATACAGGCTTTGCATAAACCCAATGTCATGGGAATTATATTCAAAACATGCCAACCCAGCTTGCTTTTACCTAAAGCAACATGACATTGAATCATATTAGTATATACAGCAATTTGGTTGCATGTCAATTGTGGCAAATCTTCTATAGGCTGAAATTTTGATATACTGTTTATCTTGGGTCATACAACATAGTCAACATGATAATGATCCTAAGATATGGTATTAGGAGGGAGGGTTGGGAAAAGCCAACAGAAAAGTTAGATTCTTAGAACCCTGTGGCTTAGAAAAACAGGGAATTGTTCCATCTGATTTAAAATATTATTACACAATTAGCTTTTATGAGTTCATAATTTACGCAAATCTTTATCCAGGAAATGAATTTTGTATTTAGGTATATTCATAGAATTTATTAATATGAGGAATAACCTATCAACAGTCTATATACTAAGACAGTGGAGCTCCTGTTTTATTTGACTCTATAGTTTTCTGCTATTATATTTAGAGGGATTTGTCAATTTATAATTAAAACTGGCTATGAAAATATGTTTTTAAAAGTTAAGTATTGAAGAAAATAGATGGATGCTTTGGTGTATTGAAAAGAATGCTTTATTGGTATGTTGTAGAGAAAAAATTTCTGGATTTGGATCTGTAGAAAATGTGTTCAAACTTGACTCCATCCCTTACTATCTATGTGATGTTCTTTGGCAATTCACCTTAATTTTCTCAGCCTTAAATACTGCACCAATGAGGTGTTTGTTACCTCATGAAAATGAGAGAGTGGACCTAGTGATCTTCTAGTTTCTTTTTTAGTTCTTAATCTAGGATTTTATTATTGTAGGTATGTACAATGCTTATTCTGCATCATGATTTTCCCATGACATAAGTGGAATTATTAACCCTCATATTCTACTTTAGTCATAAAGCAGAAGAGAATGTGACTGACTCAATCCTACATTTCCCTCCCCACACCCAATTCCATTAGGAAGCAACTCATACTTCTATGCCTTATGGATATTGTCAGAAGCAATGTCTTCCTTGAAAACAATAGTTGAGTTTTTGTTTTTTTATTTTTTGTTTTATTACAAATGTTCAATACACCAACTCCCCAGTATGAATTAGAAAGCTGAAATTGGAAGCAAAATGAAAGCCTGACAAAGATTTACTGAAATTTATTCAAATAAATAGAGATTTTTTTTCCCCTCACTGTTTAAGAGGATATCAATCAAGGCTTATGTTTGTATAAAAATAAGAAGTGTCGTGATTCCTATTATGATTATATGATTTTGATTCAAGTAAACATTGTACTTTTGCTTCAAATACAGCTTGCAAGGTTAATTGATTGGAGAAATCCCAAATTCCTAAGTACCAGAAAAGGAATTAAGATCGACCAACTGTCTCAACAGGCACTCCATAAATAGCCACCTGTTTTATGTTGTTCAAAAGTATAAAAGATCTGGAAATCATTTCCAAAAGGGAATGATTGAAGTCACTACAGATGTTGAGCCCAGAGAAGAAGTGAAGAAGGGGAAACATTATTGTTGCCTTCATATAGGTGAGGCATGATCCTGTAGAAAAGGAAAAGACATTTATTAAGGGAGGGAGGGAAAAGGGGAAATCCAAAGAGAAAAACTAGGAATAAATGGTGGAAGATTTCAATTTAATATCAAGAATAATTTTCTTATAATTAGACCTGTCCAAAAATGAATGTTTCACAAGGTAGTAAGTTCCCTGTCACTGGAACTGTACAAATGGGCAGGGGACCATCTACCAATGATGCTTCAGAGAGAATTCTTTTGTTAGTAAACTATATCATTCAATATAGGAATATTCTAAGATTGAAAATGCAAAATGGATGTTGATTTATATTGGAAAAATTGCCTGAACTAAAATTTACTTCCTCAAAGCCCAGGTCCAGTCTAAACCAAACTGGAAAAGTAACTTTGAAGGTGAATGGAAAGTTTTGAAATTATGAAAAAGAAGGTTAAAATCCTATCATATCTATGTAATGGTACATCTAGAAAAATTATACATCACTAAAATTTGCCAGATGTTTTAGGGGAAAGGAGATTTCTTAATAAGATATTGGAGTCATTTTCACCCAATAGGAGACTGACCACACTCATCACATATAAAAATAAGAGTTAAGATGCCTCTGAGAGAGTATAAAAGAAGTATCATCTCAAGGCCTATTTTGTCTGAGAATGAGCACCTCTACAAATGGGTACTTGGTAAAGATCTTTTACCCCTTGGACTTCAATGCAACATTTTGCCTGCAATTCTCTCATATACTTATATGTCAATCAATCAAGAAGCATTTGTGAAGGATTTACTGTTTACTAGACACTGAGGACACAAAGACCATGACATGGAAAAAAGGATCTTGTATTTTGTCAAGGGTATCAGCATCAGGTGTTTCCCACAGCAACTATTTCACTTTAGGATTGCTGTAATTTATGAGGAGATTTTTATCTCACTTCTACCCTTTCTGCAACTTCTATTCATTGCTTCTAGATCTATCCTTTGAAATCAAATAAAATGAAGCTAACTCTTCTTTCACATGACAATTTTCCTCACACTTAGAGGCAACTCTGTGTTTACTGTCACTTGTAAGTGTTCTCCAACCAACGTTCTAGTTCTCCAATTCTCTCACAATTCTACTTACCTTCTTTCAGGATACACCTTGAATTGTCTCTATCTTTCCTAAAATCTTGTTCCCAGACCTGGACATAGACCATTGCAATGGACTAGGCCAGTTAAACAAGTAGAGAAGTGTTGAGATGTGAGAGTTATCATGGAGATAAAAACAGGAAGATCTGGCAGCTAATTGAATACTGAGGCTTAAGAAAATGAGAAGTAGAATGGGATTATTCTGGTAAATACTTAATAACCACTTCTGGGGGGGTGGAATATATGAATGACAGTTTAACTTCAAGCAGCATTATCAATGTTTTCTCCATCACTGTTTTGTCCATCACTATGGACAATCGATACAATAATTAATTGAACCCTGAACTGTAGAATTTGCTAATTTCTGAGGCATAAATGCTAAAAATTTAACACCCAACTCTTATAAGCCAGTTTGAGCATATTTTAGTATCCCATTGAGTGTTGTGAATCTGAAAGACTGAAAGAAAGGTATCCATGACAGAAATAAAGAAATCTGAAGAATTTTGGGAGGATAGATAATGAGTTCCTTTTTTAAGACCTGTGGAGTTTGAGCTTTTTCTAAGACTTCTTGTTGAAATATCCAATAGACAGTAAATGGTGCAGAATTGGAATTCAGGAGGAACTAAAGCTGGATATAATTGATCTCTGAGATGTCTGCATACAGATAGTGCCTGACCAATGATTTCATTGATCTAAGGAATTCCTGAGAGAAGAAGCTCTCCCTTTCACTGCAACTTGGTACTTTCTCTATAGCTTACAGTCTTGGAAAATTCTCTAGAGTACTGAGACATTAAGTGACTTGCCCCACTATTATTTAGCCAGTATACATCAAAGGCTGGACTCAAACTCAAGAATTCCTGGCTTTGAGGCCAGCTCTCTTTTTCCATTATATTACTATGCCTTTAGATGATCATCTCCACTTGTATTTAATTAAGCCAATAAGAAATAATGAATTTCTCTCTACTACTACTACTACTTTAACCTCACCCACACATTTGGCACTCTTCCATTCCAACACTTGGAAGTCTTAAAGAAAAAGAGCAAAAAAAAAACCCCTCAAATTTTTATTGGCATAAGGTAAAGAATTTCTTGTTTAGATAAGGGTTGATGATATGAGAGAAAGAACTACTTCACTGTCATTTTCACATCCAGAAAATGAATCTTCATTTCACTCTTATGGATACAAAATATCTCTATCAACTTCCAGAGTATTCTCATGAATTGTTTTTTACAGAATGAAGTCCGTCTCATCCCCAGTCCCCATCAAAACCTGACAGGAGATTGCATATCATACTAGGTTTCCTGAAAACCTTACATGGTGATATTTCTCCTCTCCCCCAATCCATCTTCTTTGAGAAGTAGAAAGTAGAAACAGAAAAACTCACCAAGTTTAAGCCTGAGGAATGTCAAAGAATTGACATTTTTTTCAATGCTCTGATAAAGTATAAAGCATACTGCTTGCTTAATGCTTATATCTTACAGCACCTAGATGGCACAGAGAATAGAGCACTGTCCCTGGAGTCAGGAGAACTTGAGTTCAAATTCAGCCTCTACTCCATATTTATCAGCAGGATGACCTTGGGCAAGTCACTTGACCCCTGAGTGCTTCACATCTAGGGCTATCTCTAGTCATCCTGATTTATATCTAGCTCCTGGACCCAGATGTCTCTGGAGGAGAGAGTGAGGCTGGTGACTTAGAACAACTACCTCTCCAACTCCTCACTTAAATCGAATTCACATGCTTGTCATGGCATCACCTGTCTGATGTCATGATCTTCTACCAGAATGAAGGACAAACCTCAACCACCAGTACTGTGGAAACTTGTATGTTGCTCATTTAATAGATCTATATAGAACACCCACATCATATAATGTGATTTCAGTCCTGATTCCTGTGCAGTGACTGAAGCTTCCAAATTAAATGACTGGTTATGAGCTTAGTTGGAGCCACCCTATGTGTTTAAAACAGTAGTTGCTATAATAAACAGCAAGCTTGGATGACAGCTCTTCAAACTGTATTACAAAATAGTATTTCATGTTTCGTTCATTTCTTGTATTAAAAAGTTGGGAGTAAATTCTGGGCAGAAATATAGAAAATATTACATACTTCATTTCATTCCAAAGAGAACCTTTTGGTAGCACACAATGGAGCCAAGAACAGAAACAGTCTTACAATCTTCAGCCAGAGGCCAAGTGCCAAAAATAATTCATGCAAAGATAAAATGGGTTGGCATCACAGGATGGGCCATGAGCTCTTTGGAAAATTCACATGTAAATACTAGTTAGCTCAGCTTATTAGAGCATGGTGCAGTGTCTGGTTCAAGGTTGGGGGGTATATCTTGTGCTGCCTAGTTAGCTTTGTACACATGAAAACTAGATTTCATGTCCACAGGCTTTGTGTGCCTACGCTCAGCCAGCCAACTCATGCTGCATGTCAAAGGAATCAGACAAGTGAATACAAGTAGTTTATTGAGAAGAAAAACAGTCAAAAGGGCATACTCCTGATGGGAGGGTCACTAATGTCATAGCAACATGTATAGAGCACATACCTAACCCCTGTCAACATCTTGTTGTATGTTAAAGACATAAAAATGCATTCTAATCTAATTTGCTCATGATATAAAACTGGTTGGGGGTAACAAATAAGTTCAGTTATTGAACAGCAAAAGGATGTATACCAACTGGAGCAATAGACTGAAGTTACCCAACTGAAATAAAATTATAATATATATAAAGTCTTCAACATGAGTTATTTTTTTTAGATTTGGTTTTTTTTTTGCAAGGCGAATGGGGTTAAGTGGCTTGCCCAAGACCACACAGCTAGGTCATTATTAAGTGTCTGATACTGGATTTGAACTCAGGTCCTCCTGACTCCAGGGCCAGTGCTCTATCCACTGTGCCACCTAGTTGCCCCTTCCTCAATCCATTTCCTCAAACCTCTGCATCATCTAAAGACTGTACCTTCATTGTCCAATTTACATTCATATGCCTACTCACTCACCAATCTGATACAGCTTAGCCACAAACCAGAATTCTAAAGTTGAATGGATTAACATGGGCAGTGGAAAAGGTAGCACCTGGGTCTGGTAGATGCTATTCCATCTGGATACATAGGTGAGGGAAGAAGTAGCAAGGAAGATGACAAATATATGAAAAGGGATTTTGAAAGACCCATTTGTGATAGGGCAGAAGTACCTTCTAAGAGGTATGGTTAATGCCAGAGATGATGATCAAGCCTTTGGATAGCATTGCCAAGATGACATTGTGCTATGTTAGACCATGAACTTAACCTCATAGAGCAATTCCTGTTCCTAACTTTTTAAAAATAAGTAGCATTTATATCAATATTTTCATTATAACCAATTATCCCTGCTAACCACAAGACGAAGATCAAGGTAGATGCACAGATACATAAATTCATAGATTCATTGATTTTTGTTTTTTCAGTAGTTTCAATCATATTTGACTTTTTTGTGACCCCCTATTTGGGGTTTTCATGGAAATGGTAGAGGCAAATACAGACACCACTTAGATATGCCATTTACTTCTCCAGCTCATTTTACAGATGGGGAAACTGAGGCAAACAAGGTTAAGTGACTTGCTTAGGGAGACACAGCTTGTAAATTTCTGAGTTTGGATTTGAACTCAAGTCTTTCTGACTACAGGTCTAGAGCCATATTCATTTGTCACCTCACTGCCCGCAATAGATAGATAATAGATAATTTCTATATTTAAACATATATCTAGAGGTGTATGTGTGTATATACACATATGAATATATATAATTTTCAAAGTACTTTATATACATTTTTATGCATTCTCAAATAAAAGCCTTCAAGTTAGGTGCAGTAATTGTCTTCACCTTACAGATGAAATTGAGTCTGAGAGAAATTAAGTGATTTATCTAGGGTTACACAGTTGTTAAGTATCTTCGATAAAAATTTGAAGTTAGTTCTTCGAAGCTCCCAAGAACAGCTCTCTACATATTGTGCTACCTAGTCACATTAGTTCATAACCTTTGAAAAGCTTTAGTTAAAAAAAAAACCTACTTAATTAGCTTTTTTTCTTGGATTGGAGAGTAATTGGGGGTTAAAAGCAATGGTGATAAGTTCAATGAAATGAATTGAACAATGTAAACAAAACAAACACATATTTTACTTTATTTTTTGAGAGGTATTCAAAGTTTTAATTTACTTGATTCCCTCCCTTCCTGGCCCCAGGCCATTTTTAATTGAGTTAAACAAGTTTGGGATATGGAGAGAATAAGAATTATAACTTTGCCTTCTTGCTTCTGAATTGAGAAAGGACCAGTTTCCCTAAAATACAATACTGAATTGGAGGTAATATGAGTATCTATATTATTTTTGTTTCTGAAAACAAAGATGATACAGATGAAGGTGAAAATGATATTGGTGATGGTGATGACAATAAAAAACATGAATCATACTTCTGTAGTACTTTAAAATGACAAAATCATAGTCATCTATAAGCAGTTAATGCATGGAATATTTTTCTTGTTTTGCATTTAAGGAAACTGAAGAATAAAGTTGACTTATGAAAATCAAATATTAGGAAACCTATAAAAAATGAGCAAAAGTTAAAATTCAATCCATTCTGGGCATTCAGACCTTCTACTAATATTGGCCTTGATGGTTCTCAGTGGTTAACACAAAGATAATTGAGAAAAATATTGGAGTTAAAGAGGTCTCAGTATATGTTTGGAAACCACAAATTAGTGAAGACCTTTTCATGCCTCTCTTGAATCTTCTGTTTGAAGTCCTCTATTTCATTAAATAACTATTTTTTTCCTCCTATAGGATTATACTCAATTTTGCAAGGTAGATTATTTTTAGTTGTGATTCTGGCTTGTTTACCTTATGGAATATCATATTCCAAACTCTCTGTATCTCTTCAGTAGTAGTTGCTAAATCTTTTGTGATCTGGACTGTGACTCCACAGTATTTCAATTGTTTCTGAGTGCTTATACTATTTTTTCTTTGTCCTGGTGGCTCTGGAATTTGGCTATAATATTCCTGGGAATTTTTATTTTAGAATATCTTTCAGGAGGTGATTGATAGATTTGTTCAAATTCCATTTTGCCTAAGCTATCTGGTCAATTTTCCTTAAAATTCCTCAAAATACATCTAAGTGATTTTCCCCCATGATTTTGAGGTTGACTAATAATTCTTAAATTATCTCTCCTCAGTTTCTTTCTGGGTCATTTGTTTTTCTGATGAGATATTTCATATTATTTTTTGTCTCATGGAATCATCTTACACAACTAATTCTAATTTTTAAAGGATTATTTTCTCCATTAAAGTTTCATACCTCTTTTCTCCATGTCAATTCTTATTTTAAAGAAGTTCTTTAATTAGCTTTCATATTTCTTTTGCCTTTCAACTAACTCTGTTTTTTAAGAAGCCATTTGCTTCAGTATTTTTGGTGCCACTTTTATTAAGCCATTAATCATCTATTTGTTATTTTCTTGCATTGCACTAATTTCTTTTCCCATTTTTTCTTCTACCACTTTAATCTTTTAACTCTTTCAAAAATTGTTGTTAGGCTTATGTTCAATTTGAATTTTACTTTGAGACTTTGCTTGTAGCTGTTTTCATGTCATTGTCTTCTTCTGAGTTTTTGTTTTTAATTTACCCTATTATCAAAGTAACTTTTCATAGACAAGTTCTTTGTTATTGTTATTGTTGCTCTTAATTCCAACCAATTGCTTAAATTTGAATTTTATGTTAGGCTAGAGCTCTGCTCATCTTTGGGGGGATGTAGGAGGGGTCACTGTCCCAAACATAAGACTATTTCACCTGCTGTTTTCACATATATTCCTGGAGGTCTGTAAATGTCCAGTGCTTCCTACATGATATAAACTGGGAAGAGATAAACAATATACTCACTGCTATTTTGGTTTGCATGTTGGTTCTTATACAGGAAATGTCCCTGTTCCCTTGAAACTGCAATTGCTAACATTCTTCTCTGTCCTGGAACTGTGACTCAGAAATTTATAGTGAACAGCGGAGTTGCCAGCATTGCCAGCCCTGCTCCCAAACTCTGTACAAGGGTCCTTGTAATCTTTCTCTGATCAGATTTCCAATCCCCTAATCATCTCTTGGTGGTAACTCTTAGTCATCCTAGTGTTGGTGCTGCCACCACTTTTAGGGTCCACAACAGGTGGTTTCAATGCACTGAACTCTGAGAGAGACCAAGTTCACTATTACAAGAACTTCTAAGTTGTTTTGGACTTGGAAAAATGTCATACTCTGAACTTTTGTTGGCTATGCCACCCCTGAATTAGATTTGACATGTTCTTGTAAAATTACTTGGAAGGGAAGATTGGGAAAATCAGTGAGAATGCTCCCTCTACTTTGTCATTTTTGACTCTATCCTCATCCTTCAAGGATATATTCTGTGGTAGAAAATATATTCAAATCAAGCTATCAATTTTCAAAAGTTTGTTGTTAATTTGTAAATGATAAATCTACATTTTGTTTCAACGTTCCCTTCTACAATTACAGATTATCATAATAAAACTTTTATTCTGTACTGTGTAATATAAATTATTTAAACTTTTCTATGCTACTAATCTAATACCTGGAGGAAGTCTAAAGCAGTGAATAACTTTGACTTCATTCATTATTGAAAACAAAAGCATAAGTTATATTTCTGTTCTTAATTTGTTACCTTGTCTTTTGAAGAATAACCTGATAAAAGAGCGCAAAAGTTGTTAAAGTAATTAGAATGTTTTATTCATTTATTACATTACTTGAAATGAATGCTATAAGAATGTATAGCATAACAGAAATCAGACTAGAGTGACCTTTAGGATACCCTGGGTTCAGCTCCTAATTCTGACACATGCTAGCTGTGTATGTTTAAAACAAACTACAGCTTCTCATTGTCAGCATCAGATCTCTAAGACTCCAAATTGCCAAAGAGCTGTTGGTATATATCTTTGGAGGAAGATTCCAATCTGCAAGTTCCTCTGAAGAAATAGAATCACATGTACAAACAAAACAAAACAAAATTCTTTGTATACCATCAAAAAAGGGAAAATCTACCTGTTCAAAGTTAATTTATAGCAACATTCTTTTTGTTAAAATACTAGCAGTAACTAAAATGTTCAGTATTTGGAAAATGGATGAACAGTTGGTGGTTTATCATTTTTATGGAATATTTGGCTATGAAATGTGATTAGGACTGATCAGGATGAGGATTATAAATATTGAAGGACCTTTGTGAAACAATATACATGGAAATAGAGCACACACTACATACATAAAAGGAAAAATTAAGTATGCATAAATACATAGGGAAATGGACAAAAATCAAGTTAAAGATGATACACAGGGAATACCTGATAAATTGTTATGGATCTTTATATATATAAAATGCATTTATTCAAACATAAATAGTCATAAAGTATATTTAATTGATTTTGTTGACATTGAAGGTTAAGTTCATAATAAATCATTTTGAAAATAAAAGTTGGAATGTTGAGCAAACATTGACAGTTGTAGAATTTGCATGTATTCCTTTTCATCTCCATCGGTTGACAGTGGACATTCGTCCTGTGGCCTGTAGGGTAATTGGTAATAATAAGTCTTTGTGCTTCTCCAGGGTAGGGAAGGGAGTATCAATATCCTGCTGCTCATAGAATCTCTTCCAGATGGCCTGGCACCATGGGAATTTGCTTGGCCTGCTTTGTAGAACTAGTCATTGAGTCATTTACTAAGAATGAGGCATCCCGCACAAACATGAATCTAACATGTAGTGTGATGAAACAGAGGCTAAACTGATGGCTGTTATTGTGTCCTGGGAACCCAGATTCACTGTTCTGTCTATAACTATGCCTTTCAAAATAAAAAGACTGTAGTGTGCCAAGGAACTACAAATTGTGTAAGTTTCTTGCCATATCTGCCACTCTCTGATGTATCTCTAATAAACTGAAAGGAGGCTGAAAGAATAATGTTTTTCTGGGAATAACAACATCAATAACTAGTGAAAGCTTTGTTAGAGTTTTCTAATTTACTGAGATTTTAGAAAGGGGTTTATTTATATTCATAAAAATTATGTAAACAATATTTATAGATTGAAAACTTGGACACTTATAATGAATACTGAGTAATTTTAGAAAGACTTCATTGAATTTCCCACACACAAAGAGAATTGTAAGGGAAGTGGCATCTTCAATGAATACCAACAGTTGATTAACACCAAATAGGCAAAAGAAGAGAAAGGAAATAAAGCTTACCTCCAATGAACAGCACATGTGATTCAATCATCAGTGAAAATCAATGAGATGAAATGAGATCAAACCCCAAATAACATTTGTCTTGAGTCTGCCCCTAGTCCAAACCATTTTCCCAAATAACAAACCTGCATTGATCCTCCCAAGTCTGTCTTCCTCAAATCTTGTCCTTGAATTTAGGTGTTTCCTGACTATAGCAGAATGTTCTTTGCCTCTATCCTTCCATCCTACAGATTTCCTCTAGACTATACCTGCTCCTGGATCCCAAATGGTTCAACCATATCTGCCTTGGAACTATAATCTGATCTCTTCCCCCCTGAAGTTACTCCAGTGCATATTCTTCTGACCAGTAAAGATATGGTCTTTCCTTCCAAATTACCATCTCCTGGATCCCAACCCCCTTCATCAGCAAGCCTTCATTATCTTTTTTTTAGAGAGGTCTTTCTACCCAGTCTACATAGTTTATACTTCAGGCTACTTTATCATGACTCCACCAAGTTCAGGATAGGGATATAGGAATAGGAAAATGGGATCACAGGGGACTGTAAAAAGTATTTTGTGGCTTTTCCAGAGTTGTAGTTTGGAACCCTAAGAGGTGTGTGGAAAGGAGGGAAGGTCCAAAGGATCACTCCATTTAAATTACATATTTCTCAAGAGTCAGTCAGTGATGGCAGTAGTTCAGAAGGCAATCAAGATATAGATATATAGGTATACACACAAGATATGTGTATAGTATTCAAATGAACATACACTATAGATGCCTATATAATACACTCATATGCACAAATATGGATATGTGTATATGATGTGTATATTTTATATGTATAAATATGTATATGTGTATATATGTATAAATACATGTGTAATATAATATATACAGACATGTATAATACACACATATATAATATATTATATATGTATGTGATATATGTATAAATATACATATATGTATATATAGGGGAGCCCAGATTTCTTAGCCTCTTAAACCTGCCATCTGTATTATTCATTTCCTGGTTTTTGAGATCTGCTGTGAGATTTGGAAACAAACAGGGGCATAAGAATCCTGAATAGCTTTTTGGCAGGATACATGGAGCCCAGTCTTTTTGTATTCTTTGAAGGCAAAATTTAGAAGGTGAAAGGAGGGAGGGGGAAGTACTGTGTCCTTTTGCCTACATGTATGAATTTCTTCTTCATCATCTTATATTTGTTTTATCATTTCTACCCTTTTTCAACAAAGCCAATCTCTACTTTTCTTCAAAAAAAATGAAGCACTTTTCAATCTGCAAAATTTCACAGTGCTGAAAATCCAAAAAGCCTCACTAGGGAGATACATTGTGCCAAATAGTCATTGCAGCAAGAAAACACAATAAATTAATGTAGTAATAGTCCATGTTTGCTAAGGAAGGAACTTAATTTACAGCATGGAACAGGTTTCATTGCTTAGAAATTCTGGAAATCAATCTATGATACAAAAATTGATCTGCTAAGAGGGAGGGAAATTGATTCTCAATATTGGCAACCACATCAGTTTTATATTTCTGAAGAAACAACTCTTAGAAAGAGGTTTATTAACCATTAAGGAAACATGAGATGTTTAGCCTACCACCCAGATGTCCAGCAAAGGATTTTTATGGGCTAATTAGAAAATTTAGTCATATTCAATCAGAATAACTTCACCTGCATGATTGCTTTCTTTGTTAGGTCTGCAATATGAAATCAAAGGTTAAATGAAGTAGAGCAGAGAGCTATTTTACCAACATGACTATGTCAAAGCTGAATGTTGCATCATATTCTAAACTTGTGCTTTGCCTCAAGTGTCATAATGTGAAATATTGGAAATCTTAGTGCATTTGCATATTCATGCTGCAGTGTTTTTCCCCCTATTCATGACATAGTGTTGGCATTCTCAAAAAGAAAAACTGTAGCTGATGGCAATTTTTAGCTGAAGAGATTTGAGCATGTGAGCAATATACCATCTTCTGTCAGCAACAGAGGAGCATATGGGGCCCATTAACTCACCAAATCTGCTACCATTCTGCAAATTTTTATTAAGTGGCTGTAGTCCTTAATAGTCACTTATGTTATAGAACGTGTATCAAATGCTATCAATAAGCAAGTGGCTTGTTTTCCTCCTGTGAGAACGCATTTGAAGTATAAAAGAAAGGCTGACAAAAAGAATAAAACATATTTTAAGTGATCACTGTATTAATATAAATGTATGTTACTGGGATGCCAATTCCTGTATTATGTGCTCCCTAATGTTTGTTAATTCAGAGTACTGGCAAGGGCCATCTTTATCACAAATGATTTTTATTATTTTTCTTTTTTTGAATTCCTCTGGGGTTCATAGAGGAAACCTAGTCAAAATTCAATCAGAAGAGGTTCTACTTCTCTAGCCTCCACATACTATTCTGTTAGCAAAGAGATAGCTATTGTTCAGCGGTTCTCCCTGGCTTCCAAGATCCAGAACCTAGAAATTATTAAACATCTCCCATAGAGTGCCTAAAATTAGCATAAACACAAAATCACAGGATGTACAAGGAAAAATGCCTTGTTTTAGATCAAACAGCGACTATTGATCTGATGTTTAATGACAAGAAGCAACCTGTTAGTAGAAATCCAGTTTTTCCTAGCAGACACCAAGAAATACCTCAGAAATCATGGGGCCCAATGGGTATATAATAACAGTGATAAAAAAAGTCTTACAATCATATCTTCTTTAGAGATCCAAAGTACTTCTTAAAAGTCTCTTCTATTACCTTAAAGTTCTTTTAGATAGTCAGGAGCAAATGAAATTAACTTTTGGGTAAATAAAAAGCTAAAATATGCAACTCAACTGGATGAGAAACCATGGCTTCTATTCCAGCCCTTGCCTATCACTGAATGTTTTAGCAACTTGCCATTCAGTGCATAAAGCTATTTTCGCATCAGACATAACTGTTAATTTTCAATCTTTTGTAAATTAGTACTTCATCTAGTATTACACATCTGTCTTTTTTGACTTGTTATGGTTCCTATTTCTGTACTAGATAAATATCATGCTATAGAGCTACTAATGCTAAGCTTCATCTCCAAAGGAATATTTTTAGAAATAATTCCAAGGTCAAGTTACTTATATTAGTTGTTTAAATGTGATACTTGTCATTAAAAACATAAATAAGTATTAACATTAAATTATGATGGCATTCTTTTTAAAATAATATTTATACCTTTTGGTCAATATCTTCACTTACCCAAGCCTGTAGTAACAGTATTAATTTTTTGGAGAGGTAGAGGGAAGCAAGAAACTTGTTTTTTATGATACTGAGATTGTCAAATGTATTCCTTAAAAATTAATAAGAGTTATTAAGGAATTTCTCCTTTAATTTTAGAAACAATGATATGCTGCCACTAAGAGAAGTAATGACCTCTAGTGGTAATGATATTTGTGCATATCAAGATATCATACTAAACTCAAAGTGATCAGAATATTTGTAATACTTTGCCTATTCTTGTATATGATACTTAGATACTCAAAGCATCCTATGGTTTTATCTTATTTTTTTTCCTAATATGTTCAGGCATGTCCTGACATTTTGTTAACTTGATTCCCTAAAAAATATGATATTAGAGGAGGGGAAAACATATTATGGGCAGTTGATGCCATAGGGACAATGTAATAAATAGATAGTTGTACAATATCATGTTAAATAGCATCTGGACATAATTTGCTAATGGATTTAATACAAAATGATATTGGTTAGGGCAACATTATATAAGATAGTATATAGTATAGTGGAATGGGTTCTAGACTTAAAGTCAAAAGAGACCTGTGTTCAAGTCTTACCTCTGACACTTCTTAAAGCCTCAGTTTCTTTTTTTATGCGAAATAAAGATAATAATACTTAAATCATTTATCTATTACAAACATCTAAATACTATTAAATATCAACTTTTATTAGGTAACACACTTTAACCACTGTGTATGGATCTCCTATTATAATAGCACCTTATATTCTTTGAAAAGAATTGCTTTAGAAATAAAGATTCCTTATTCCTACTATTCTTACTCTTTTTTGTGCCATCAACCACTTTAGTGTCTGATGATGAGTATGATCCCTTTCTCATAGTTATGTTTTTAAATGCACAAAATAAAAGGGTGATAAAGAAAACTAATTCTATTGAAAAAAGATACATTTAAATTTTATTCTATACCCCAACCCCTTGGTTGGTCAGCCCCTATTTAAGAGATTTTGTCTTATGTAAAGTATCAAACTAGGGCTAAAACAATGGTGTTGAAGTCAGGAGAAATTGATTTGATTCTTAGTTCTACTAACTGAGCATATTAGTTAATGTCTTTATATCAAAAGTTTATCTAAGAAATGGGAATGAAAATCCTAACCCCTACCCACTTTTATGATTCTCATATAAAGTAAAGATGATTAAAGTCAACATTTTGGCTATTCAGTAACACTGTGCACAATTAGTAGAATCAAGACCTCAGCTTATGTTGCCATCACTGAAGAAATTAAAACCAGATGCATACCAAAAGTAAAACATTGTAGAACTGGACTGAATTAGCATCCATAAAGAAGTTGGTCAAAGGGATCAAATTTATCTAATTCTTTTCATGGCTACTTTAGACACATTACTCTGACATTTTAATTGGAAAAAAACCAGGACTGTAATGAACAGGGAGTATATTGCTCCTGCTCTTTAATTATGGTTGTGTATTAGTCACAAATAAGGCTTAGAGATGAACCTCAATTTTATTTGTACATAGACATACACAAATGCATACAAACATGTACATATATGCATATATATGTGCATATACATGTATGTTTTATGTATGTGTAGCTATAAAATGGACACCGTATTTTAAGACTAACAATGCTCATGATGAGAGAAAGATGAAATGGTAATTTAGATGTACTTGGATAGCAAATTCAATATCACTTATGGTTGACAGCATGGGGTTCTTTTATAACCTTGGTAATTGTTGACCTGACACTGCCACCATCATCAGTTTGATATTCAGATAGAAAATGTGGTATTAGTTCACAAATTCTATCAAAAACCTTCATTGGGCATATGACCCAACTTGCCAGGTTAGTTTTCATTATATCCTGGAGAGTGTTAATCACTAATGAGGTAGGTGCCTGAAGGATCCTCTCTCCAAAAAAGTATCACTCTAGTGTTGTCTGCAATGGTTCATTATGGAATGAATATGCATGTGAAGATTAATTATGGAATGAGAAAAGCAGATGCTTATCATAACCCTGCCTGCGATAGAAAGAATAATATAATGTATAATATTTAGATCTCTGTAGTTCTATGTGACTAATAAAAAAATTCTTTTATGAAGGTTAGAAGTGGCTTATTTTTTGAAGGCCATATCTTGTGTGAAAGATATGAATGGCTCATGTAGCAAGGAATGATGGGAAGTTGATAAACTATCTGAATTCCAGATTCATATTAATGGGACCACAAAAGACTGATCTAAAGGCCATAAATTTTGTGGACATATTAATAGTCTATTTTTTTTGAAAAGGAAAATGAACATGGACTTTCAATTGTGATATTTGATGGTTCTGCACACTCATCAATAAATCAATAAACTTATATTAAGTATTCATCATGTGCTAAATGCTAGAGATACAAAGACAAAAGTGAAATAGTCCCCAACTTCAAGAAGCTTATATTATAATGACAACATAGACATATTTGTTAATATATAAAATATACAAAATATAGTTTTTAAATTTTTAAATTTTTTAAATTTTACAATTTTCCACCCCCATTCTCATCTCCCTCCCCCACCCCCTCATAGAAGGCAGTCTGATAGTCTTTACATTGTTTCAAATCTCATTTATTAAAAAAAATTTTAGTTTATTTTTAATTTATTTACAGTAATAGGGTTAAGAATGACTTGTCCAAGGTCACACAGCTAGGTAAT
Source organism: Macrotis lagotis (assembly GCF_037893015.1). Classification (NCBI taxonomy): domain Eukaryota; kingdom Metazoa; phylum Chordata; class Mammalia; order Peramelemorphia; family Peramelidae; genus Macrotis; species Macrotis lagotis. Next base: position 84,763,254 of record NC_133663.1, on the reverse strand, counting down.
TATTAAGTGTCTGAGGTCAAATTTGAACTCAGGTCCTCCTGACTCCAGGGCTGGTGCTCTATTCATTGCACCACCTAGCTGCCCCCCAAATATAGCTTTGAAAAATGGCATATACTAGATTTTGGGGGAGTGATCCTTGAGCAGAGTCTTGAAAGAAAACAAAGATTTCAAGTCTACGTACCAGGCATGAGGATAGAAAATGATTTGTTCTGTGAAGAGAATAAGAGGCAAACCAGTAATGGATCAGATTACATAGAGAGATATAATGGAATAATAATGCAGTAGAAGACTAGAAGAGTGAAAAGGGTCTGTGTTCTCAAGAGATGTAAATGTTGGATAAAGGAGTTTGTAAGTTTGATTCTAGAGATAACATGAAGCCACTGGAGAGGGGTGTGTATTTGTGTGTGTGTGTGTGTGTGTGTGTGTGTGTGTGTCTGTGTGTCTGTGTGTCTGTGTGTGTCTGTGTGTCTATGTGTCTCTGTGTGTCTGTATGTCGGTGTGTATGCATCTGTGTGTGGGTTTGTGTGTGTGTGTGTATCTGTGTGTGTCTGTGTGTCTATGTGTCTCTGTGTGTCTGTATGTCGGTGTGTATGCATCTGTGTGTGGGTTTGTGTGTGTGAAGGTACAGTATAGAGGGGAAGTGATATGATCAGATAAGTCTTTGAAGATAATCAATTTGGCACCTATGTGGAGGATCTTTTTGTATGAGAAGAGATTTGAGCTAAGAGAAACCAAAACAGTATTGTTAAGAATTTGAGTGAGAGCTGATATAATTCTGAACTAGGATATGGTTGTGGGAGTAGAGAGGAAAGGATAGGTCAGAATGAGTGTGATCAGTGAGATGGAGGAGATGAGAATGAAATCACAGTTGATAACTTGAGTTATGGAAAGATGATGTTGCCTTGGATAGTAAAGGAGTTTGGAGTCAATATTGGCTTTTGAAGGAAAGACTGTGAGTTCTCTTTTGAACATTTGAGTTTGAGATATTTATAGGACATTCAATTCAAATTATCTAATATGCAGCAGCTTGTGATCATAGAGTGAAATGTGAAACTTGACTTATGGTCTTAAAAGCTAGAGAGGCAGCATGCAATGTGATCACAGAACAATATCACTCATAACTGGCAACATGGGATGCTTAGGCCACCTTGTAAATTATTCATCTGGCACTGATCACCATTATCAGTTAGATATTCACACGGAAAACAGACTACAAAAAATTTGGTTATTCATTCTTTCTTCCATACCCCAGTTTGTGGTTTTTTTACCTGAAAATATAAAATCCCTGTAATCTCCTTTCTCTGTTTCCATTGTATGCTAATCAATTTGGAGTTTAGTATAATCTTCTTGATGCAATTTGATATAATGGAAAGAGCCCTAGACTTGTGGATAATGCCTGAGTTCAACTCTAGCTAATGTTAATAATTAAATACTATTAACAGACAATTAGAAGACTTTTAATCACCATATAGAGCAAACATCCCTTAGTCATTCGTGTTATCATTTGGAATGAAACCAAGAAGAGAAAAATCCATGTGTGCTCCAAGAACTCCAAGGTTCTCAGGGCTTAGTTCACATATGTTTTATCTGGGAAGTGAAACCTGAGGGAATCTATAAGCACAGGTAAGGTAGTAAGTGAATTTTTAAAAGAGAGAGAAAAGAGACAAAGGATCAATATGGGTGAATGTGGTTTCTAGTCAGTATGCTATGGCCTTTGAAAATGTCAAATTTGAACTATAGATGTAACATTCCTTAACCAAATGGCTGTAATGGTCTAGTGTGCAGGACATGATTATCTGAACGACTATATCAACTTCCACCTCAAATGACAGGTGATGTAGTAGATAACAGACTAGATTTGATGTCAGTAATACTTGTGATAGAATCTTACCTTATACATTTCCTACCTACGTGATCCTGAGCAAATCAATTAATATCCCAGCCACAGTCTCTTCATCTGAAAAATGAGGAGCAACAGATCTCACAGTCTTAGTGTGAGGATCGTGTGAGATAATCTAAGTAAAATTCCTTGTAAACATTAAAAACCTCTGTTAATATTAGTTGTTATTTTTATCATTATTATTATTTCTGACTTATTTTTTCATTAAATCTCCCTCTGAGTTCAGTAGACAGTCTTATATATGTCTAATTCTAGAACATTTTATAGATTCTCATTCTAGTAGCTGTATATCCTTACTTCTCTCTTTTGAGTTACATTTCTCTCAATATTAAAACATAGTTATAAGCTTGAACTAAAATCATTGTAGATGACTGTTCTTTAGTAACAATTTTAAATAGCACAGAATCACAGCCAAGCCTTTAAACAAGATATAGAAGACAGCAATAGTCAACACAGTCAATCTATTTCCCTTCTCTCTCTCCTTTCCTCTCCATTAGTTTTAGGGAGAAGTAGAGAGGGAGTGGTCAGACAAGCCAGAATAGCTCTCGAGGAAATAAAAATCAGCCATTCAACTAGAATTTAGCACTTCCTGCATGTAGGGTAGTGCTGGTGATTCAAAGAAAGATAAAAGACAGTCACCACTCTCAAGGAGCTCATAATCTATAGTGGGGAAGACAACATGCAAACAAGAAGATAAAGATAGAATATATACAAGATGAAGTGGGGATAATCAAAAGGGGAAAGATATTAACATTTATCATTAATGAAGACATTCCTTACATAAACTGAGACTTTAATTTGGATTTCAAGGAAAAGAAGGAAGCTAAGAGATAAGAGAGAGACAGAGAATGCTGAGAATTGGGAAGAAAGAGAAGAAAGTTTCTGTGGATTAGACTCAGAATAGTCTTTTTTTTTTAGGTTTTTGCAAGGCAAATGGGGTTAAGTGGCTTGCCCAAGGCCACACAGCTAGGTAATTATTAAGTGTCTGAGACCAAATTTGAACCCAGGTACTCCTGACTCCAAGGCCAGTGCTTTATCCACCTAGCCGCCCCAGATTCAGAATAGTCTTAATTGTTCCATGTTTTTTTAGTTTAACCCTGACTACTTTCTGCAGCAGTCTGCTCTTACTGGTTTATACAGTAAGTGTCCTCTTATCTGACCACACTTCACTTTTGCTATCACTCTGATCCTTTCCATTGAAAGAATTCTATACCTGATTTCCTTTTCCTTCTTGTTGTAAAGAGGAGGGAAATTGGGTGCAAACTTCCCTCTCCTCTGTTTTACCCACTTGGCTTCAAACTCAGATGAAGTTCCTGCCAAGAGCAAAAGTCCTAGAGGACCTGGGACTTTCTGGGTATTGTATGTGTCCACCTTTCTTACCCATCTTCCAACCAATTGAAGTCTCCACTGGAATATTCCTGGGGTTGGGCTATTCAAAATGCAAGAAGTAGGGTTTTGTTGTGTATTGCTATTCCAATAACCTGTGTTATTACTGACTCATTTCTTCATTAAATCTCCCTCTGGGCTCAATGGGTAGTCTTATGAATAACAAGGACAACAATTGTGTATAACAGGTTATTGGAAGGGGAGAAAGTTGGGAGGAGTGGAATGGATAATCCACTGCAATGTATGATCCAGAGTTGTGTAGTTTTAGAACACAGAGACATAAATTCAGATGCTTATGTGCAAATGTATACTCAGGCTTTTTGGCATAACCCACCCAATATCATACTTTATTTTGCTACTGCACCAGATAGAACTTAGTGGAAAATCATACAAAGACTTTCGGCAACTAATCTAGCAGGTCAATTGTCAACAATCTAAATTTGACTATATTTGGGAAACTATCCAACCATCTGTTCTGTTATTAATTGTAATAATTTTGATTAAATGTTGCATAAATAGGTCTATGAGCTGTTAGCTTCTCCTTATACAGAAATATAACCACATAATGAAAGAATCTAGAAAAGGTCTTAAAGAAAAATATTACTGCCTTCACATAGTCTCCCCTTTATGGTAATATCCAGTATAAACATGTCTTTCCTGAATTATTCTTGAATACTAGACTATATATATATATATATATATATATATATATATATATATATATATATATTATAAATGAAGAGAAGGTTCATATCTCATAACTTTGGTAAAGTACAAAATTTAATCATATATATATGTATATATATGTATATATATATATATATATATATATATATATATATAATTATGTTCCATCTGTTCAGAATAGTGAATTTAAAGAGTGTCTTATCTTTGTCTCTTTTCTTTCCTTCCCATCAGTGCCAGATGAAAGTAAAGTTCACTCATTGGCTGGACACAAATTGGGTAAGAAATTCCTCATAACTCATTTTACTTTCTCCCTTCCTGGAAACCGCTGACCAAATGCAAGTAGCAGTTGGAGTCTGTTTCCATCCACCAGTCACAAAAAGGCTTGCTAATTAATACATAAAATGTCTCTGACTTCCCAGTGATAAATTATGGGTTGGCTCTTTGCATAGCTCCATGCAGGCTGACGTGAATCATCTGAAGGAAAAGTATAGCTGTTGCCTTAAAAAAAAGTCCACAAAAATGTCAAGAAGTATATCAGTTGAAAATTATGGGTAATGAAATTTTAAAAAGGACAACAAAACCCTTGCATTTTTTCCCATGATGATTTTGACATCCTAACATCACAGTGAAAATTGTGGCAGTGTGAATTTTTTTTCTTTCCTTTATAAAGAACAGAGGTTATAAAAATGTCAGTTAACTGTCCTTACTAGAATGCCTAACTCTAACACACACACACACTCTCTCTCTCTCTCTCTCTCTCTCTCTCTCTCTCTCTCTCTCTCTCTCTCTCAGAAACACATATGTATATATCCTTGTGTTTTGTTTTAATTCATAAGTGGTTGGTCTTCCCAAAATGACTCTAGAAAAATTTTGATACCAGTTTCTTTTGAAACCTTCAGGATTATTTTAGGTTAATAGAAAAAAACTACCTTCGTAACTTCTGAATTTCATCATGTCTTTTGAAATCTGGAAGTCTAAAGTCTGTTCATCCTGCTGCTTTAATTATATTAAAATAGGTGGCAGTGTTGTGTTCCCTTACTAAGATTTTTCAAAAAAATCAAACCCTCAAGTTTAAGATTATTTTTCTAAAATATAGCCTTAGTATGGGCAAAAATGATTGTGGAAATACTAAAGAAATTTCCAGTATTCTCTATCTATTGCAGTTAATGACAGTGATTGTATTAGTATAATTATAAACCAGGGTTTTAATCTCTCATTTGTGTCAAGCCAAATAAACCTGTTATCTGAAGTTATTTCTCATGAAGCACTCCTCCAATCAAATATCCCTGTCCTTTTCTAAAAGCTATCACTTCATCCCAAGTCTTATTAGCCTTAATGGGTCTTAGTTTCCTTATCTGAAAAAAAAAAAACTTTGGACTAGATGTCCTACAACATCCTTTCCTCTAAACCTGTAGTCCCAAAATGTGTTCATATTCAGTGTCAAAGGAAGGTTTCAAGTGCTCCTCTTAGAGATTAATTCTTCTGTGATAAGCATATTTTACTCTTCCCAGTGATCTTTTGAAACACTTCAGATGAGCCCTCCAAAATATTCAGGCTTTGGAAAAGTAAGATACATTGCCTCCCTCCTAATGGGAGGTTTTCATGAAATATCTAGGTGGTCTTTTGTTGAGTGTTTTATAAATTGAATTCTTCAGGTACAGTTGGACTAGATGCTCTGTTCAAGTCTCTTCCAACTCTGAATTTGTGAATCTAGCTATTCTACTCTTTCTTCATCATTTCTAATTAAAATCAGTTGAATACATTTAAGGGCTTATATATCATGTACTAAATAATTCCAGTTCTCTGATGAATTCCTACTTTGTTAAAACTCTACTGGAGAAATTATCTATCTTAGTCTTAGATTTGCCATTCAGTACAACAGAAGGATTGCAATATGTTGGCATCCTTCAGTTTTCTGAAACAAAAGGGAAAGGCTTTACCATCAATGAGCATCTCCTGTGTTTATATGCCAATTATGTTTTCAGCCATAAGTGGCCTTGATGCCTCATTAGTTCCATCATGTTTCAAGGCAAGATTATGATTTTTTTTATTTTATTACTTCTCCAGAATCTTTAGTGATAACAGCAGGGGAAGAATTGGTTCACAACTCTTGGCTTATTTTCCCCCTATTTCTCCTAATAAAGAACTCAAAAGGATTAGATCACTGTGAGAGAGAAAGTTTCTGTGGGAGTGATAAAATTGCCACGTGCTGATTATTCCCACAATTTCCTTATTTTAAAATATTCTAGTACTTGAGTTTTTATAGTTATCAGAAAGGCAAGGTCATATGACTCATGACCCCAAGTATATATGAAGCTATTTTTGCCTTTCATGTATATAGCATTTCTTCTATGTCTTCATGTTCCCAAAAGACATGTTTTTCAGTCTAGAACTGGAATAGATTAAAAAATGTAAAAAAAATATTTTAATGACTTTTTCATGAGTCTTTCTAAAGTAAACAATTAAGAAATACAAATTTTCTGGCCCTTTTCAGGAAACTAAACACTAGACTATTTTTACTCAATTTCTAAACAGTTAGATTCTGGGTTAGCCAAAACCTGTGTTTTCATAGAGAATAGTATCATCTTTACTAGGGTTACCACTGGTTATGAAAGAGATTAGACTTGACATCTGACATCTGACCTTTAGGTTCCAGTATCCTTTATCTCCTTCTTTTCCAATCCCAAAGACAAGTGTTTCAGATGATGCAGATTATTTCTCTCCCAGTCATTTCTCACAGCATGTGGCTGTTTTGTATTTCTCCTACCTGGATTTTCATCTTTAGTCTGATCTTCCCCTACAGTGCTCACCAGTTCTAATGGGTCTTACTCATCTACTTTCAACAGCCATGGTTTCCCCCAAAATTGCTTTTCTGAAAATCTTGAGATAGAAATCATCTTTCTAGGAGAGAATGTGTTTTATCCTCCTCCCTACTACTTTTTTTAATTACAGAAATATAGGTAGATTCCATTCCATCAAAAAACCATCAAAAAGTTAAGTAAATTAGATTTTGTGTGCTGACCTAAATGTATCATCTTCTTTCTCATTCAAGATGATGTTCAACATTTTAATAAATTTGTCTGGATAAAAGATTTCCCGAGTCAGCTCCTTTAGTTTTTGGAGGATCATTTTAATGCCAAGTTGCATCTGTTGGTCTGGCTTGGTTGAATCCCAAATATGTGACAGGCTTGTTGGCATGCCTGCTGTGACCATCTTTCTCTCTAAGTGATGCCTGAGAACTCAGGTCAAGCCAAAGCTTCAAACAAGCTAGATGGTTCTAACATTTCCATCCAAAAGGAAGCCTCCCCCCTTTCCCTGAATCAAAAGATGAGTCAGATATTCAGGAGGGGACCTGCATTCCCATCATTTTGTAACAAGAAGGAAGACATACTGTCTGAATTTACTGTTTGTTTGCAGTTTGTCAGACCATTTTCCAGTCAATACAATGGTATTAAATTTTTTGTTAAGATTTCCTTTTTCCTTCCTCCCCCCAAAAACCCTGTCTCCTTATCTTATAAACAAAAATCTTTTCATTACCATTTTGTTTTTTTAAGATCATTGGAAGTTATTTTTTTCCATGATAAAGCATAGGCATAGGGTATACACGAAGTCCTAAGAACCTACTGAGATGGAACCATTCTCAATTTGAGTTATCTCAAGTGAGGAAGACCCCAGCCCATTCATACCTCCTATACTGTATAATTTTCAACTGTGTTCTCCCAGAGTTTTCCAACATGGCAGAGAGCTTCTTAGCTTTAGCCTGATCTGATGAATGGATCAGTGGAGCCCTCTGGCCAGCCACCATTCTTTTATTTCTCACTCTTGTCTTTCTCATGACCAACTCATCTTCTCTTTATGTCACACATTTCCTTGATGACCTCACCTCATTTATTCCTATTCTTCAGAATTATTTCATAAAAATCTAGATATCAGTAAGATAAAAAACCTAAATCATAAAACATAATTTAAAACAAATGGAAACTTTTGGAAGAGAGAACCAGATTCTGAGAAGATGAGCTCAATTTGGTATTGATTCTTAGCTGTGGTAAGAACTTAAGTTCTGGTATGCTCAATGTTACAGAATATTTCTTCGAAGGAAATCTTTTTTTTTTTAATTTTCTATTCTATATACCCTACTCTGGTACTTGAGTTCATTCTGCATTAAGCCATGATCCACTTGTAAATTTTTCTTTTTACTGCATCTTCATTTTTGGTTTTGATTTACAACTTGGAACTCTTTTAAAATGTATTGACTGTCTGCTGAGATCTTTGCTGACACAGGTCTTTAGGATGATGCAGTGCTGAAGAAAAGCTGATGAGTTCTTCTTTATGAGCTCTGACATATTAATTAGGAAAATGGACTAAAAAAGCTTTCCTATTTCTATTTTAATTTCTGATGTGCCCAAACATTTAGCTATGGGGTTGTAAAATAAGTGAGCCCTGTGAAAAGTAATAGGGGCAAAAATCCAACACTTCACTGAGACAAGTTTTCAATCAATGAAAAGGCAGAATAATACAGGGGAGTTAGGTGATTTAAAATCAGAAGAATTAGGCTCAAATCATACTTTTGCCACTTGGCAACTAGGTAGCACAGTGGATAGGGGGGTATGGAGTCAGAAGGATATGAGTTCAAATCTAGCCTTGAACAGGTTTGGACACTTAGAAACTATGTGAGCCTGGTGTTTGCCTCAGTTTGCTCTTTTGTAAAATGAAGATATTGGTACCTAACCCTAGGGATGTTGTGAGAATCAGATGAAGTAATAATCGTAGAGGGTTCAGCAGGTTGCCTGGCATATATTTAGCCATATAAATAACAGCTATGATGATGATTGATGATAATGTGAACTTAGGCAAGATGCTTCCCCTCTCTAGACATATGTCAACTGCCTCCTCTGTGCTAAATATGGGTTGGAGGTAATAGCAAGTAAAAGGTCTAGTTCCTGTTCTCAAAGAACTTACAGTCCAATTTGGGGAATATGCCTGACCTGTAGGAGAAGGACAATGATAAAATCTCAAAAAGTATACCTTCCTTTACCTGTTGAGAACCCTGGAAGCTGAACAATAAGAAAGTTCTATTACTTTCCAATATGAATTACATTCCTTCCCTTTGAAAATATAAACTTTCCCTAATTAAACTTTCTAACAGATTCCTTCCTATTTTTTTTTTTGTCTATTTGTACATTCATGTGATATGCTTGCCTATGTTTGTTTGGGATTGTCTGGCAATTGTCATCCACATAGAGTCCTAGAATGAACAGGTACTTTGACACATTGTCTACTCAGATTTAAATGACTTTATACAATCACACTACATGACATTCTTTAATCCTCTTGGAGACCTTTACTGAAGAAAAAAAGCTCTTTTGAATATTTTTAAATTGCTCTAAAAATAAAAATAAAGGGAAGTGTAATGAGTTTTCAAAAATTATGTTGACTCCACCTCCAGTTTTTAATACTTTTATAAAGATGATAGAATATTAACTACAAAAGTTAAAATCAAAATCTGTTATTTTAATTGTTGGACAACCATTATGATAGTATCACAGATTTGGAACTATTACTCTATTTCTATAGGGGTTTGCCTCTAAAACATAAAGTGTTATTAAAAGACATAATCTTAGCTCCAAGAGACATCTAGATGACACAATGGGGAGAGAGCTAAATCTTTAATCAGGAAGATCTGAGTTCAGATCTGCCCTCAGATGCTAGTTGCATGATCCAAGGCAAGTATTTAGCCTCTGTCTCAGTTTCTTCAACTGTAAAATAAGAATAATAACTACCTCAGAGGTTTATTGTCAGGATAATATTTATAAAGCTCTTAGAAGAGTTCTAGGAACATATTAGATGCTTAATAAATGCATATTTCCATCTTTCCTTTAAATTTTAAAATTGATTTTCAGATGCATTTTTCTAGATGAGGTCATAAGAGTTCACTTGGCTACAATGCCTTTATCTGATATGTTCTAAACCTCTGCATTTAAAAATTTAAATCACACTTTTGAAACAGGAAAGGATCCTATTATTATTAATTCTAAGATCTTATCTGACAAATAAACAAAGGTCCAAAATGTAAATTGTCCTTGATATGCAGATTTTAAGTGGCAGAACCAAGATTTAAAGTCAGGTACTCTATTTTGTATAAAACCTTATTTATTTTACACCTCACTGAAGTATTTTTATCACTAGACTCAAAAATATTTCCATAGAATTCCCAGGTGCTGCAACTTCAGTTTATATTTGCTAGAACACATTAGGCAGTTCCCCAAGTCTAGTACTTCCAAAGCAACTTGAATATGAGTTTACATTGACATATTGGCTTCTTGGCTTTTAGGGACCTAAAATGTAATGGAATCAGTTAACTGAAGGAAAGTGTCTTAGAAAGTGGGGGGGGGGAGTATAGGAAGGATGAGAAATTGGAATCCTTTGCTTCACTTAACACCAAAATTATGCAGTGATATGGGCATGTTCATCCCTGCAGATAATTAATCAATTTCTTTAACATTTTACAACATTTTATTTATAAATAACTTTTTCAAGCTGGCACATGTATACTCTATATAGATTGAAATTTGAAAATCAAATAAGATTTTAGAACTGCAAGGAACCTTGAAAACCATCTAGTCACTGATTTCAAACTCAGATTTTTTTGTTCATTTTATCAGTTTTCAGAAATCATACCAATATTTGTATATCTGTTTTCCTCATCTTTGTTTCCCTCAAAAAGATTTAAGTGGATTAAGTAATGATTTAAATGAAGAGGTACAAAAGTATATTTTGAAGTGTTTTAAACATCCATTGTTGTTAACAGTGGGCTTAAGATCCTTGATTGAAGTCAGGCCCTTCCTAAGTGAGGAAACTGGGTGTCAGAGAAGTCTTAGGTAACTCATCTAGATAAGCTGCTTCTCAGTAACATAGTTAGAACTAAACTTAGACCTTTTGATTTGTATTTCATTGTTCTTTCTGTTGTCCCACAAGATATACCTCAAAGATATAATAATTCATGCAGCCTTTATTCTTGGTATATCTAGAATTCATATTGACATGATGATTGGAGGTAAGGTAAGTGAATGATAGAAATTCAATAGCAAAATGTATAGTCATGTGCTTTTACTTGCAGCTATGTTATTAAAAGGAACCACCATGATTCCAAATTAAAAAAGGTTAGTGGAGGCAGAAATTCCATAGCAAAAAAGTATGATCATGTGTTTTTACCTGCAACTATGTTAGTAAGAGGAACTGCCATGATTCCAAATCAATCTACATATTATTGTTGTTATTATTAGCATTGTCTCCTAAAAATACACATATAAATTCTACAGAGAATAAAAATATTATTCAACTTTTCAATATGTATGTCAATAAATATTTATTAAGTGCTTACATGTTCCAGACAATAGGATAAATGATGAAAAAGCTGAGAAAGCAAAAACTCGGTACTTTCTCCCAAGGAATTCACAGGCTAATAGTTTTACACAGTTTGTTAATGCAAAGAATGTTGTTAGATGACCCCTTCACTGTATTGATCATCATATAATATTTATTTTCTTTTTTGTACATATCGGCCAATGAGGAACATCTACCAAGTTATAGAAAATGACTTGTGTTCTGCTGTAGTAAAGGGGTATCATGGAAACTTCTAGTGAAAATATTTGAGATAAGCAAATAGTAGAATAGGGCATTTATTTACATAAAATATTTGTTATACTGGTAGTTTTTCTAATAGTATTTGACCTACATGCATACATGTTCTTATGTTAGTATTACTAATATTCTCCATAACAAATGTTTTTAATTTTCCCTTCTTTCTGATTATTCAGATTTTGGTGAACATGTATCTTTTCAATTGACACTACCAATGGGTGGTCTTAGATTAAATGTTAATTGTTTCAGAACAGTTATAATTAAAAACAACAAAAATCTTCAGCTGTTTAGAATAATGAAAACAGTGAATTTCTCTTTCTTTTTTTTTTACAATTTTTTTTTGTAAAGGAGGGAACACTCCATGTGTCAGATGCTTCAAATATGGCTGAACTTTACAACTTTGCCATCCATGGGGAATGTATGTCTTGCTGAGTTTGGAAAACAATGGTTTGGAACTGACAATTTTAATAGCATTTGTAAATGCCAGAGTGAGCATCTGCAGTACAAAATGTTATTAAATGATTACATGATGGTTGATAAATACAAATGGAAAGTTTGACATCACAACTTTTCACTGCAATCTAATATATTTACAGACTTTTTTAAAACTCCCAGTGCTAATGGAGGCAGGGGCAATGGTGCAAATAATAGAAAAGAAGTACTTGAAAAAATCAGAAGAAAGCACCATTATTATGCAGTACATCATTGTATGGAATCAGATATACCAATGATAAAAATGATATTCTCTAAAACATAATGCATGTAGGGAAAAATCCAATAGATCATAACATATAGCATGAATATTGTGGCATAAACTTGACTTTGAGATGGCTTTGATTATTTGACTGTGGGTGTATCTGAAAGTCTTACCATTGGATCCCTAAAACACTATCTGTGAAGTTAATTATGAAGAATGAACTGAAAGAAATGAAACATTGCTAGATTCCACATCTTTTGTCTAACTCCCTTTCTATCATATTCTATATTAGGATATGCTGTATAATTTCTAAGAGGGAATGTAGCTTTAGTTATCATTTCTGTCTTTGTTTTGTAAGCTTCTTGCCTAGCTCACATCTTTTTTATCATCCAACAAGCATGTAATAAACTCCTACTGTATGCATAGCATATTCTAGGCATTTTCACTATGAAGATTAACTTGTCTAAAAAGAAGGTTTGCTCTCAAGATGCTTATTTTTGGGGGAATACAATGTAGAAACAGATAAACATAAGTCAAAGAATATATAGGCAGCTAGGTGGCACAATGGATAGAGAATTGAACTTGGAGTTAGGAAGACCTTTGTCCAAAATCTCTCTCAGACACTTGATTGTCAAAAGCCACTTATCCCCTCTCAGCATCATTTGTAAATCTGTAAAATGGATATAATAATAGCATCTAGTTCACAGAGCTGTTGTGAGATTCAAATGAGATAATATATGTAAATCAAATGAGATACTATATGTAAACTCTGCAAACCTTAAGGCTCTCTATAAATACTAGTTATCATTGTTGTTGCCATCATCATCATCATCATCATTATCCTCTAGGGATGGAGAGAAAACTAAAAATTAGGGAGATCTCAAGCACTTTCCCTAAATCAAATGAATGAAGCCTATAGGAAGACAAGGAAATTAATTTCAAGATGGGAGACAGCATATGGGAGATGGAATAAAGAGTTTAGGGAATTTCAGGAAAATCGATTTGGTTTGACTGTCAAGTTTGTGAAGGTGAACAATGTGAAGAGTCCACTGAGAGATAAAGTTGTATAATGTTGGACTTGGAGTCAATAAAATCCCACAACAGATACCTACTCTTTAATCTTGGGAAACCTTCTTAATCTCTCTGTAATTTTGTTCTTCATATGTGAAATGAAGGTGTTGAATTTGATGGCTTCCAAGGTCTATTTCCTCATTAAATCTATGATTTTAAGGTTAACTATAAAAGATAACTTAGAGTCAGATTTCAAGGTATTTTAAATACCTATTCTGATGTATTTGTAATTTATCCTAAAAAAAATAGGGAGTCAATGAAAGTACATGAGCAGGAGAGTGATATAGTCAGCTTTAGGAAGATTATTTTTTGTAATTCTGTGGAGAATGGATTTGGATGAGAGTGATAGGGGCTTAAATTAAGTAATTATGAGAGTAGAGAGAAGGGTAAAAATTTGAGGCATTTTTGTGAAAGTAGGACTAATTGATTGGATGTGGTTGCAGATGGGAGGAAGAGGGAAAGTTGGGAAGCCTCAACAGAAATAAGGAAGTTTAAATTTAGTGGAGAACACTAATGACTTATGCTTTGGACCTGCCTGAGTTTGAGATGCCCATAGCAGAAGGTAGATTATGCTGTGACCCTTAAGTCCAGGAGACATGAATGAATATTCTGGAAGTTATTTGTATAGTGATGATAGCTAAACCCATAGTTTATGATGAAATTAAAATAAAAGATGTAGAGGAAGAATAGTGGAGATTCCAGGACAGAGCCTTTAAGAATACAAAATCAAAGTCTGGAGGGTAAAACCAAGATGGCCAAGAGAAGCCAGGAACTTTCTTAAGCTCTTCCTTGGTTTCCCTCAGAAACAACCCTAATCAAGGTCTAAATGGATTTTGGAGTAACAGAACCCACAAAAGAAAAGAGTGGAGTATTTTCAGCAAGGTCTCTCTCTGGAGGAATGTAATTGCCAAAGGCAAGGAATGGAATACCAATACATGAAAGACAACACAAAGTGGGAAACAGCCAGACCTTCTCAGCTATAGGAGAGCTCTTTTGTAAGGTCCCTAGAGTTCTGGGGTCAATAGCACAACAGGTAACTGGGAGAACTTTAACACAGGTACACCAAACCCCCCATTCAGTCAGTGCAACTGAACCGGCAGCCAAGCCCAGAAAGCAAGTTGTTGACATTCCCAACCCAGAAGGCCCAAACCAATGAGCATGGGCAGCCCAGGTAGTAAGCCACCAGTGTTGTTGATGTAGATGACCCCAGGCCAATCAGTGATCAGGCCTCTAGGTTTCTCTACACTAAAGGTCTGTGAGCGGGCCCCTCTCCCAACACAAGAACTTTGCAATAGTGCCTATTAACAAAACTCAAAATGAGTAAGAAAGGTCAGAGAAAAGCAGGGTCTATAAAAAATAATCTTGGAGATAAGGACAGGCAAAACATCTCAAAAGAAAATGGCAGAAAAAGCACTTCCTGTGAAGCTGCAGAGGAGAATATGAATTGGTCTTCAGCCCAAAAAACCTTCTGAAAAGAGATCAAAAAGGATTTTAAAAAATCAAATAGGAAATTTAGGAAAAGAAAGGCAAGAGAAATTCAACATTTTAAAAAAGAAAACATAAACATTGAGAGAAGAAAACAAATCCTGTAAAAAAAATACAATTGAGCAAATGAGAAAATAAATGCAAAAAGATAACAGCTCTTTTAAAAATAAAAATAAAAATAAAAAGGGAGATTCAAAAGCTCACTGAAGAAAATAATTCCTTGAAGAATAGGCTGGGCCAAGTGGAGGTTAATGACTCCTTAAGACATCAAGAATCAGTGAATTAAAATTTTTAAAAAATGAAAAAATCAAAGAAAATGTAAAATACCTCATTTAAAAAGATGACTGACCTGGGAAATAGATAGTGGAAAGATAATTCAAAAATTATTGGACTACCTGAAAGCCATGATCAATAAAGGAGCCTGGACAACATCCTTCAAGAAATCATCAAAGAAAACAAAGAAAACTGCCCTGTTGTCCTAGAACCAGAGGGCAAAATAGTTATTGAAAGAATCTATCACTTCCTGAAAGGAATTTCAAAATGAAAATACCAAGGAATATTATAACCAAATTACAATATTATTTAGAACAAAGAGAAAATTCTGCAGGTGCCTGAAAGAATCAATTCATATACCGTAGAATCACAGTCAGGATTATATAGTACATGGTTGCATCAACATTAAAGGATCAAACAGCCTGGAATGTGATATTACAGAGGGCAAAGGAGCTTGGATTCCAACCGAGAATCAACTACCCAACAAAACTGAGCATTTTCTTTCAGGGGAAAAGACAGATATCTAACAATATAGGTGACTTTCAAACTTTTCTGATGAAAAAATTAGAGCTGAACAGAAAATCTGATCTTCAAACAAGAGACTCAAGAAATACGTAAAAAGATAAACAGGGGAAAAGAAAAAAGATTGTTATAAAATAAGATTAAGCTGGTTACATACATAGAAAGAAGATTCTTATAACTTGAGAATTTTAACTTTATTAGAGACAGATTTTGGACTTAAGTTGATTTTGATGGAATGATTTTTTTTGAAAAATTAAGACATTAAAAAAGAAATCATACTGGGATGGAGGAAAGGAGGAGGCAGAATGGAGTAAATTACATCACATGAAAAGATGTAAAGGACTTAGTACAATAGAGAGAAGGAAGGGAGAAGGTGAGAATTGCTTGAATCCTATTCTCATTAGATTTAGCTCAAAGAGGGTATAACATACATTTAGTTGGGATTAGAAATTTAGAAGGGTGGAAAGAGTAGTAAGGGAAGGAGGGGAAAATTAAGGGAAGGGGGGAAGGAAGGACTGTTAGAAGGGGGTAGATTGAGGGAGATTGTATTTAGAAGCAAAATACTGATGAGGGGAAATAGGGTGAAAGGAGAAAGAAGAGTACAGAACAAGGGAAGATAAGTTGGAGAAAATAGTAATTTTAACTGAATGTAAATGGGATGAACTCTCCCATAAAATAGAAGTAGAGAGCAAAGTGGATTAAAAAACTGGAATCCTACAATTTGCTGCTTACAAGAAACACATTTGAAGCCGAGAGATACATACAGAATACAGGTAAAAGGCTGGAGCAGAATACATTATGCTTCAGCTGAAGTGATAAAAAGCAGGGTTAGCAATCCTTATCTCAGACAAAGCAAAAGCAAAATCAGAGCTCATTAAAAAGCATAGGGAAGGAAACCATTCCTATTGAGGCACCATAGACAAGGAAGTAATTGTAATACTAAACATTTATGCTCCTAATAATATAGCATTCAAATTCTTAGAGGACAAGCTTAATGAGTTACAGGAAGACATACATAGCAAAACTATACCTTCAACCTCTCTTAGAATAAGATAAATTTTATCATAAAATAAATAAGAAGGAAGTTAAGGAAGTAAATAGAATATTAGAAAAGTTACAGAAGATTAATCTCTGGAGAAAACTGAATGGGGTTAAAAAACAATATATATTTTTCTCAGCAGTACAACTGCACCTACCCCAAAATCGACCATTTTGGGGCCAAAAAACCCTTACAATCAAATGCAGAAAGGCAGAAATATTAAAGACATCATTTTCACATGATACAATAAAATCACATATAACAAAGGACCATGGAAAGATAGACTAAAATTTGATTTTTTTTGTCTTTTGTACTTGAAGACCATGACATCAGGGAAATGATAGCTTGGCAGGCTCATGAATTGGATTTGAATGAGGGGTGCTGTGCCAAGACAACCTCAGAAACTATATGAAAACAATTATAAGTCACTTTTCACACAAAGGGAAAGAATTTCAATTACCTAGATATTATTCTTCCTGCCTCCTATTCTCCTTTTCTGTCTTTAATGGGAGGATGACCTTTAGATATTCTCCTCCCCCAAAACTTAAATGTCAAATCTATTGGCATTTTTCCCCTTCTTCCTGGGGATATATCAAATCCCCCCCATCTAAAAACATTCAAAACAAAGGACAATTTTATTTGATCATCCATCCTTTCAAGTTGTCTTCCTGTATTTAACTACCTTTCACAAATAAATTTTTTGAAAATATTTCCCATACGCCATTTTTCTCTTTCCATTCAATTTTTTTTGGCAAGGCATTGGGATAAAATGACTTGCCCAAGGTCACACAGCTAGATAATTATTATCTGAGACCAGATTTAAACTCAGGCCTCCAGACTCCAGGGTCAGTGCTCTATCGACTGTGCCACCTAGCTGCCCCTCCCATTCAATTCTTATTTTTTATTTTGCAAGGCAATGGGGTTAAGTGGCTTGCTCAACGTCACACAGCTAGGTAATTAGTAAGTGTCTGAGGTGGATTTGAACTCAGGTACTCCTGAATCCAGGGCCAGTGCTCTAACTACTGCCTAGCTGTCCCTCCCATTCAATTCTTAACCCTTTATTATATAATTAGTGGGAAAAAAATGATTAAGACATCCCATGAAAATAAGCCCTAATACAGATTTTGGAGCAAAATTTAATTTAAAACTCAGTCTTATATTCAGAGAAATACAGTAGGTCTGTATTACCAAGAGATAACAAAAAAATGGATAAAGTACCCACAAATAAAAAATATTTAAAGCAACTTTCTGTAGCAGCAAAATATTGGAAATTGAAGGAATGCCTATCAATTGGGGAATGGTTAAACAATTGTAGCATGTGAATGTGATGGAGTACCATTGTTATGTTAGAAATTATGTGGGTTGGGACTGCAGAAAAGCTGGAAAGACTTGCATAAACTGATGCTGAGTGAAGTAAACAGAAGCAGAAGAACACTATACACCTTTCCCAACAATATTTTAGGATGATCAACCATGATGGATTTGTTGATCTCAGTAGTACAATAATCAAAAACAATTATAAAGGACTTAAGATGGAAAATATCATCCACATTCAGAGAAGGATCTTTGGAGTCTGAATGCAGACCAAAGTTTATTATTTTCAGATTTTAAATTTTGTTTGTCTTATGTTTTTTTCTCTCTCATGGTTTTATTTTTCCAATTTTGATTTGATTTGTCTTTCACAGCATGATTAATATGGATATATATATATATATATATATTATATCTGTTTAACATAGTTTTACATGTATAGCCTATTGCTTTATGTCAAGGGTAGTGGAGAGGAAAGTGAGGGAGAGAGAAAAATGTGAAATTCAAAATCTTACAAAAATGATTGTTGAAAACTATATTTGCACATAGTTGGAAAAATAAATAAAATATTTTTTAAAAAAATATAAAGTCAAGGGGTAGGATACAAATGATGCAGCAGCAAAAAAAAAAAAAAAAAAAAACAGAAATGAATAGTCCAGGAAAGAATGAAAAAGAAAGAGGATCAGGAAAGAAAAATATCACATAATGTTCATTTCTCAGCAAGACAGTATAAATACAGGACCAAATGTGCTAAATTATCAGATATTTTGTGGCAATATAAAATAGTAGAGAGCTTTGTATTAGAATATCATTAAGTAATGGAAGGAAATGTATTTGTTAGAAGTTAATGAAACTGGGGCAGCTGGGTTGTGCAGTGGATAGAGCACCAGCCCTAGAGTCAGGAGGACCTGAGTTCAAATGTGGCCTCAGATACTTAATAATTGCCTAACTGTGTGACCTTTGGCAAGTCACTTAATTCCATTGCCTTGCAAAAAAAAAGTCAATGAAACTAAACATCAATTTTTTTTTTCTCAATCAAATTTATGAAATCTATCCATGGACAAATGAATTCTACAAGCTGATCTTCAATGATGTTTCCAGTTATAGCATTCTTTTGTGATATAACTTTTCTGTTGAATAAAGAATGTTGAAACTGGGTTATAATTCTGACTTCTACTTCAAAGTGTTTATGATAGAGTCAGTGGTGAGACATTGAAGCTGGAGAGTAAGTTAATGAAAGTCTTATTTTAGGAAGATTACTACTGGCAGATATATGTTTCATAAAAGGTACTGAACTTGTTTAATTTATTGAGTCCATACACATCTATTATTAAGGGTCTATGTTTTGAAAGATGTGGCCGATGATTTTGGTCTAGCATTGGAAGAACAAGAGGAGGATTAATGAAAATTGTTCACAATTTAGATCTTTAAACTTAGTCTAAATTTCCTTTTCCCTCCAATAGATTCACAGACAAATTCTTTCTCGGTCTGTTGATAATTAGAAACCACACACACACACACACACACACACACACACACACACACACACACACCCCACACACCACACACACAGAAAAAAAATCATCAAACAATTTAAACCCCATAAAAATTCAACAAAGCCATAAAAACAGTTACCTTTTGAACAAAGACCTTTCATTAACCAATTAAATGAACTAATTTAAAACATAAAAGAATGTTATTAACTCTACCTGCACCTTTCCTAAACTAGGCAAGCCATAAAGAGAAAACTGTACTTCCAGCTCCAATGAAAAGAGAACAGATTTTAAAGCTTTCTATTCTATCATGAGACAGAAAGTAACAAACACACTCTCTCTTCAATTATGCCACCAAAAATAATTTTCATGAGCTTGTTTTTGTTTTATATGATTCACAAAATTATGTTATCTAAAAGAGAATTCCTGACATAAATACTGCTTGCATACCTTATAAAATGAACTGTCTTAAGGAAAACTTCTAGCACACATTATTCTAGTTCTTGAGCTCCTGTCATTATAACTCAAGCTTTCTTAAAAGCTCCGATTGACAATTGACTTGTTTTGTTAAAAACTTCTATTGACTCTAAGGTCTCCCAGGTGTATAGATCTCAAATTTTTCTACCCATTTTCCCCTGGGAGTCAAGTCCTTTAGTTTTACCTAAGTATGAACTTCTTTTGTAAAATATAAATCAAAAGGCTTTAACCATTATTAAGTCTAATGCGGTAATTATACCCTCTCACAGTCAAGTCTAGCTTGAGCTCTCTTTTGAACTAGGCTCCCCAATGGTCTTCATCATAGAAGGAGGAAACACATAAGGTTGTATAGAAACCAATAGACTTACATTTCAGGCCAGGAGAAAACCACACCAAAAGCAGATGACTCTTTTTTTTAAGTCTAGATTAAAATAAATCATTAGATCTTATTTTAGTCTTGGATATGCTTGGGTATGCTAAATGTGGTTTAAATCAGATCAATATTGGTATGGGCACTCAAAACAGCTACAGATGTAGCTGATGATGACATTTGAAATAGAAAACCCCCTGGTGATATTAGACCAAGAAACCACACCTACAAGTACTACTTAAAATTATATTTGTCAGTCATTGTCTGTTACATATGCCTAATGATTCTGATTCTGATTCTGAGTTAGAAAGGAAAATAAAATAAAGGTTCACAAAGGAGCCTTTATAAAATTGCACTGTGTTCTATCATTAAGTGGAATGGGAGATTAAGTGTGATTTGTCATCAATAGGATTTTGACTAAATCTCATTTAAAAATCTCTTTGAACTTGATTTATAAGGATTTATGTGTCAAATACCATACTAGAGATAAGTATAAAAAATAAAGAGTCCCTGCCCACACGGAACTTTACATCCTATTAGGAGCATATAGTATTTTCACTGATGAGTTAAGAAAATTAGTTATATAGAACCTAATGGTATTATATAAGGAGTGTTAATAATTGTGGAATTCAGGATAAGCCTTTCTCATCTGCTTTCCCTATCTTGACCACATCTAAATTATATTATACAAAATGTTGCTCAATATCTTTTTACATGCTAAATTAGGCATGTACCATCCCTAATTGATTCTAACTGAATCAGAATCAAATGTCCTTTAATTTTTCATATCCATTAATTTCCATAATCCTGATCCAATGTTAGAGTGACCACTGTCCATCTGAGACTTTGTGATCCATGAAGTGGATTATGGATTGTTCTAGATCATAGCATGAGATCTTATAATGATAGTTTTTATCTAAATTAATATGATTGACTCTCATTCCTATTAGGGAATCCACAGGTGTTAAGGGAAAGCTGCTTATTCTTTAGGAATGAGGATGTTGGCTGTGGTCAGCACCGGCCCAAAACCATGATATTTTTGCTTCCTATAGTGACTGAAGAAATCTGTAGCTGTTTTGAGTGCCCTGTTTTCTTAATCCTTTCCCTCCAGGATTTAGATTTTCTAGGCATGACATCCAGCCTTGGCAATGGGCACAATAATATCAATAGCGCCAAGGAGTTAATGAATTTGGAAAGTTTCCCAGATGATACATCTGCCTTTCTAACTTGTATGGCATACACAGGCTGTGGCAAGAGAGTCACTTAAGAAACATCTATCCTTCTCATTCTATCTCTAAGACTCAGAAGTTACCTATTTATAGCCCTGAATCAAATATAAATAAAAACAAAGGGTTAAATGTATTTGCTTTTGATCTTTAGCTGATACCATCAGCTTTGGTGTTATTTTTGTCATTGGGAACATGTGGATAAAACCTTCAGTGTGTAGAAATTTTAAATTAGTCTTTTTGTGCAGATATTTAATGAGTTTTGTTTGGTATGTGTTATATCCTCAAAAACTACCCAAAATGACTATATTGTTATGAATATGAATGGATGAATCAATACTTTGGTCTGAATTAGATGGTACAGAAAATAAAAACATGATAAATATGAACTTAAGAGGACTGATTAGAATACACAAGAGCACCTGCCATTCAATGACTCTTCTTATGGTAGATGCAGCCACAGCATGGCCTGAATAAGTAGTTCCATTGGCCAAATATCATCTTCATACCAACTTCCTCTTAATGGGACATAGTGAGTCCTGACATAAAACAAAGAGGAAATGTGTGGGCAGCAATCAGGACCAATACCACCCATCTTGAAGAATTCACAACTTCCTTGAACAGAATAAGTTTTATACTCCAATAATGGTTGGGTGGAGAAATAATGATATTACCCTGATGATATATCCTGGCATTGTCAGTTTTTAAGAAGAGGTAAGTAGGATCATGTAGGAGCAACTATAAAGTGATGAGGAGGGCATAGGAAGTTGGCATTAGGGGTCAACAAGAGAGGCAGTCTGAAGGATCCAAAGCAAGCTAACCCTGGCTAATAGCAAAATATAAGTTCCATGAGGAGAGGGATTATGCTCTTTTTCCATTGTGCCCCCAATTCCTAGTTACATAGTAGGAAGTGAATAAATTCTTGTTGATTAAAGTAAGAAAGCAGAAACTATAATCATTCACTAGTGATACCATACAGGTAGTAAATAGTGTTAACCCAATACTATTAGTGCTGTTATACATGGCATCAAATAAAATGGGTTCCTTCTTGTCAAAGGGTTTACATTTGTTGCTATTTTCAATCAACACCAAAGCATCTGCTAATAACTGATTACATAAACACTGCTGTATAATGAATTCATTTCTTAGGCATAGTTAAGTTTTTTTCTCCCTTAAAATAATCATTTCATATGAGAATATAGGTATGAAACACTGCATGTATTATAAGACTTGGTTGATTGCTGGTTAGTTATGCTAAACTGCTTTTTCCCCTTTATTTCCTTTGTTCGTTTTTTTCTGCTTTACTATAAGCATTAGTTCTCGGGATGGGGAGGCTTAAAAATATATTGGGAAACAAAAGTGATATAGATAAAATATCAATACATTTTTCAGATTAGCATCATTTAAATTCAAATGTCTTAATAGAATAGTCATTTTATTTGAAGTAAATACCAACAATCAATACTTCTTTGATATTTTAAAGGTTCCATCCTTTGGAAATTTAGGTCAAAATGAAGGAAAGAGAGGCGGCTAGGTGGCATAGTGGATAAAGCATTGGCCTTGGAGTCAGGAGTACCTGGGTTCAAATCCAGTCTCAGATACTTAATAATTACCTAGCTGTGTGGCCTTGGGCAAGCCACTTAACTCTATTTGCCTTGCAAAAACCTAAAAATAAATGAAGGAAAGAGAGCTAAGTAAGGGCAAAGTATGATGCTGCTGTGAGGATGTTCCTTGATGAACCCAGGAAAGGATCATATGTAAGGTTAATAAGTAAAAAACACCAGACTTCAGGTTAGCAAAAGGGCTGACCCTGATAACAAAATATTTTCGTCATCTCCATAGAAAAAGCAGTGGACTGTGAATGTAGGGCTGTAGCCACATACATTGTCAGATAATCGATGATTCTGTTTTGCTTAACTGATTTTTGTAGGTACAATGGAAGATTTTGGTGGGGGACTGAAAAATGACAGTGATTTTTTTTTTCCATCAGAAAGCATTCTTTTTTCTGAAGAATGAGTTTAGTGGCAGCTGAGGGAGAGAAGGGGCAGATGATGATTTGATGAACATTCAAAGCTGACATTGGGATCCTGAAAGGTTACAAATTTAAAAGGTTCCAAATCCTGGCTCTGTATTAACTGAATTATAAATATTCATGCTCTTAGTTCCACCTTGAACATTTTCTATTGGCAGCAGTACACCTGAACCAGCAAGACAAAAATAAGCAAAAATATGTGACATTAAATGTTTGTTTCCAGTCTCTCTGTTTGCCATTAGGAAAGAGGAAGGAATTAATTGGCAGAAAGACCCTATCTGACTTTGTATAATCATTATAAGACAAATGTCAGCTTATCTGGTAAGAGGGAATCAAAATAAACAGAAGCAGTAAAACTATTAAGGTTTGGGTCTTATTTGGCTTAGTTTGTATTTTTCTTAATTTTCATTTTGGAAACATTGGAGCTTTTTGCCAAGTTTTTGTTGAAAGACCAAAACGAGTTCCTTTTTGAGCAAGGAATTGAATATTTGTCCTATATCATTTCAGAAAAGATTAGGTTCCTTAAAAATTATGTCAACCCTGCAGTTAGTTTGGAATGATCCTAAATAATTGCCCAAACCTGGACAGGACCAAACTGGTGACTCCTATATATGAAATACTTCAGTGATTCTGAAACAAATCAAATAGGTAAAGATGCATAATTGTGTCTGAGAAATTTTCAAGTTTTTTAAAAATTTTATTGATATCTTTTGATTTTACATTGCCTAGATTTTCTTTTATTTTTCTTCCTTTCCCCATCCTAGAGAGTCATCCCATGTAACAAATAATTTGCTTAAATTAAAAAAAATCACAGTAAAAAAGTGATCATGCAATGTAAAAAAATCTGAAAATATAGGTAACATTCACATTCATGAACCTCTACTACTATGAGAGGTATCTTCTATCTCCTCTTTGCTTATTCTTTGTAATTTTACTGCATTAATTTTTTTTGTTGTTTTATGTGATCTTTCTTTCATTTTATCTATATAGTTTTTTAAAATGTTTTAATGATATCTTTTTACATCACAAATTTCTCCCAGTATCTTTCCCCTTCTCTCTCCTGGGAAGTATCCCATATAAACATAGATTTGAAAGCCAAAAAAAAGTTAAGAGGAAGGAAAAATCAGTAAAACCAATCAATATATTGAAAACATCTGAACATAGTAAATGTACCATGTTTGTGAACACTTCCTAAGAATTTTAAAGTATATTAAAGTGAGAGAGATTCAGGGCATTCAGTTGAAAAACTACAATCAAAGTCATATCTTGGAGATTGATATAAGCCTGGAGTAGAATCTTTAGTTCATTGCTCCAAGTATTGTTTGAAGAAACCATATTCAGTTCTGTAGACTTTAATTTATTGACTTGAAGGAAAAGATGGCTATGCTTATCCAAATTTGCAGGTGACACAACTTGGGGGACCAACTAATACCCTTAGGACCACAATATCAAAGTCCATAAAGATATCAACAAGCAGGGTGGCTAGGTGGCGCAGTAGATAGAGCACCAACCCTAGAGTCAGGAGTACCTGAGTTCAAATGTGGTCTCAGACACTTAATAATTACCTAGCTGTGTGGCCTTGGGCAAGCCACTTAACCCCATTTGCCTTGCAAAAAACGTAAAAAAAAGATATCAACAAGCTACAACAATGGTTCAAATTTAATAAATCAAATAAAAATTTAACAGAGTCAAACATGAAGTTCTTCATGGGTTAGGTTGACTAAATGGGTCACTAGAGAAGAAGAGGAGGCTGGTAGAGAGCAAATTTTGGGATCTGAAGACTTGAGTCTAATTTCTGACTCAAACTCTTACTTCCCATGTAACCCTAATCAAATTCTCTTAAGCTATCTGAGTTGGATTAGATGCTCTCTAAGCAAAATATGATGCTTCTGTACTCTAAATCCATGATACTATGACCCAAACCTCAGAGTGAAAAGTAACATGAAACAACAGCCAAAAAACTACTGATTTTAGGTCAGTCTAATTTAGCATCTGGAACAAAGTAAAAGAATAGGGACCCTGTACCCCCACCAAGGATTAGATCATATCTGAATTATTTTCTTCAGTTCTGGGTACTATATTTTAGGAAGTACATTGACCAATTGGAACCAGACTACAATAGGACAGCCAGGACAATGATGTCATCTAAGTAGCACTCAAAGAATTGAAATGTTTATCTAGAGAAGAGAAGACATGCTAGATACCTTCAAGTATTTGAAAGGCTGCTAGGGAGATGACACTTGTGCTTCTTGACCACAGAAAGAAAAAAAAAATCCAGAAGCAATAGGCAGATGCTGCAAAGAGGTAAATCTCAATGAGAACTGTCCAGAAGTGGAATAGGTGGTAAAACTTCACTAGAGATCTTCAAACAAAATCTGGATATCTATTTGTTAGGAATATTATTATA
This sequence comes from Macrotis lagotis, assembly GCF_037893015.1. Classification (NCBI taxonomy): domain Eukaryota; kingdom Metazoa; phylum Chordata; class Mammalia; order Peramelemorphia; family Peramelidae; genus Macrotis; species Macrotis lagotis. Next base: position 84,737,237 of record NC_133663.1, on the reverse strand, counting down.
GAATGAATTCTTGTTGAGGTGCAGATTGGACTAAATAGCTGCTGAGTTATGAAATTCTTTGATTCTCTGACATGACATGGTACAAAGTCAGAAGAAGTATTTTCCAAACCAGGAAAAGAGCAAGTAAAAATGTTCAGATGTGAACATGAGTGAATAACATGCAAAGGATGTCCTATGAGAGAGTGAAAAAGAATGTAAGGCAGGAAACAATGGAAGTAGATAACCAAGACCCAGAGCCAACATAGCAGTACTATTTGACAACTTCTCGGAATACAAAAAAAGTTTGACATAAATGAAGAATATACCTGTATTTTGTAACATATAATAATCTTTGAATAGATATAGAAATATAAAGTGTAAGAAAAAATTAAAGAACAGAGAAGTTATCTTCTACAACTATAAGATGAGAAAAAATAGGATTCTTTATCAAAAAGTGATACAGGTGAGAATAAAAATTAAATACACAATTGTGATAACAAAAATTAAAATCTTTTGCTTAAACAAAATAATATAATGTAGACTAAGAAGAGAAAGAGCTAGGGAAAAACTGTATAACAGAGATAGGTAGATAGGAAACTGATGCAAATATATAACTCCAAGTGCCTTTTCTTAATAGGTTAGTGGTCAAAGGATATGAACAACCAGTTTTCAAAAGAATTGCAGGAACTCTGATCAATATAGTCATGCATCAATCATGGCTTCAGAAGACTGATGATGAAGCTTTCTTCCTACCTCTTGGCAGATAGGTGATGGATTAGAGGTACAGACATACATTTTCAGACATAGCCAATGTATTGATTTGTTTTGCTTGACTATACTTATTTGTTAAAAGGAAGAGCTTATTTCTACTAAAGGGGTCAGAATGTTGGTAGAAAGCAATAGATTTCAGAAGAAAAAAGAAAGAAATTAATCTTTAAAGAATTTCCACTAAAGAAATAGCTCTAGAAATTGCTCAAAAGAGCAGAAGAGAGTCAAAAAGACAACAAAGAACAATAGGACAATTTTGTTATTCCGTTATTAAGTTTAACATATGTTTACTTAAAAAAACTGTACATAACAAGTCACAGTTTCATATACAACTTGCCCTTTTTTCTTCCTTTTATATATATATATATATATATATATATATGTTTCAAGTTTTTGATGTTTAGTAAATTCATAAGAAGTTTTTAAAAAATTACAGTCAATAATCATATGGAAGAATGCTTAAAGTTACTATTAAGAAAATGCCATATAAATTAGAACAACCAAACTTTTGTATCATAATTATAAGGAAAAAAAGGCAATAAAAATGTCATTCTTAGGGAATTAAGGATAGATTCACACGCAAATGCATCTTTTGATGGAATTATATATTAGTGTTCTGTAAGACAACATCGAACTATGTGAGAAAAGCTATTAACCTTTTCATATGCTTTGACCCAGACCCATTCCTGAGCACATAACTTAATAAGGTGAAGAACAAAAAGTTCCCATATATACATAATATATAAAGGTCTTCAAAGTATCAAAGTATTCTCATCTCTTAATACACCCATATCTCTTGATTACTTCAATAGAAAGGAGTTCTCTCTTAAAATGAATAGACATACTCAAATCAATACATTGGCTATGTCTGAAAATGTATGTCTGTACCTCTAATCCATAAACTCTCTGCCAAGAAGTAAGGAGCATGTTTCACAACATGTGGTTGAAGAAAACTGGAAATAGAGTGAGGGACTGTTGAATGGAAAATGACTAGCTGCATAAATTGTGGTATATAAAAGAAATTAAATATTACTGTGCCATAAGAAATTGCAATAGTATTTTAGAAAAAATAAAACAAAACATTGAAAGACTTGACAGAGAGTGAAGCAAAAAGAACTGGAAGGGCCCAAACTTAGAATTATCACAATGACCAGTTTTGGTCCCAGAGAATAGATAATGAAACATAGCACCCTCTTTCCAGTAATGAGGTAGTCATTACTCATGGGAGCAGATGCTAGTCATAGGGTCGGTTGTATGCATTTAGTTATTAGTTATTACAAGTGAGGATCTGAAGTTGGGAAAAGGTAGGACATCAGGAAGTCGTTGTGATGTAAAAAACAATAAATATAAAAACATAAAGAAAAAGAAATTGCATATAGTAAATATGAACAGTATGATTCTCAAAGAATTGTTTAAGTAAGTCAAGAAATATTGAGCTAAGGGGACATTGAGGAAATAACTATCCTAATATTAGTTTTTTTCAGAGAAGAATACAGAGGCTCAGAGAGGCAAAATTATTTGTATCTGATCACACTTCATATTGTTGTTGCTGTTCAGTCATGAAATTCATGGTCCCATGTAATATATGTGGCACACCAATGCCATCCATGAAGTTTTCTTGGCAAAGATTCTGGAATGGTTTGCTATTTCCTTCTCTAGCTAACATTATAGCTGAGGAAACTGAGGCAGACAGTATAAAGAATCTTGCCCAGGGCCACACACCTAGTGTCTGAGGCGAGATTTGATGATTCTTTATTGTGCCATCTAGTTGCTTTATGTTGAAATCACTTGATAAGGGTGGCAGGTTAAGAACTTTTTCCCACTTTGAATCAATATTAAAACACTGACATTTGCAATAGATATTGCATTTTCAGGACCTAGTGAGGTTTAGAATTCTCTTGGATTCATCTTCTGCTAGAAACCATGTTCTAAAAAAATCCCAAACCACCATAAGCTTATTTATCCTAGATCTTAGCTCTGTTTAAATATATTCTAAATACATATTCATACTTAATTTTCCTAATATTTTGATTAATGAAGTAAATAAATTAAATAATTGCCAATGTTTATTTTCATAAAAGAATTATGATGTCAGATCCCACATAAAAGACATTAGAGAAATTACACAGCAGTGTCTCATATAGTTGCAAATTTGAGCAGCTACTACAACTGCAAGCTGATTTTTGGGTACAAAATCTGCTGAGATCAGTCATGTCCTTGGGTCATATTTATTTTCCTTTTGTGGGACTTGTGTTTGTCTGACCTTTGTCATTAATCTTGAATTGTCCATGAGATTGCACAGATTAAATTAAGTAATAATCCCTTTAAAACAGTTATCAGCAACAGTTAATTCAGTTGGTTAACTAACAGCTCATGATAAAGCCAAAGGCAGTTATCAAAGTTAATGATCAATTTCATCTAGGCTATTATCATATTCAGTGGTTTGCAACAGCTATAGATTTTCTTTGCAAATTAACAGCACTACAAAAACTCAAAGGGTCTGACAGCTACCAATTTCATATCAAGTCATCTAGGTTTAATATATTTATATCATTAGAGAATTTTAGACAAATCAAGCAGCTAACCTCTTTTCCTATTTTAGTATTGACAGAATACAAGTGGGTAATGATCATTTTGGGAAGAAATTTGCATGAAATTTCCACTGTGGCTGAGGAAATAAATTTAATATAATTAAACATGATGTAAAAGTGTTAATTTCCTGTTTTGACCAATAATCATAGGGCATAGGAAACTGGAAAAGTTCTATATGTTTCCACAGATATCCTCTTTTTGTCTAATTTTGATTTTATGGGATGAAAATATTGAAAATGTAAGGTTGGTAGTACCTACCTCAGAGGCATTCTGTTCTTATCATCTCACTTAAGTTACTCTCCCAAGGTCACACAACCTAACTATAGAGCTACAGTTAACATAAAGAAATACCACCAGACCATGGTATCAAAGAATATCAGAGATGGAGGAAATCTGAGACATGACCTCATCTAATCCTCTCCTTTTATAAGTGAAGAAACTCTGTCCTAGACAATGGACAATCACACAACTTTGGGTCCACAGCATCAGGTTTGATTTAGAACCTAGAAGTCCTAAATACATGTTCAAAATTCTTTTCTCTGCATCAAGCTTAGGGCGAGCAAATTTTACATTTTCCATTGTCTAGGACAGAGTTTCTTCACTTATAAAAGGAGAGGATTAGATGAGGTCATGTCTCAGATTTTCCTCATCTCTGATATTCTTTGATACATGGTCTAGTGGTATTTCTTTTTTGTTAACTGTAGTTCTATGGAAGAATGGAGAGAGGGGTTAGACTTGAAAATCCAAAAAAGCTTGGATTTTTGCCATATTCAAGTGCTACCTCCAACACCTATTAATTAACTTAACCTTTTCATCATCATAGGCAACTTCCTAAAACTTTCATATTCCCATCTTCATTGGTGGATAGAGTTTCCATCCTAGGAAATTTTTTTATGAAAAATGTCCTAACCTCTTTGCTATTTTGTCATGTCCAACTCTATTTAGAGTTGCCAGACATACTGGAATGATTTGCCATTTCCCTCTCCAGCTTATTTTACAGATGAGGAAGCTAAAGCAAACCAGGTTAAGTGATTTGCCCAGGGTCACACAGTAAATATTTGAGGCCAGATTTGAACTCAGGGAGGTGAATCATCCTGACTCTAGGCCTAGTGCTCCATTCATTGTACTACCTACCTGTTCTTCCTAACCTTAGAGCTGATAAAAAAAAATCAGCATATTTATTGGATTGAGGTAACAGTACCATATTACTGAGTCACCTTCCTAATCCATGGCCCTCTAGCAGATATTGGTTCTATGTAGATGGGCAATGTATTATGTATGTACCACATCATAACAAAGTTCAGTCAGTCATGTGAAAATTACCTGCCCAGTAACCAAGAAGTAATAGCTGCTACATTCAGGAAAAAAGCAAAAACTTATTTAAATTTGACCATTCTACTCTTGAAGATTTACCATGATATGTAGAATAGATGCATATTTTAGGAAAGGGCTTTAGATCTAATAATACCACATATGAATAATACCATGGGAAGATATCTTTGTATATTAAAAATGAAAGATTTTGCAATTCATCTTGATGTTTTCCATATTAATAATATTGTTTAGTCCATTAGCATAATTTCCTATAATCACAAATTATTGAGTGAAAGTGGGGCTTTAGTTTTGTCATGGCAACTCATAAATTGAAACTTTAAAGAATTGCCCATTGTTTCATTTTCAAAAAGAAAAAAAAATTGTTCCAATGGAAGATATGAGTAATTGAAAGATTGCATGCTTGAAAATTAGTATTCAATGTACTTTTAGCAACTGCTTATTAATTTTATTGGGTACAAGTCAAACCCTATTGTCCTAGACCTTAAGAAACTATTCTTATTATTTATTTGTCCTGATTTTTTTTATATTAAATAATTCTCAAGAGAAAAGTAAGGATGGATATTGGGATTAGGACTTACACAAGATAATCTTAGAAGTATTTCAGTATATAGATATTTGTTGTTATAGGATTTGGCCTGTGAAATTAAACTTTAAGTCCTAAGACAAGGGCTTTTGATTTTTATGCCAAATAACAAGCTTAATTTCAAATTCTATAAAGTACAAGTCAGAGGGCAACTATTTTATTAACAGAGAGAGAAATCAGATTTCAGTGACAAAGAATATTTGAAATCTGTTGTAAATAGATTAAGACTAACATTAAGAGCCCTTATTAGCTGGATGGCCTAGATAGTCATGTAATTTCCCTGGGCCTCAGTCTTCTCATCTGTAAAATAAAGAGCTTGGTCACAATCAGTGTTTCTCCATCTCATCTATATAACAAATGGATAAAGTATCTAAATTCTTTTTTTATGACCCTTCTTGGATAATGGCCAGTAGAGAGTTGGAGGGAAATAGGAGGAGGAAGTCAAAAAATATCAGATCTTATTTAAATTCATTTTAAGAGGATCTTTGATAAAAAAAAAACATTTTTACTGACCATACAAATTTGCTACAGTACAGAACAAATCTGCATAATAAATAGTTGGAAAGTAATCACCAAGCTAAACACTGAGGTCTCTTCTAGCTCTGATATTTCATGACCATGTGAGCTTGTAGCTAGCAAAAATGCAAATGTTTTTGTGAAAGTCTTTCAAACTTTGATCTGAAAGAAATAGAATGCATATTCCATTATATATGTATATATATATATATATATATATATATATATATATGTTGATCAGATATCTTAAATGCCAAAAAAATAAAATTTGTCCATATCTAAAATATATTTGGATGAAGGAATATAGAATTTAGAAGAGGAAGTACAATACATCTTAATTGCTTCAAAATACAGGGAAGTTTTGAGTAGACATGATGATGAGACACCAGCCCAGTATAATTATTAAAGGAAAATGAATTTAGTTTCCCAGCTAACAGGTCCATGCCAAAACTGCAGACCAGAAATACAATTAAGTGATTTATCTTCATTATCATTATCACAAACAACTTACTCTCTTATAATTTTTCCAGTGGTTCATCTATTACACTATAGTTTCAAGAAATAAATATTTCTGTACTCCATCTTTTCCCCACCCTCTCACAACATGACTTTCGGCTTAACTGCATATTAAATTACTGATCTGAGCCTTTTGGTAATAATGGAATTCATGTTTAGTTTTCAGCTTCTGTTCCCAGTTGAAAAACTTGAATACAAAAAAAAAGAAGGGAAACAGGGATACTCTCCCAGTTGATTTATATTGCATATGTGGCTTTCATAATGCCGTAGAGAGAATATAAGAGAATAGCAATGATATCTCTTAATGGTCTCCATAACAGCCTTCTCCTTTCACATGGGGCTATTAAATGTGTTTTCAACAAAATGAGGCCCATCCTCAACCTTAATGACCCAAAAGGTTAGGTAATACATTTCTCCCAAGAGTTAGAACATCTGCAGGTATTTTTCCAGGGGGCCACCCTACAGCTCAGGATAAGTCAAAATCCTAGGCTGTTGCAAATATGTACCCCAGATTTTCAAACAGAAGTAATAACACATTGTAAATCACACAATTTCCTTCTTTTCAGGTGTAGTAATGTTACTTAGGATTTTATACTCATATATCAACCTTCTAGAAAAGGACAGATGGACTTAGAGATATTCCTTTGTCAAACAACTAACCAATAGCTGTTTATGAAACACTTATTGTATTCATATCCCTATCTTAAAGTAGTGAAGGAATCCTTAACTTCTCAAAGACTATTCCAATAAACTATAAATTCTCACTGGTCCTACTAAGATGGAAATGATCCTTAGTACTACTACTACTACAACTACTTACTATCTGTTATCTAAGAACCAGGGTAACTAAGCTATAAGAGACTAATCAGATTTTCAGTGTAGGAGGGAAGACTAGTAATTTATAAAATTGCTACTGTAGCTGTTGGGTGAGCTCAGAGAGAATGGACAAGAATAGAAAACATAGTCCCTTTATTTAGGGAGCTTATTATTATTCTTAAAAGTCACAGAATAATTAGAAAACAATAAAATAAACTGGTATCAAATTATGCGGTATAAACATTAAGGGCCAAAGAAAGGAAAAAGAGAAATCAATGTGGCTCCTATGCAACATGAAAGGTTTCATTAAGAAGGTGAGATTGGAACTGAGCCTTCAAAAGATTGACTAAGTTTAGATGGATTAAAAAAACAAGGAAGAGAATGTGGGCAAATGTATGAAAAGAGTAGATGTCAGAGTATGGCCTTTTTGAAACAGGCTAAAGTTAACTTACCTGTTTCACAGACTGAAAAGTGAACTTCATAAACTTAAATTTCTATGTTAATCTGTGTTATTTTTATTATATGACTTTCATTATAATTTATAGGCATAAATCATATTGCTCTACTCCACAGATGAAGATGGAAGCATCGCGTAATTATAGTTGATAAAGAGTAGCAGACAAATTTTACATAGAATCTAGTGGAGTTGTGTGCTTCTTCTTAGTCATAATTATCTTTGATCTCTCCATAATATTTGACATTATTGAGCATCTTCTTTTTGCCTCTCTAAGCTTTGTTTTTCTTGTTATCTTCTTTTCTGATTGTTATTTCTTTCATCTTCACTTGTGTGTGTGTGTGTGTGTGTGTGTGTGTGTGTGTGTGGTAATGTGAGTATGTATGTATGTGTATGTATATTCATATATATATACATATATACCCACACTACATACATTACAATGCAATACAATACAATAATACACCACATACACATACAATATATGCATATATATGTATACACATGAAAAAAATCTATGCAGAGCAACATTGTAAGAAGAAGAAACTAGCCACACAAAGCAATGAAAATTGAATGTTGCAAAATTAAAAAGAACAAACATGGCACAAAAAGATATCTTGAGAAGATATCTTTTCAGAAAACAGGATCCATGGGTTTGGAATATTGTATGTAACTTCAAACTTTTTTTGATATTTTGATTAGTTTTTCTGATTTTTTTCTTTTTTCTTTTTCTTTTTAAAATTATTTGTCAGGGCAGCTAGGTGGCACAGTGGATAGAGCACCAACCCTGGAGTCAGGAGTACCTGAGTTCAAATCTGTCTTCAGACACATAACAATTACCTAGCTATGTGGCCTTGGGCAAGCCACTTAGCCCCATTGCCTTAAAAAAAACTATTTGTCATAAGGGATAACTGTAGGAAGGAAAGGGTGTCATTTACAAAGCAATATAGAAACAAAACATATCCATAAATATCTATTTTTGAAAATCTTTGTTGGTTTCCATTGCCTAATTCAGGGGTCAGTATGGCAAGCCTAGTTATTTTTATTTTTATGTGTATAAATAAAGATGAATTATACAAAAAAGGAAAGAGAGAGAAAGGCAGTTATTGACTCCTTAGATGTAGTTTTCTGACTCCTGGACTAATGGATAAAATATCAACTCTTTGGATTGGCATTTAAAGCTTCACAACTCAGTAAAGTGTAAGTTCCTTGAAATAGTCATTGATGTCTTGACTTAGAACTTTTCACGATGTCTGGCCGTATTGCTTGCTTGCTTATAAATGTTCACTGAATTGAGCTGAACTTTAATCTATCTACTTTTATTTCCTATTCAATACTCCATGTTCCAGTCAATTTAGATGACTAACCATTTTAACATTCCATCCTTTCTTTGTTTCCTTTCTTTTATTCACAGAAGCTGATTTTATTCTTCCAGTATGTTCTTCCCCTCATCTCTTTTCTTTCCTTCTGATCTTTTTCCTTCCTTCAAAGATTACTTTACCATGAAGCTTCACTCATTCCTCTAGTAGATAGTGATCACTCTCTTGGCAAGTTTCTTCTAGGCTCTTTAGCCCTCCAGTACCCTTATCATGTACCTACTTTGTGCCATTTTATTTTTTTAGATTGACCTTTTTTGGAGCTTTGGTTAGTGGGGTGATTAATAAGTGCTGAATTGAATGTTTCCTCAATCATCATTTGCTTCTTTGGAAGAAAAAATAATTCTTGAATGTATTATGTAAATCAAGAGCCTCAAATTTATCTCATCTCTAGTTTGATTTAAAATGTTTTAAATGTTTAAAATATGAGAGGACACAACCATATTTTATATACTATCAGCAGTTACTGATTAATCAAACTAAGTTAAGACTAATCTGTGGACAAGCTGTCATTTGAGGTCTTCACTAAACTCTAGTGAACACAACCATTGTTCAAGTTTCTAGCCTCCTCAGGTAGTAAAGAGTGCTGACTTTGAAATACCTTAGAGTCAACTATAAGTATTCCTTAATATAGTGTTAAAAATATAAAATGCTTTCATTGGGAATTTAGTAATAAATTGAGTGAAATACTGTAGATCAAAGTGTATTGTAATAAATATATTAATAAAAATAAATAAGCATAAAATCAGACCCATCAAATTCTACTCATATAATTGGTTCTTGAAAACACTTCATCCCAATATATTAGCCAAGAAATTATCATTAGCTTGAAAACCAATTTGGCTGCATTTTAGCAACCAAGAAAGAAACCACTGGAATTTTGTGGTATGATCAAAGTTGATCTCATTACCAGAGCTGATATTAATTCTAACACTCTTAAGTACCTTGTGCTCTTTAATGTTACAGATAACCTGGGAATTTAAGTAAGAAAGAATTAAATTTAGAGCAAAGCTTACATCTGCTTTGAAGTAAAGGTGGGGACTTTAATAGGAGACCACACTGTACTAGGATTCCCATAATTCTTTTCTGACAGTTATTTGCAAATTAAAAAAAAATCCATGCGACATTTTCTGACTGCTGATATTTGTGGACAATTATCTATAAGTAAAAAGACTGGGTGGGAAATATATAGGCTTGAGATGAATAAGGAAGGTAGTTAAAGATGCAACTGGGGAAAGGCTTCTAATAGATAGCTGTTAATAAAAGGGGGTAAGGTTTATATAATCAGTAACTATTTATTGATGATGATTATATATGACACTATTAATAATTCCTTTAGTGTAGTACAGATTTCATGCAAGGGGGGAATTGTTCTTATGTGAAAATTTGCCTATGATTAAGAAATGATACTGTTGGACAAAAGGGCCCATTTGACTCTACCCAAAGCTGAACACTCTCTGGGGGCCATTCAAAACCATTAGTATTGTTGGCTCTAACTTCAGATAAGCAGGTCAAACAAATCTTTGTCCAAATGGGAACTAGGTCTCCTTTGCTCTTTATTTGACTTCATTAAAGCCAAGTCCTGGAGGTCTAAATGTCTCACAAGTACCTATTAATGGATTTTATTGTTTGGATTATTTTACTTATCACTTAATTGCACTTGTACTTAGGCAAGTAATTTCCTTTCCATTTGATAACTAACTAGAACATATTCTGAGGTTAGAAGCTTGATGTCTTTTCAGCAGGTACCAAGGGGTAGTCTAGTTAGGAGATGATAAAGATGTATGTACATACATATATATATATATATATGTATGTACATATATATATATGTATATTGTGGTATATTGTGAGTGTGTATGTGTGTATATGGAACACTTGATATTATTTCACTAAGCAGTATAAGCTCTGGTGGACTGAGTTCATCTTAAATTCACAAGACTGGTAAATGAATCAGGATGTAATTCCATTAGCATTGAGAAATAAACCTACCAGATTAACTGAAATATGTAGCTTGTTAGATATATCTTTTTGCATGGAACTATAATGGCATTAAAAAAAAAGTTCCTTTGTAACTTAGTGCAATTCATTTAGCTCCTCTATCCTGAAGTAAGTAAGGCTCCTTCCACCTGAGCATAAAATGTTCTACAATATAATTTGGAAATGCTTATTTTGTTTGGTGATTGTTAATTTATGACCCTAGACAAATCACTTCACCCTGTGTGTCTCCATTTTCTCATCTGTAAAATGAGCTGGAAAAAAATAACAAACTACTAAAAAACAGCAAATTCAGCCTAGAAAAAAGGAGAGAAATATTCTGTTAACCAAAGCAGAAAGTCTACTTGGAAAATCAAATGTCTTTAAAGCAGCATTAAAATAAAGGTAAATGATGTAGAGCCTATATTAGATTGCTCTGTGTTAGGAGGAGGTGGAAGGGAAGGGAGGGAGGGAGAAAAATATAAAACTCAAAACCTGTTTAAAATGATTGGTAAAAGGTACCATTGCATGTTGTTGAAAAAACAAATAAATAAAAATATTAATTAAAAATATATAAATAATTAATTAGCTATTTACAATAAAAAAAGCTAAATGGATATTACCATCAAAATATTCCAGTCACATACTCTCTCCAGTTGAAGGGAATCCCTACCAAGTTGCCCTCAATTTGTTTTAGACATTTTTCAGTGGTATCCAATAATTCATAACCCCCATTTGGAATTTTCTTGTGTAGAGATGCTGGAATCATTTGCCATTTCCTTCTCCAACTAACTTTATAGATGAGGAAACTGAGCCAAACAGGGTTAAGGGACTTGTCCACTGTCATATATCCAATAAATATCTGAGGTCAGATTTGAACTTGGGAAGATGAGTCCTCCTGACTAGGGCCCAGAGCTCTATTCACTTTTCTAAGATTTGAAAAATAGTTTCCATGCTACAAATGAAATGCTTTCTATGAAACTCTTTTCAAACATGTAACTGTCATGCAAATGTTAACTGTTATTCTGTCAATTTAGGATAAATCCTAGATTCTTGATGAGTCTAAGGAAAACACCAGTATAATACACGTATAACCTATATCCAATTGCTTGCCATTTTCAGAAAATGGGAGCGGGGAGAGAGGGGGGAAAAATATTGAAACTCAAAATCTTTTGAAAAAATGAATGCTAAAAATTGTCTTGACATAGCTTTTTAAAGTGGATTCTCTAGGATTCTCAAAGTATACCATCATATTATCTGCAAAGAGTCACAGTTTTGCTTCCCCTTTGCTTGTAATTTCTTCAATTTATTTTTCTTGTCTTATTGCCAAAGCTATCCTTTCTAGTACTTCATAGAATAATACTGGGAAAAATGGACATCCTTCTTAACTGCTCATTTTAGTGGAAAGGTTTCTACTTTATTACAAATAATGCTTGCTGATGGTTCTAGATAGATACTGCTGATCATTTTAATGACCACTCCCTTTATTCTTTTGCTCTCTGTTGTTTTTAATAGGAATGTATATTTTGTCAAAAACTTTTCCAGCACTGAGATAAACCATAGGATCACTTTAATTTGTTATTGACATGTTCAATTATGTTGATAAATTTTACTAATATTGAACCAACTCTGCATTCCTGAAATAAATCCCACTTGGTCATAGTGTATAATAATCCTTGTGATATATTTCTGAAATCACGTTGCTTAGTATTTTGTTCAAAATTTTTGCATTGATATTCATTAGAGAAATTGTTCTATAGTTTTTTTCTCTGTTTCAGCTCTTCCTGGTTTATTTATCAGCATTATATTTGTGTCACAGGAGGGATTTGGTAGGACTCCACCTATTTTTCCAAACAATTTTTATAATATTAGAATTTTTTATAATATTAGAATTAATTATCCTTTAAACATTTGCAAGACTACTTGTGAAACCCCCTGACCCTGGGAATTTCTTCTTAGGGAGTTCATTATTAACTTGTTCAATTTCTTTTTCTAAGATGATATATCTAGATAAATTACATTTTCATAAAAAAATTCATCAATCTACTCAAATTTGCAAATTTATTGACATATAATTGTGCAAAATGTTCTCTAATGATTGCTTCAATTTTTTCTTCATTGGTGGCAACGTTACCCTATTTATTTTTTGATGTTGAATATTTGATTTTTTTCTTCCTTTTTTAAATCAATTAACCTAGTGATTTTTCCATCTTGCTGGTATTTTTTTAAAATAATATCAGCTCCTAATTTTATTCACTAGCTTAATTTTTTTTGCCTTTATTCCTTATTAATTTCACCTTTGATTTTCCGGATTTCCAAATTTGGTACTCAATTAGGGATTTTTAATTTGTTCTTTTTTAATTTTTTTGTTACATGCCTAATTTATTAATCTGTTCTTTTATTATTTTGTTCATCTATGAATTTAAAGAGATAAATTTTCTCCTAAGAATTCCATTTGCTGCATCCCATAAATTTTGGTTCATTGTTCCCCTGTAGTTTTTCTCTTTACTTCTTTCTGTGTGGCAACATGATATATTGCACAATACATGCTTTCTGCAAGATTTATTTCTTTTTTTAGTTGTTTTAGATTCATTTCAAAGGTAGTTAGGAAGAAACTAATATAAAATGAAACTATAATTGATTCTTTATGAAATTCATATTTTGGCACAAAATATTCAGCACTGGAACAAAAGGGAAAATATTGTAATATCAAGAGTTAATGAAACTGTTGATTGTCTCACTAATTTGTTCTTTGAGCCCCTTGTTCTTTAGGATTAGATTATTTAGTTTCCAATTAGTTTTTTTTAAGGTTTTTACAAAGCAATGGGGTTAAGTTGGCTTGCCCAAGGTTAGGTAATTGTTAAGTGTCTGAGGCTGGATTTGAACTCAGATCCTCCTGACTCCAGGGCTGGTGTTGTGCCACCTAGCTGCCCCCTTCCAATTAGTTTTTAATATCTTTTTCCATTGCCCTTTGTTAAATATAATTTTTATGCTATTATGATCCAAAAAATACATTTTATATTTCTGCCCTTCTACATTATGATTTTGAGAGTTTTATGATCATGCTCAATTTTTCTATAGATGCCTTGGGATGCTAAAAAAAGATATATTCTTTTTTGTTCCTACTCAATTTTCTCCAAAAGTCTATCATATCTGATTTTTTAAATATTCTATTTACCTCCTGTTCATTTATAGGTTGGATTTGTTTACTTCTGGAAGGGGACAGTTGAGATCCCTTACTAGTATACTTTTGCTATTTCAACCTATATCTCTCTTAACTTCTTTTTTGTAGAATTTTCATGCTATATCAATTGATGAATTTATGTTAAGTATTAATATTCCTTCATTGTATATGATATCTTTAAACAATATATAGTTCCTCCTTTATCTGTTTGAATTAGATCTATTTTTGCTTCTATTTTGTATAGGATCAGGATTACTGCCCCTGTTTGTTTTTTTTAACTTCAGCTGAAGTACACACTCTGTGTGTGCTTCTCTGTTTCAAGTATAAATAGCATCTCAAAGAATTGTTTCTTGGTCCACTCTCATTCACATTAAAAATTATTATTACTGTCTTTGTATTTCCCTCCATCCTATTCTTCCTCCTTTTTTTCTCTACTTTATATCCTTTCCCTCCTTACCAGTGTTTTCCTTCTGTCTACTACCTCCCCCTTATGACTTCTCTTCTGTCTGTCATCCCATCCCTTTACTTAATATTTTCCTCAATACTTCCCAGATGGATAAGATAGATCCCTGTATTCAAGTAATTGTGCTTCTCATTCCCTTTTTTGAGCCAATATCCCTGCTCATCACCCAACCTTCCATCATCTCCTCCACTGTAATAGGTCTTTTTTGTCCCTTAGTGTGAAATAATTTGCCCCATTCTACCTGAACCTACCTTTTTCATCTTTCTCATCCTTCAATTATTTTCGTCACTACCTCAAATTCACCTTATAGCTATACCCTATATCTATGTATATTCCTTGTAGCTGAACTATTTGTGATATAATGTCTTTAGAATAAAAAAGTATTATCTTCCCACATGGAAATGTAAATAGTTTAGGTCCATTGAAATCCTGATATTTTCATTTCCCTTTTAACTTGTTTATGCTTCTCTTGATTTTTGGAGATTAAATTTTTGGTTTAGTTCTGTTTTTCTCCTTATAAAATTTGAAATCCTTATTTTATTAAATAATCAGTCTTCCTTCATGTATTATGTTTAATTTTGCTGGATAAGTGATTCTTGATGGTAATCCTAACTCTTTAGCCTTTTGTAATAGTATGTTCTAGGACACCCCCCCTGCAATCCTTTAATTTGCAACTACTAAGTTCTACTACTGTGTAATTCTGGTTGTGGCACCCCAATATTTGAATTATTTATGACCACTTGCAGTATTTTTTCCTTGACCTGACAGTTCTGAAATTTGGCTATGATGTTATTTGATGTTTTTATTTTGAGATCTCTTTGATGAGATGGTCAGTAGATTCTTTCAATGCTTATTTTGCCCTCTAGTTCCAGGATATCTTTTCTTTGATAATTTCTTGAAAAATACTACCCAGATCCTTCTTATAATTATGACTTTCAGGTAATCCAATGATTCTGACATTGTCTCTTCTAGATCTATTTTCCAGGTAAGTTGTTTTTTCCCGTGAGATAGTTTGCATTTTCTTTTTTTTAATTTTAATTTTTTAATTGATTCTTGATGTCTCATAGAGTCATTAACTTCCACTTACCCAATTCTAGCTTTTAAGGAGTTGTTTTCCTCAAGTAACTTTTTCACTTTCTTTTCTATTTGAGTAACTGTACTTTTTAAGGAATTCTTTTCTTCAGTGGATTTTTGTATCTACTTTTCCATATGGTCATTTCTAATTTTTAAGCAATGGGCTTTCTTTTGTCAAACTCTTTTCACTTTTTTTTTTTATTTTTGCAAGGCAGTGGGATTAAGTGACTTGCCCAAGGTCACAAAGCTAAGTAAGAATTAAGTATCTGAGGCTGAATTTGAACTCAGGTCCTTGAGACTCCTAGGGCCGGTACTCTATCCACTGCACCACCTAGCTGCCCCATTTATGCTTTTTTTCATAATTCTCCTGCAGCATTCTCATTTATTTCCCCAATTTTTCTTCTGCCTCTATATGATTTTTAAGATCCATTTTGAGCTGTTCCATGAATTCTCTCCATCTTGAGATCACTTCCCATTTTTCTTTGGGGTTTTGCCCATAGTTGTTTTGACACTGTTGTCCTCTTCTGAGTTTGTGTCTTGGTCTTCCCTATCACCATGCTGTTTTTTGCTCATCTTTTTTTAGCATTCTTTTCTTTTAAATTTGAACTCTGTTACCAGGGTGGAAGGAGCAGTGATTCAGGCTTTTTGTGTGAGGTGGCTGTTTACTGGGTTTTGCATTGATGTTGCCCTGAGCCTCACAGGGGACTCTCCTGACTGGTGGGATAGAGTGGAGGTAGCTGGTGTAGCTGGAGGTCATAAGGGTCTGACAGTTTACTTGGTGCTCTGTTGGGGTCCTAGTGCTGGTATCTTTCATGTGCTGAAGCCAGTGGAGTGTTTCTGCATTTCCTCAGAGATATCCTGCAGCACATGGGAGTTTGGCTACTGCCTATTTGCTCAGGGTTATACTGAGATTCCCATAGGAAACCCATACCTATTTGCTCACCATGAAAGGAAGAAAAGGTGTCTGCATGTTTTTGGGAAGAAACTGGTGACTTTAAGAGGCAGTGATGAGGAAGGAAAGTATTCTAGATATGAGAGCTAAGGTATAGAGATAGGAACTTAAAGGTTCTGAAATGAGGCATTATCAGAATAAGAGGTAGGCTGATTAAGGAAATTACATGAAATAACTCAAGAATTTTAGGTGGCTCAGTGGATAGAGCATTGGTCCTGGAGTCAGGAGTACCTGAGTTCAAATTTGACCTCAGACACTTTAATAATTACTTAGCTGTGTGACCTTGGGCAAGTCACTTAACCCTATTGCCTTGCAAAAACCAAAAAAAATTTAATTTTTAGAATTGTACAACTCTTAATATTCATATGTAAATCATGAACTGCATTGCAAAACCAGAAGAGACAGGATATACATGAACATGCATTTAAAAAAGTAAGTAGTATTTAAAGTCAAGGTGACATTATTATTCTGGCTTATATTATTTTAAATTCTTTTTTGGAGTATTTACTGATTTGCATTATTAACCCAGATAATCTAGATTTGACCAAATGGAAATAATAAAGTTTTGGGTTGATTTCCCCTAGGATATCTGAATTTTAGCTATATTATGATATCCTGGAGCTAGAGTAACTTATCTTTCCAGTTAGGATTCTACCTCTATACTCTATTCCCCTTTGTTTCCCATTATTCAACAAAGTTTCAGCATTTCCTGTATAAGGTCCTCCTAACTTTGCAGAAACTGTTGATTGATTTTTATTGAGTGCTGGAAGGGCGGAGATGGGAAGACCTGGTTCCTGCCCCTTCAGGAGTTTAGCCTATAATCAGAGTTCACACCAACAGAGCAAAGGACCTGTGGTCATCTTTTCCTCCCTCCCTGGTGACAGGATAGTCACAATAACACCTGCTCTTCTTACTATACCTCTTGGGGATCCAATCTGTGTGATTTATCAGCTTCCTTTGGCTGAGTTTCTTCCTCTCCATATTTGGCCTTTCCATTTGGTATTTCCTTTATGCCAATTATTTCTCCTAAAAATTTTTTTTTTTATAATTGACTTACTTTTTTAAATATTTCTATTTTTTGATATTTATTTGACCTTTTCATTATTTTTCCATTTTTAACTTGATGTTTTTCTTTGACCAACAATTGATGATCACAGAATATATTAAGCCAATTTTTTGTCTTCTTCACAGGCCATTACAATGCCTTTATGTCTTTAGTATTCATATTTTTTTCTAACTCTACCCAACAACAGTGGTTATTCATCAAGTTGCCTGTAACATGGATCTTTCAATTTACAATCTCCATTAAGCCCAATGCTATAAATATAGGCACCTTGAAAGCAAGAACTAATATATTCCTTGAACCTAACAGAGGGTCAAGAATATGGAAAGCATTTAACAAATGCTTATTCAGCATTATTCATTAATTTCTCTTTCATAATTTGCAAGTAAACATCATGGAATTTTTAAAATCAGTTGACCAAACCTTGTCCATATAGATAATCATTACCAACTAACCCCTCATTTTATTGTACTTCTTTATCTAGTTGATGTTTGTAACTGGAGATGAAGAAGAGTTTTTCATTTTCTAGATGCCTCTCTTTTCTAGCTTCCTATCTGCTTCAGTATCTTCTGAATCCATGTTTAAACATGAGAAGAGGGGAAAATTGCATTGGAACAACCCTGCTAACTGGGCTGATTGCCGAATGTTTGAGGAAGAAGCGAATATAAAGAGGTCACAGCTCATCATAAATCCATCCTGTTGCACAGCCAGCCCCTATCAGAAAGGGAAAATCTCCTGAGTAACATGGATTAGCAAAAACTTCTTCTCATTTACCTTGAACTGAAAATACAATTAATAGTGTGTATGGGGAGAAGAAAGATAATGAAAACACAAGTCCCTGAAAAGCACATTCTATCCAGGTCATGAAATACAAGCTCTTGCATTCAAGCTTAGAATATTTATGAAGAAATGTGATTGCAAAAACCAGGAATGGCCTCCCCTTTGAAATGATCAGAAAGAGGTGATTGTTGTCTGAAAGCCAGGTAGATCTAATGCTTTTTGCTTGCTGACTTAGGTCAAGGAAAGTGCAGAATTATAAACAAAATTTATAACAAAAGACACCAGGAAAGACCCCTGTGACCAGGGAATGGAGTTTAACCAAAGGCTTTGATGTCATTATTGCTGTTCAAAAATGCTAATGTGGATCATGAACTTGAGGGGGTAGTATTCCCATTAATGGGAGCTGAAACCTCAAGCTCAGGTATGACAGTGATCCCATCATTCATTAGTCTAAGAAATATATTTACAGTAAGCAACAGAAATACCTGAAGATAAAGGCAGTGTCAGAGTCTGTCTCCACCCCTCCAACTCTGACTCCTCACTGATGATAGAACCCAAGCTTATTTGAAAGAAATCAGCTATAAATGGAAGTTAGGACAAGAATTCCCATCAATTTTATCATGCTGTCATTTTCCTCCTCATCATTCTTGTTTCTTTTACCTATAAATCCCATCGTGCTCAGCTGCTGTGGGTAATCTTCAGCAAACAACCTAGATATAAAATATACCTTCTGAGATGGTAGTTAAATCTCAAAGACCTCAAGTTCTTTGGTATTTATACAGTATTTGTGGTATTTTCCTTTCCTTTCTTTCTTTCATTCTTAGCAAAAGGAAGGACAAATAGCTATGAGGAAAAGCCAAACAAAGACAATGAATTTTTAAGGGATTTTTAAGGAAGATAAAGGAGATTTGCTCATGGCAACAAAATAGAGGAAATGTTAAAGGAGGAGGCAGGTGAAGGAAGGACAGGATTTAGGACTTATTAAACATAGACAATCATTAGAGTGGTGCAGCTGTAGGTGTAATATGGAAGGAGAGAAACAATTCTTACTAAAGGACTGACTACTCTACAATGTTTTCCACCTCTATGTCAGGTACTTCTAACCAAGCACACCTGAAAATCACTCAGTAAGCAAATAAGAGCATCATGGTGAAGGAGTCAGGTTCTGAACTGCATATTAGGGGTCATAACCCTGGCTTAGAATCCTGCTTATAATACTACAGTCTTTGACAAGTCACTAAAATCTCTGTTTCCTACTTACAAGATGAGAATAATCTTACCAAGAGTAACTGAGAGACCCAAGTGAGATCATAGAAACATAAGAGTTTTAGATTTGGAAAGCATAATAGAGTCCATCTATTCCAATATACCCATTTTAGAGATGAGAAAACTGTGGAGTGAGTGGAGTGAGTTAAGTACTTAAGTGTTAAAAAGAGGGTCTACCCTCATAGATCTTGACATCCAAGTAGTACATGAAATAACAAGAGCAATATAACACCAAATGGGCACATCATCTTTAAACAATGGAAAGTGGAAAAACTGTAATAAGGAAGGTTGGAGAAAGGCTGTTTTAAGTTTGTAGCCTTTTCTGTAATCCAAACCTGTAAGATACTGAGAAATACCCCAATGACAGTGCTAGGTTTCAGAGCCAACCCTGGGACAAGAAAATTTAATTTATAGTTATATTTTTGATATACATTTCACAAAGTCCTTCATCTTCTTTGTGAAATTTATAGAAAAAGCCAATAATAATAATAGCTCATATGTATATACTATCTACTGTGTGCTGGTCACTGTAGATGTATTCTCTTATTTCAGCTTCACAATAACCCTTGGAGTTAAATTTTTATCAATGTATTATTTTTATTAATTTACTAAGGACCCAAGTATGGAAGGAGATGCATAAAAAGTATAAGATGAGATCCTTACCATCAATAAGCTCATATTCTAGCTGGTAAGAGAGAATATAAGCACATGAACAGCTAATTAATATGACTGGAAATAATGAATGCTTAATGAGCAATATAAGCAATTAGTATATGTAATTGTAGAATGAGAGTGTGAGGGGTCCTTGGAGATCATCCAGCTCTTTCCTTTTACAACTGAAGAGCCTGAGCTTCTCAAAGGTCAAGTATCCAAGGTCAGACTGGTCTACTGATTCCAGAACTCTCCTTTAATCATACTGGTTGCTCTAGTTACCTAGATCTTTGAGTAGGGAGGGAATAATCATTTGGACAGGAAAATGAGAGAGTGTTTCATAGAAGAACTTTGAAGAGTGGACTAAGTGGAATAGAAAGAAATGTGAGTATTCCAGATTGAGGGAGAATGTCAATGACATCATTAAAGATATAGGAAGTGAGTAAAAGAAATATTCTGGGGGCAGCTAGGTGGCACAGTGGATAGAGCACCGACCCTGGAGTCAGGAGTACCCGAGTTCAAGTCCGGCCTCAGACACTTAATAATTACCTAGTTATGTGACCTTGTGCAAGCCACTTAACCCCATTGCCTTGTAAAAACTAAAAATATATATATTCTGACCATTCCAAAACACACTTGCAGGAAACCACCTGCATTTGACTCAATTACCTGAAACAATATTTCATATAAAGTAGTGATATGAGAAATGGCTGAAAAATCTGGTGGTAGATTAGGTTTGTGAGGACCTTTGACAGCAGAATAAAGAATATGCATTATATACTCTTAAGTAGTAGGGAGCCACTGAACCTTTTTTAAGTAAGAGAGTAATATAATAATACCAGAATTTACTTAAGATTAATAAATCTGTAGTGTGAAGAATAGGTTGAAATGAAGAAATATAGGATGCTATAGGACCAGTCAGGTGACCATATATAGTTATTCAGGTTTATAGGAATAATGGAGAAAACCAAGGTGATCTCAGTGGAGATGGAAAAAGAAGGTAGATGTGAAGGACATTGAGAAGGAAAAATCAGCATGTCTTAGTATGGGAAACAAAGAAGGAATCTGAAATTAATCTGAAATTTTTAAACTAAGATTATACAGTGAATGGTGTGGTGTTTTGACAGAAATAAAAAGACAAGGGGGACAACAGCTTTTAGCAATAGCTAGTGAGTTTAGTTTTAGACTTTTTGAGTTTTAAATAATGGGAGGAAGTACCAGGGGGTAGTTAGAGATGGAAATGCAGGGAGGAATGAAAAGGATAGAGTTGGAGATATAAATTTATTAAGTCACTTCTGAGAGGTAAATAATTGAAGTCCTGAGAATAGAAGTCTATTATAATACATATATATGTGTGTGTGTGATATATTTATAAATAAATAGAGAGAGAGAGAGAGAGAGAATAAAATGCCCAGTAAAATGAGCATTCAATTACTGAATTTGGAGTTTCAGAGGCTAGAGTATCTCATTTTAAATACTTTCCTATGTCTTACAATCTTTGTGAAAAATTACTTCATCTCTCTGGGCCCAAGTTTCCTCATATTTGAGATCAGGGGATTAGACTAGCTGACATTTAAGGCTTCTTCCAGTTGTAAATTTATAAAGCTATAATGTTCCTCATCTTTCTACCAACTGAATGAGAGACACTTATATGAGGATGAGTTATCTCTATGAATTGTGTTTTTCTGTAAGTTTTGAGTTGTGTAGCAGATGAAACTTAGCAGTTGTGTAATCCTAGACAAATCACTTCACCCCTGTTTGTCTCAGCTTCCTCATCTGTAAAATGAGTTGGAGAAAATGGCAAACTATTCCAGTATCCTTGCCAAGAAAGCCTGAATGGGATCTTGAAGAGTCAGACACTACTGAACAATAGCAAAATGTAGGTTTCATGGAGGGAGGGAGAATTTTCACCCGTTATATATAATAAGTAGTGATTTTTTTCGTTCACATAGAAAATTTATAACATTACTTTACATTTCCTTTGTACAAAATAATAATATTTATCCTCAAACTTCAGGAAATGTTTTATTTTCTTCTTCTTTAGATGGTTTCACTAACAATATTCTCATCAAATTGTAGTTCACTAAGAAGACTGACCTAACCTTCTCCCCTGAAAAAAAAATTATGCTTTATCAAATATGTCTTTGACTTACAAAGTTGACATTATTCATGCTAATATACCAACATCTTCCCTTTTCTGATATGTGTCTACTTCTGGAAATGCTTTAGTTCCACTTTCCCTACAACACTAGACTGTATAACTTTAGGAGCTTTTATTTATCATGATTGTACTCCACTGGCATTATTTTTCATTAGTGATGCTTCCATTATGTTACCTCCCACACTAATAGGCTTTCTTGCACTCTTTGTACTGTTCTTCATTTATTTCATCAATTACTAGTACAGCTTAATTTCTTGTTTCATATTCAAAAGCAGCTAACTTTCTGCTTTCTGGCTTATGTCCTACTTCCCGTAATTGCAGTATAGCATCTGTGAATTCCCAGCTCTTCCAAAGGGTGAGCTAAATTCATGTTGTCTGTTGAACTACTGAAAAAGCTACAGTACAGGGTGTTCCACAAGTCTCAGTAGCTTAAAATTGCAAGAAGACTTTTGGGACAGCCTGTATTTCCTCCTCTATCCCAGGTTTTATTTATTTAGGAATTAGAGATTGTAGAAGGATCCCTGATCCAGTTATAGAATTTCACACTAAAATGCTTTGAGTAGCTGCTTCTCCATTGCTTCATCATAAATAGAATTCTTACTCATTTAGACAGTGGTCTACTATGCTTCATGTAGATTCATTTTAGTAGTAGACATACTGGAAATGAGTGATAGAGAGACATTACTTCACTTTACTGAGCCCTGACTTGAAGAATAACCGAGTCCCTTATTTTCTAACAACAACAAAAAAAAGGAACAAAAGCTTCTTGGTTGCAAGCAAGTTGGAGAATTGTCTCTATTATATAAAGTTAGATTTTCAATGTTTCAGAATATTATTCCCAGTATTTTATCATATACGAATGTGGATCTCTCATTTGTCAGTACCTTGAAACTGTTTTATCAAACTGAATTGGTGGGAAATGAGTTGCACTGTTTATTTTAACTTTCAAATGACTATGTTTGGCTTAATTGTAAAAAAGTCATGCATTTTTGAATGTTGATCATTTTAAGTTATCAGAGAGGGTTCAAAGATGCCTTTTATAGTAGAATATTTATTGAAAGTCACAGCTTTCTTCTGCCCAGAAGTACCAGTGAGTGACACACAACTTTAATTAACTAATTAATTAATTAACTGCTCCCTTAGTTTTCCAAAAAAATAATCTTCAAGCTAGAATATTATTACATTTGGAATATATCAAATTCTTTACACCCCCCCCCAAAGAAAATTAAATGATTCCTTCCTATCCTGTACATTTTTAAAGTGATAACTTTGACTGAAAATATAATCTCAAATTGGTCACCTTTTAGGATTCACCAGTATTCTTCTTTTGTATGACAGAATTGTTTTTGTCCTTGGTCATCAGATTTGTGGATTTGTTAGTTTTTCTAAATGTTTTTCTCTATCCAGGATTAAAGAAGAAAGTTTTCCTTGAGAGTAGGAAGCTATTGTAAAAATTGTTCTGTTTGAGGAGTCAGAAGGGATTAGGTTCAAGAAGATATCAAATTCCTAAGATAACCCTGTAAATAAGTATCCCAAAGTCTGTCCTTCACTTGGACTAAGATGGCTTTGTGGTATTTGCATATTTGTCGTCAGCTAATCTAAAGTAGTTCTTCGATAAGGTTAATTCTCAGTTAATTACCCAGAGCCTTGACATGAAGTCTAATTGCCACTTGGCTAACAGATATTTGATACTTGTCCTATACAGAATTGTAGAGACCAAGAGAGGCGAGTTATTGACTGATGGCAAGCAAACCAAATAAATACAGTATTTTATGTACTTTTAATTCAGGGCCAAGTGGATTTGGATGAAGTGTTTATTTAGTTTGCTGGCCGTTTCAGATGCTGGGGTGTATTGATTCCTTTTATTACTAGCAGCCGTTTAACCTGACCCCTTCTAGATCTAGTATTTTAAAAGCCATAAATTTTAACTTTACTTATGAGCAAAGTCTGAAATGCTGTGAAAGCCTTTTTATTAGTCAAGCTTCCCCATGCTCTGTGTTCATGTGTCACCCACAGCAACAATATTTAGGGCTTCTTAAATTAGAGTGGCTGTTGGACTGTTGGGGAGGGGGATGGAGGCAGCTATAAAATGAACTCATAAACATTTCAAGGGGACAGAAGTTGATGACCAGAAAGAGTAGACAGGTGTAAGAAGGAAGGAACCCCTGCCCCCTCCCCCTTCCAGAAAAGAAAAAAGAAAAGGTCTTGGTTAATCATATGAAACAAGTCTTGGTTTTAGCATGTCAGTTATATTTATGAGCTTTAAAAAAAACTTAACTGCCAGCTGGAATATAGTTTTCCAGGGTTTTTTTGGCACATTTATCAGGGATGTATAGAAATATAAAATATACAGAAAGGTGTGATCCGTTTCCTCAACTTGTATTTGTTCCCCAAGAGAGAAAGATGATGAGTTTAGAAGTTCTGCCAAATATTATTTTCATTGTGATTTTCCTTTCTTTCATTATTTCCTTTAAATATTGAAGAGGAGGAAAGGAGTGTGAGGAGAATGAGGAGAAGGAAAAAAATGCTGGAGGCAAGACCCAACTCAATTTACACATTTCTCTCCTCAGCTTTGGTATTCTTGAGCCACTTGTCTACTGAGAAAAATCTCACTCTAGCAAGTTAGCTACCATTATCTTTAACTGCAGAAATTCATGTTTTAAATCACTTTAGTCAAACCTCTACTTTAGGAAAAAGAAACAATTACAAATCATTACCCTCTTTAATTTTGTGATGTGACTATCCCTCTTATCTGAGAAGAAGGAACTATTTTATATCTCTCATCAAATCAAAGACTTTTATGTTTTAAAGTTGCAAGTAATTTATTCTATAGTTAGCTTGTACTAGAAGACTTTATGTATTTATGTTATATTTAGTTTCATATTACATACATAATATATTTTATATTATATATATATGTATATTACATATACATATTTATATGTATACATGCATGCATATAAGAAATATCAAAACTCACTGAATTGTGAGCTGACCTCATACCAGAAAAATTATACCTCTCAGACATATTGAATTATGTAGGCAAATACCTTTACTTCTCAGTGCTCTGAAGCACAACCCACACCACTCCTAAGTGTGACCAGATGAAACTGGATGAAAATGTATTAGGGAAATATTTATCAAAATAAAAATAAATAAAGTTAATATATGGTTTTTAAAACAATAGGTTACTGTAAGAATTCCTATAGTCAACTTACTGGAGTGTTAGAGAAGATACCAACTTATGTTGATATTTTCCTTACCTGAAAGTTTCCCGTGGTATTAAAATCATGAATCCAGTCCCTATCAGCATATGTCTTAGGACATATTTTTCAATAAATGTATAAGGAAAGTCGTGCCAATATTATCATCCTCATTCTACAGATTAAAAAAATTCAATTACTTGTAAGATTTGGTGATTTTGCCTATTTTGAGAAAAAGCAAGGTGACTCTCAGATTCATTGGTAGGTGACTTGAACTTAAACCTATGTCTCTTGACTCTTAATGAAGTGTTTATTCCTACTGTGACCCACTTGATACATCATATATAAGTATAGAGATATTATCATCCATATCTGTGATTCAAATAAAGTGGTAAATCATGTTTATGTCTGTGTTTGTGTGTGTGTGTGTGTATGTGTGTGTGTGTCTGTGTGTGTGTGTGTGTGTAAATAAACACACACACTATAGAAACTGTACTATGGTGGCTGTGGCCTCAGCATTTTTCCCTTTTATACCTCAGTAACATTGGTCTTTTGCTTTTCAGAAAATTTCCTATCAGTTTTTCTAATTATCGGAGATGTTTGTTTAAACAAATGTTCCTTCTACAACCTCGAGACCCCTTTTATTTGATCATGCTGTGAAACTGTAATGCTGAATTAGTGGGGTTATATAAGCAAAGAATAATCACATCACCATAGGAGAAAAATCTGGGTTATAAAATAGAAAAAACTCATATTGAAATATTTTAAATAAAAATGCCTACAACACAAGTACAATAATGGAATAAAAAGAATTTTGATTCTCATCCTTGCTTTAACTTTTTGTGATTAAGCTGAAAGTCTAATTTCAAAAGTAAAATAAACCATGAAATCAATTTATCAACATTTCAGTTAGGTAAAATAGGAACCTCTTGTTTTCCTCCTCACACCTTCAAAATCTCAGGAATCAAGAGATGATGGGACACAGAGCATAATTCTTATCTTTCACAAAATCCTAGAATGTTAGAGCAGGGAATCTTAAAGGTTATCTGATCCATCCTCATCATTTTATCAAGGGCTAAACTTAACATTTAAAAAAACTTAACATTTAAAAAAACAAAACAAAACAAAACAACCACATGGTGAATTTTTAAACCTATTTCTTGTAATCTCTAATTCTCCTCAAGCCTAACTTCACTTGCTTCCATAAAACAGTCTTTCCTAATTCCTTCAGTTGTTAATGTGTACCTTTCCATACCTACCCCATGACCCTTCCCCCCCTCCAAAAAATCCTTCTATTTATTTTGAACTCATCTATCTGTATACCTCTTTTCCCTATAAACTCATTGAGGTCAAGAATAGTTCCTTTTTTCCTTCCTATCCCCATTACCTATACATGACTCAGAGTAGATGCTTAATTATTTGTAAACTGAATTAGAATTTTAATTAAGAAAGATCAGTCCATAATGACATAAATGTCAAATTTGATCAGTTCCTACTTCCTACATACTTTTCTCTTTTCTCTTTATATTGTTCTGAAGTCTTTCCATTTTCGTTTAGTATAAAACATTTCCACTTTAGATGTCTAGGTATTTTTTAATTAATAAAAGTGAGGATAGTCTTTGAATCATCTTTGTATTACACCACCAGTAGCCCTTGTCAAGGTCAAGATGCCCTTCTAAATTTCATATTTCTTGATCTGTTTGTTCAATTTGGAATTCCCCCCCTCCAGTAACCTTACCCACTCCCACTACCCTACATACACACATACTTTTGACCTTGGAAAATGACCAAAATTACTTAGGGATAGGGAGTTAGCCTTAACTCACATTCCACAATTGACCTATGTCAATTTTTATTCTTCAAATTAAGCCCAAACTCAACATTTTAAAGACTTTGTTGACTCAGAAACAGAAGCAGGACACCAACAAACTATTTTCAGTTGATATTTTGTTTTTTCTCCCATCTTCTTGTGTTAACTATTATTGGCAAGATGTGCAACTGAGCCACATAGCTTCAGCTGTCACTCAATCCCAACTGTTAATTAATAGAAAAACATTCCAGTTCTCCTTACACAATAGCCAGCTATCAACAGGCTTTTCCAGTAAATGCTATTTCTTCCCTGGAGTCCCAGTGTCTCTATCTCCAGAGAAGGAAGGTAGGTAATCATTTTGGATGGAATGCTTTGCGACTAAACTGAGAAAGAAGTAAAGAAACAGTAGTTACCTTAGGGAAGTTACTCAAATTCCTAGAAAAACTTTCACTTGGGCTGGCTGTCATGGTGTGAATTAAAAGGTTATGTTAGAGGTTAAACTAGGCAATTAAATCAAGAAAGCAGATTATTCTAATGCCTCGCATAACTTTTAAAAGAAGCAGGATTAGGAAATATAAATTGTACAAAGCAAATAAGAAACAAAATTATTTCATCAAGTGTTCCTCATGGAAGAAAATTGTGCCAACTTGCACCTTTAATTTTTCCACCCTAATTCTGTTACTGTATGAATCTCATTACCATTTTCTAACTATGCACACAGTGACTGATGCCTAGTGACAAGTTGTTTTTGTTTTTCTGTTTGGAAAGCCTATTCCCTTCTTCCCTAAATAATTATCTGTGAATTAACCTTTTCCCTTACTGAAATATTTGCCAGTGATAGAACAGAAAAAAATGGAAATGCTTAGCTAATTTAGAGACTCTGGGTGGGAGATAAATTCTTTCAGGCCATGAGGGTATCATTGATTAAATTACTAGGCCAGTTCACTAAATGGGGCCCTTATGACCTAAAAGAGTTAATGCTCTATTGAAAATGTCTACTTTAGACCCAGCTTTATTCTCTTGGGAGTCTCCAATCTGTTAATGACAGTATTAATAATTATAGAAAATAACCCTATTTTGCAATAGGTATTCTGAAAATTACATTCTAATCCTAATTTTTTTCTATTTTTCTGTGGGTGGAAACTGGTGTTCTTTCTAGCCAAAATTCCAACTGTTGTAGCTGTTTTTTTAAAAATTACAGTTTCCATATGCCATATAAGCTACTGAATAATGAATAAGGCAAAAGGCTCTAACTGGTCTTTTAAATCATCATAAAGTAATTTAATTTTCTTCATGATAAAATTCTAGTAATGGTAGCTCAGTCAGAAAATGGAAAAGGAAAAAATAATTTAACAAAACTTATCTTTCCTAAACTTCTTTTCCCAGTTGATTTTTGAATAAGAATAGAAATGTCTTTTGGAATGGGGTGGGAGTAGAATGGACATTACTGAAATGCTCCCTTGTTTTGTTTTTTTTGTAAGAAAGCAGCTAACTTTTGTATATATTATCATTTTGGTTAGTTATTGTACTGCTATGTCTGATGCAGGTTGGGGATAGGTGGAACTGCAATTTCTCTTTTATGATCTGAGGCTTAAATAGTTTGATTCTCCTAGACTTTAAGTTTAATTTACTAAGCCACAAAAATTAAACAAATCCAGCAAGTTATTATAGTTCAACCATTTTCCCCTTCCCCTGTATTGTTTGTTCACCAAGAATAAACAAGTATATTAACTACATGCTAATTTAGATTGAGTGCAAAGAGGTAGCCCCTGCTTTCAGTGGTCCATCTTCATTGTCTTCATGGTCTAATTAGACCATCTTCATTGTCTTCATGGTCTAATTAGACCAATTTCATTGTTTTAATATTGATATTCACAATCTGGACCCAGTCTATCTTTCTGACCTTATTTCTGACTAATCCTTTATATGAAAGCCTTCTACTTCAAATGCCTTGTATATTCTAAGCTTTATAAATTTACTTGTAACTCTTAACAGGTATGACTTTTCTCTTATTTTTACTCCCCAATTATATACATTCTCACTTCATGCTGTTGCTCTGAAAAATCCCACCCCAGGATGCCCTTTATTCTTTCTGCCCACCTAATTACTATCAATTTTTCTTGGCCCACATCAATTCCACTTTCTCTGTGGCATATTGCTTATTCTCCAACCTAGTTTAACTCTTCCCCCAATCTTGTTTTGTCGAGTTAAAAAAAAACAAAGGATAAGTATGACTTTAAAATAATAGTAATTTATTGGGCCAAAGTACTTCTCTAAAATCATTACAGTAGAGAATTGCATGAAATCCAATGGAATGAATCTCCCAACTCTGCATTAAGATTGGGAATTTATGCCTAAAGTTCCTCCATTATTTGTTGACATTAAAAAAAAATCACAAGAATTTGGTATCTTGTAGGAGACCAACTCTTACTGTACTTGTGGATTTGGAAATACCAGTCCATACCACTATAACAGTTGTGATCCCTAGAAAAAGGACTATTGCTTCATTCATTTTGAGGTGAACCTTTTAAAGGGATAGCCAAAGAAATCAACTCTAAATTTAAGATAACATGCTCAGAATGGTCCATCCTTGTCAAATAATTCCAGAGGACATGGTTTCATATTTGATTATATGATCAACATAACAATTCCACATAGGCATATCTGTACTTTAGAATTATATATCATAGACCTCAATTATATTGTTAGAATTCAACCTTAGATCCACTCTATAGTTCTGAACAAAAGCTTGCAATTAAAGTTATTTTTAAGGGAAGAATATTTTAGACAGAACTGCATCTTAAGTATACATCTGTTTTTCTTGTAAATTTTCATCTTACTCTGGATAGAGATGTTTGAAGCAAGTCTTGAGAATGAAAAACTATTTCAGCTAATTAAAGCTATAGTGAAGTTTCCTGTTATGATTCACTGGGGCATGAAAATGAACTTAAGTTTGCAAAGACTGCCAGATGAACCCAAGTAGGTCCTACTAGGCAGAAATGGTTTCCAGTAAGGATTTGATAATGGATTATATTTTTGCCAGCTGAGGGCCCAAGCACCTAAGTTCAGGCATTCTCATCACCAGATTGGCTGAAGTATGAGAATTTTTTAGCTTCAGAAACTCTAGAAGTTTAGAATTTGGAGGCATTGTGATCTACTTTGTGAAAAGAGCACCCACATGATTGAAATCACAGAACTTTTAAATGTTGATTCTAGAACTGTTTCTCCATGAGTAATTTAACAGGGTTCTTTCCTGGTATTTTATCTAGTGTGATATGTTAAGAGACAATCAGAATTCTGGCAAACTTTGTCCAGACTCCAACAACAATCATGGAATCACTGTTCTTTGAACCTGATTTTTCTGATGTATTAGAGCATTAAAGTACAGTGAAAACAGCTCATAAGTTTCCTTCCCACAAATTATTTAGACTCAACACATTTAAGAATCCTGTCAATTTAAATCCATACAATTGAAATCAAAAGTTCATCGGTATTAATTTTATAGGAAAAATTTTTGGTGGATCAAGAAAGATTTTGAAAAGTAGTCTGCTGAAATCAAGAAGGTCATTCCCTAGAATATACCAGAAAAAAAATCAATTATGTATGAGTACTTGATCAAGTTTCCCTGGTAACTTTTTATGGAACAATATGTACCTCTGGAAGGTTTTGCCAAGTAATTTTACTTGTAGTACAAACTTTTTAATCTATGTGGATATTTCTTAGATATGCTACGTGTAGTGTGGCCAAGATAACAAGATAGTCTTCTGTCAGGGTAAAGGGGAGGAAAGAAATCATGATTTCCCCTCTAAATTATATCCTTTGTGGAAATATAACTTATATACATGGTTTTCAAATGTCTTTTCTTTCCCAGACAGCTATTTGTTGACCATCTCTTTCCCATTCAGTCTACCACTATGGTCACAATATAACCTGATCAGAATAATGACCTGATAGAGAGAGATCTGATAAGATCAAAATGTATACAAAGATGATGATGATGATGATGATGATGATGATGATGATGATGTTGTTTGTCCTTCATCCTCAAAGAAGCCCATGACATCACAAGCACATGAATTGGATCTGAGGGAGAGGAGCTGTGCTCCAGCCTCACTTTCTCCTCCAGAGTCATCTGGGTTCAGTGTTCAGATATGGATCAGGATGACTGGAGATAGTCCTGGGTGTGAGGCAATCAGGGATAAGTGACTTGCCCAAGAGTAAGTGTCAAGTACCTGGGGCTGGATTTCAACTGTCCTCCTGACTCCAAACCCAGTGCCCTAGCCACTGGGCAATCTAGTTGTACTTTATACAAAAATACAAACATTGTATATGATCCCTAAGTGGATATATTATCTGACACATAGACTGCCCTGGTTGTTCTCAGATCACTTTTACATTCATAAGTAGAAGGGGAAAAAAAAAGAAAAAAGTAGAAGGAAGTAGAACATATTTGCCTTAGGATAGTAGCACTTTTCAGGAAGGTAGATAAGAATTATAAGCTTTGAGAAAAATGTTCTACATCTATAGTGATGTAAGTTAGTAGCATAAGCTTATCCTATGTAAAGAGTCTATTATAAGTTCATGCTCTTAAAAGGGAATGGATATGCCAGAGAAACTGGTAAAATTTAGAAATGAAATTGGAACATTTGAAATTTCTAGACTTCTTCAGTGAAGACCAGACTGTAAAAGTTGTTGTGGTTGAGGGTGAATGGGAAATAGGGCATATTTTATGAAACTTTCTAGTTTTTTCCAACCAGGTCAAACCTTTTAATAGACATACAATTGGGGTAAAATTGAAAGCAATTTCCACATCAACTTTTCCATTTAAAGATGTGGAACTCTCTTAATACTTACATCCCCCACCCAGCTGGTAGGAGAAAAATAAATTTTTATGAAACAAAATGAGTATCTGATCAGTTGAAAACTGAATTTAAAGATTCAAAGGACACATAAAGAAGAGAGAATTCAAAGAGCAAAGGTGATTTTAACCTACCTACCTGTGTTAATTTATGTAAGCAACTTTGTTTAAAGGAAGGAAATAACTACCCATTAACTAAAAAATATTCATAAGTACTGGCTGAAAAAGATAGATGGAAAATCTATAGACCTATTGGATGATGAACAGAGTGGCAAGATGTCCTTGTATATGGCACCTCATCCAAAAACTTTTGTTAATACCCAGTGAACTATTAGAAGAGCTATTAAATTCCTGTGCAGGATGTGAGGCTGACTAATCACAGCATCCTTCAGGTGATAACAGAACTCAAGCCATAACCCTCTCTTGAAAGAAGGAGCCTTATAAAGCTCCTCATGATGTGTGGATCCTGAATAGAGGATGAAATGACTCTATTGATAATCTGGATTGTGAAATACCAGCTATTAAATACCAGAAATATGACAGGCACCCTAACCACATGTATATAATTCACATTTTATCTCTTTTCATATCTACTCTTCTCTTTAAAAGTCTATGTATTTGTGGATGAAGGACCCTTATTTTTATGGAGGATAAATTCATTTTGTCATCATTTTAGTACAATGTACCTGGCTGACTATACAAATAAATACATCAGTGGAGGCTCCTATACTTCGGAATAGCTAGAAAACTATGAGAACCTGAATTAATTTTCTGGGAATAAGTGGGTATGGGCACCTCAAGTGCTCTATCAGTATCTTCTTTATCCATTTGTGTATCACTTATTCTGCGAAAAGCTTGCTTCTTGATTATTCACTTGATGATAAGCACAATTCAAGCATCCTAGGGTAAAGTGTCTTAGGCTGTCTGATATATTTATTGATGCTATCACAGAGATAAGGAAGTTAATTGCTTTATCAGAAAGGTAATAGGTACTGCAGACTTTCAATAAGAGTCCAGCCTGCTTTCTATTTTGTGGCCACCATCGGATAGAAAATAAAAATCAGGTGGTTCAGTCTTTGGGTTGGTGTTTCAGACTGGTCCATCTTACCCCAATAGTAGTTTATTACTGTAAAAGGAATGGAAAGCCAAAGAGCCCTGGAAAAATTCTTTATGACATAGCATTATGGTTTCAGGAG
Organism: Macrotis lagotis; assembly: GCF_037893015.1. Taxonomy (NCBI): domain Eukaryota; kingdom Metazoa; phylum Chordata; class Mammalia; order Peramelemorphia; family Peramelidae; genus Macrotis; species Macrotis lagotis. The sequence continues at coordinate 84,703,664 of NC_133663.1, read as the reverse complement.
TTGTTTCTGTGAGACCATCATTGTGTTTCATTACATTTGCATGTGTCCATGGGGATATCATGTTTACCAGGTTGTGCTTTAGGCCACCTTTGTCATAACTCCTACAATGACTGCATCATTGACAAGACTTGTGACCTATTCTCTGTTCTCTTAGACATTTGTTCCTATGTCATAGGTCAATAAAACTGGTAGTCAGGGGTCACAGGATTCTGATAACTAGAACATACTGCTGTATATTCAAAAGCCAGTTACAGTCTAGTAAGTGTTCTCATGCTGAGGAATCTAGCATCACCTAACCCCCCCATTCATTCAGTGAAGGAGTTCAGCAGTTGTTTGTTATCTTTTATGGAATATAAGCATGGTAGATATTTAGTAGACCCAGAAAGCCTTGAAGCTCTTCATTGTTGGAGTGATTAGACACATTATGAATTATGCATATCTTACTGTATTGTTTTGTTTGGTTAATCATACATTTATATATTTATATATTGTCTCCTTGATTAATAATAAGAATGATAGCTAATGTTTATACAATGTTTTTAAGGTTTTTTTTTAAAGTGTATTACTTATATTGTGCTATTTAATCCTCACAACAACTGTATGAGGTAGGTGCCTCACAGAGAGGGGAATTTGAAGAGGAATTGAGATTCAGAGAGATTAAGTGTCTCACAACTATTAAGTGTCTGAGCAGGAGTGAAGCTCAGGGCTTTCTGATTCTAAATCTAGAGATAACTCCTAGCTCATCAGAGTGTAAGCTCCTTCAGGATAAGGACTACAGGGGTGGCTAGGTGGTATAGTGGATAAAGCACTGGCCCTGGAGTCAGGAGTACCTGGGTTCAGACCCCATTTGCCTTGCAAAAACCTAAAAAAAAAAAAGGATAAGGACTACAATTTATTTATTGTCATATATAGCAGTTAATACAAAACTTTGTGCATAGTAGGTGCTTTATAAGTATTTATTGGCCGATTAATTGATCACCATACTTAATGCTGGTATAGGGACTACAAGTTTTTGTATTTAACTACCTGAATTAAGACCCTTCTTTGTAACTGTAAAAGATTTAATTCAGTTTGTCATTTTGCTCACTATTTACATATAGTCCACCAGAGAGAAGCTCCTAATTAAACGACAGAATTGGAAACTTCTTTGGAAAATTAAAATTGGTACAAAAATACTGATGAGATACTCATTCTTTTTTAAAGAAACTAATGCTTATGTCCTTATTTTCTTCCCAAATTCAATTCTACTTTCTCTTAGTCATGGGATTAGTAGGGAAGAAATATACCCATACAATTGATATCAGGTTCATTGGGGTGGCTTTAAATTCCAGAAGGCCATATTTAATTAGTGCAGCTGTAGACAGGTTAGATGAACCGATGTTGGCCAAAGCAAGGATTGATTATTTTTCTTCCCTCTTTTGAGAAACCCTTTCTTTCCTAAAGCACATTACAATTAGTACTATGTCTATAGCAGTTAGTAATGATTTGGAGGATAACCCACTCACACTTTTAATGAGTTGCATCTAGCAGAGGAGTCTAGAGGCTGTTCTGAGTGGATCTGTTTAATGAAACTTCTAAGTCTATCTTATACAAATTATACCACTTATAAAACACACCAAAAATGAGCAGATCTGGAAAAAAAATGGCAGTTCATTACCTTCCTCAATGCAATAGTTAGCTCTGTAAGTATAGTACCTTCAACTAGATATGAAAGGAAAAGACTTTTCACCAACCCTAACATGTCATCATGGGCTAAAGGGTGATTTTCTCACAGTGTTAAGAGAAATGATGGTCACAAGAGATGCTGATCAGGAAGGGTTGACTTTAACTGTTAAATTTTTAATGTCTCAAAGAAATTTGCTATAGGTTAAGATAGTAAAAGGGTCTGGAGTTCTCTGGGAGAGACAACACCCAGGAGAGGGGTCCTAGATTCTCTAAGAACAATCATAAGAGAGGGATAGTCAGGATTGAAATCTAGATTTCTTTTTTAGTATCATATATTTCCTAGCACACCTTACTGTCCCTGGCAGAGTATAATTTCCATAATGTTAGAGGTTTTGATGTAAGAGAAAACAAGAAAAGTCTGGTCTTAATTCACACCTGAGCTCCTTGGAGATAGAATATGGTAATATTATAATGTGCTCTTGAGAGTCCCTACAATCCAGTCTAAACTAGCAATGAGACAAATTGATCTTGGGCCATGAATTTATTAATAGAGGTGCTACCTTATTATAATCCTGGTGGCAGGAAGCCTACATAATAAGACTATTGTAGTGAAAGTCCAGTATATTAATAAATTTAACAGCAATATTAAGTAACATCACCGTTTGTTATTTGCCACCTAGTTGGTTGAGGGTTTTTTTTTTATTTCCTCATGCTGTTTGGTTTATTAGCTTTAAGTCGGTGATTGTCTTGCAAAATATATACTAAAGTATGCTTGGGTAAATGACTATTTGAAGACCACCTGTCAAGAGTCCATAATTTTTAAGCATCATTTTTAAATTTCCTCTATGAATAATGTATTTTGAAATTATTTAGAGACCTGCGGCTTATTTTTCTTCAAATACTGCTTAATCTTATAATAGAAACATTACAAAGATCACAAAATGCATTAGTTGCTAAAATAACCTTTTGAAGGAGGACATCAGTTCAAAATGTTTGGGGAGTAGAGAGTCAAGACCTTCATAATAACACTGCCTAGGCTGCTATCTGTCTCATCTGTGTTTAAAAGCCTGGACCTTTTATTTAGTTTATATTGTTACTGTGACTTTTGATTCAATTCTGTTTTATTCAGGAAACCTGTTTTTGGTGACTGCTATGTCCTAGGCACTTTGCAAGGTGATGGAGAGTACAAAGATAAAAATGAAAAGAATTCAGACACTGTGATACTTCATTTTTGTCTTTACCAAAGTTTGATATAGTATTGCATTATTTTATTAACAGCTTACAAAATATCATAAATCTTACTTTAGAATGTAAAATGTTTATCTGAATTATTATGGTTTCAATATTTCAAGTATTTATAGTCTTTTTTTATCAGCATAGGTCACCACTGCTAGACTAGAATGCTACTTCACTGTCTTTGTAGATGACCAATATTTGTTGTTGTAGTTGAAAAATTTATCATGATGCAGCCAAATTGGTAATGTATCTTTCCAAACTTAAGTAGATTAACCTTAAGGCAATATCCTCACAACATGGCACCAGGCCACTTTTCAACATGTATTTATTAATCACCTACTATATGTAGGATGTTATGCTTGGTTTACAAATCCTAGGAAAATAAAGATAGAACCACAAAAAAAAGCCCAAACCTAATCTGGGAAATTTGTCCTGAAAGTATTATCAAACACAATAAAAATGAGTTACCTGCTCAAACATTCTCATTTTAACAACGCATGTAATTGGGGGGAAAACCTGGAAGAACATTAATGTAACTGAAAATTTTATAAGATTTGACTGACAAGCTTGAGGGATACAAAGAAACTTGGAAATGATGCAAAGTGAAAAATGACTCAGAAGAAGAGCACACTCAAACACCATGACCCCATCAAAAGAGCATGAGAGTGAATGTAAAAACAAAGAATATTGATGGGGACTTAAAAGAGTAACTGAAAAGTTGTTGTGATCCCTCATCCATTGAAATTAATTAATTTAAATGTAAATATTTACCAAACAAGTTTAGCTGGCAGTCTTGGTTTGCAATATTATTTTAAATAAAGCATTTTATATAGATAGACAGGCTTTTCTTTGGGATCTTTTAAGCACTAAACAGTTTAACAAAAACGAAGTAGGACAATTCACTTCTCAAAATTCTGGCCTCAGTTCATTGGGCAAGTTCAGTATCTATCCAAAGCATATATCGACCCACGTACCACTTCTGTTGCTTGCCCAATTAAGTGCATTTCAGATCTAAGCAGCAGGCAGGATAATAAAATAAGTGGATTTGGAGGCAAAGGACCTGGATTCAAATTTGTGCTTTACCGGGGTCAGTTTCTTTACCTGGAAAATGGCAATTCTAGGCTACTTGTCCTCTAAGATTAAGATCCCTTAAGGTCTAAATCCAATTGATTGGCAACAGTGTAAAGCAGTCCTTTTAGTCCACTCTATCTACTAACTGGCCTTAGAAACCATATCATATCCAACCATCTGGCTTTCCATCCTAGCTATCTAGCCATCTGTCTGCCATGTGTACCTTTGTAATTAAATACTGTTTTTATGTTATTCTTTTTTTCATGTATATTAAATTTAATTCTCCAGCTAGATTGCAAGCCTTTTCAGGACATAGACCATTTCTTATATTTCTCAAATATTTTAAAATATCTAGAACAAAATTGAACACATGAGGGGCTTAAATAAATACCTCTTACTTTCTTGACTGTAGTTTAAAAATTAAAACTAATTTCAACCTTAAATTTGTACCCCCAATGCTGTGACAGATCTAGGTATTTATAAACATTGCTAGTGTTAAAACTTGGCAAGAAAAAGCATTTCCAACTGTTTTGCAACGAACCCTGAAGTTATTGGTTTCTGTGATTTCTAAGTAGGGTAACTTGAATGTAAAAAATAATAAAAGGTTAAATTTAAGAAGTTAATAGTCATTCATATACCTTTTAAATACAGGCACATTGTAGTTGAAAATAAAACTTCAACATTTAATGAAGTTATCTTAACATGGGAGCCAACCAAGAAATTTAGCAGCATTCCAATATCTTTTGGTTCTCCTAATAATTTTTGTTGAAGAATCTTACTAAGAAAATCATGATGAACTATTTTTAAGACATGCTCTGCATACAAACCCACAAAGATATCATCCACTCCAAAGTCAAAAGCAAAAGGCCAATGGTGCTACTCAGAAAAATGATGCAAGGAGTAAACGGCAAAGGGAAAAAGATCGTTTAAAAGTCAACATTTCTCATGAGAAGTCTGTTGCCAAGGTACAAGATTTTTAAAGGGGAAATTGAAAGAATAAAAATGTTCTTGACAAACTGTAAAAATAAAACTATTTAAAGCCTATGTAGCAGAGTAGAAATGGCAGAAAAGGTTAATATTACAAAGAGAGAAGTTAAGCAAGAAGAATGAAGTTAAAAAAAGCAAAGGGGAAAATCAGTGGAAAATGAAGAAATAATTACAGGTAAAACAGGTATGATTAGAGTTTTGAAGGTGAGGAGAAAGAGCCCACAAAGGACAGGAAGTTGTGGGCTAGCTTCCAGGAAGTGAAATAAGGATGAAACATTATTTTTAACTATGTCATTCTGGAAGAGTAGGGCTGTACTGGAGGGCAGGCATGTTAAACTTGCACAACAATTTCTTTTTTTTTCCTTTTTTTTGGCAAGGCAGTGGAGTTAAGTGACTTGCCCAAGGTCATACAGCTAGGTGCTAAGGCCAAATTTGAACTCGGGTCCTGACTCCAGGGCCCGGTGCTCTATCCATTGCACCACCTAGCTGCCTCAACACAACACTCTTAAGAAGTTGAAAAAATGCCATTGTTTTTTAGATGAAGAAATTAGTTCTTTGGGTCAACTTTGAAGTTGAAATTCAAATCAGGGCAATTCAACTCAATGGAGAATGTAAGCTTAAGGGAGTGAAAGAGAGTTGGAAAGGAAGGAAGTAGGAAAAAAGGAAGGAGGGAGGAAGGAAGGAAGGAAGGAAGGAATAATTTTTTTTCCTTTGTAGTCACTTTTAACCCTTTGAATCCAAAGCAGTTATCTAATTTTCTTCATATGGAGCTTTAATAGTAGAGTGACAACTTTACATTTTAAATACTTTATTGACTTTACTTCTACCTTTCCAATTATAGATAGGAAATGAATAAAAATGGAAAAAGCACACTCCTAGGGATAGAATTGTGTTTTTAGTTTTCTTTATTAGATACTTTCCATACGTTGCCTGAAATATTCAAGTTCTAAAGTGTATTTTTCCAGAAAGATTACAAAAATGAAAATAAAGTAGAAATGTGCCCACTGACTCATTTATGAACTTGAATCTAGTTCTTAATTTGTGAATTGAAGAAAATCATCTCTAGGCTCCTCAGAGAGGAAAAAAGTGCCATAAAATATTAAACTTTGATAATCCTATATGCTTCACCTCAAAAAAAAGTGGAAAAAAAATAGATGATGTGGCTTATTGAAAAAATCATGGAACTTGGAGTCAAAGAGCTTGGTTCCAAATCCCAGCTCTATCACTGTCACCCTGTGACTTTTGTCAAGCTATTTCAAGTCTTTGGACCAGTTTCTTCAACTATAGAAAAAAGAGGCTTTGATGAGATGAATTCCAAGCTCCTTTCTAGCTCTCAGCCCTTGTTTCTCTTTACTTCTCTGGAATTAATAGATGCCTAATAAATATTTATTGAATGGAATTCTTAAAAACCCTTATTCATCCTGACGATTCTCATTCCCATTTTCTAAAATCAGTTGACTCCCCAAGATAATTGGTAAAATCATTTGAAGTCTATATGATGAATTTTCCCTTTAATAATCTCTCTTTCCTAAGAAAGAAAAATAGAAACAAGAAATACTGGGAAATAGATTTTTTATTTTTCTCTAACTCTGACCCATTTCCTAAAGCAAATTTGAATTCCTTCCAAGGGAGGAATATATTCTGTTGTTGTTCAGTCCTTTTTGAGACTATTCATGACTTCATTTGGCAAAGATACTAGAGTGGTTGTCCATTTCCTTCTCCAACACATTTTGCAGATGAGGAAACTGAGGCAAATGGGGTTAAGTGCCTTATCTAGGGTCACATAGCTAGTAAATGTCTGCGACCTGATTTTAACTCAGGAAGAGGAGTCTTTCCAGCCCTTACAGATATATTCTATTAATCTGTATCTTCATATACATCAGTCCTCTCCTTAGGAGATCCTATCCTTAGCGTAGTAGTAAATTTCTGATAATAAAATTAATGATAATTTGGAGAATCCTGAATTGGGGAGAGAATAGGAAGATAGTACAATTCAGGTTCAATTGAATATGTTTTAGGTTCTTAGTGACTGGAAGGAAAGGAAATTGTAAGCATGAAAAATAAAATCTGGGGATGACTTGGTATATATCATCTACTTATTAATAAGTTGGCTAGGTGGGAAGAAAGTCTTTTTTAGTTTTGAAAATTTAGTAATTTGTTTTTTTTTTATCCACAACATCAACCTTAAAATTTGCCAATTTAAAATTTAAGGAACTTATTTTATGATTTTTCTATTCTTGTCATTGCTAACACTTAGGTAGTCTCTTTCCAAATAGTACTTTGACATGTTAGATTATTATTACACTTCTTTGGACAAAAATAAAAAGTATAAGAACTCAAAGGCTATTCATCTTTGGCAGTGGAAACTGGTCTTGTTTAATATCCATAATAATCATTTCCCCAAAAAACTGAACTTGAGCTCAAAGGGAAGCAGCCAATCAGAGTACATAGTTTCCCATAATACATGCTTGTTCTGACTTGATATTCATTTTAATTGAACCACAAAATCCAAAGGAGTCTTTTGCTCTGGCTACTGTCACTTTTGGCCATTCATTATTAAACTACCTGCTCTATGTATATCACATATTGTGCCAAACATTGAAGAAAACAATAGAAAGATAATTAGGTCTTGGAGTTTGGTTCTTGTAGCAAGGGACAAGATAGACTGACATCCATAGAGAATATCACAAATCTGAATTGTAAGGAAACTTTTACTAGATATTTTTTCACTAACAATTTTAATAAATTCGTGTTTGTGCATTTGCTGTTTATCAATAGATTAAAGTATCAGGAGAATAATCATAATTAAAAAAGCTAGTATTGTTTATTGCTTTAAAGTTTATAAGGTGCTTGAAAATATCATTTTATTTTATCCTTATAGCAATCCTAGGAGATAGGTTCTATTATTTTCTCTATTTTACAAATGAGGAACTTGAGGCAGAGATGTTAAATAATTTGCTCCTAGTCACATAGCTATCAAATATCTAGGGTCAGATTTGAATGTGGGGTCTTCCTGACTCCAGCTCTTAGAAGAACTTAGATTTAAGACAGGATTTGTGGCTTAAGAAGTGGGTATAAAAGATTCCACTCTGACATCAAGCTTCTAATTTTAGTGACAGGGAAGATAGGAGAGTTCAAAAATCTTGAATAAAATAGTTATATAGAAAATTAAGTCTGATAAGAAGTGGAGTGGGATTCAGGAGACCAGATTCTTGTTTCTTTTCTAACCTTACCTTGCTGTGTAACCTTAGATGAGACATGTTCCATCTCTGGGTCTCAATTTCTAAATCTACAAAGTGAAGTCATTAAGCTAACTTCATCATTCTATAAGTCTATGAACCTATGATTGGTATTAAAACGATTGGCCTGACTTTCAGGAGGCTATAAGAGACCACTGGAGTTACATATGAATTCTTAGGACTGGGTATTTTTAAATTGCTATGAAAAGATCTTAGGCTCAGATGAGAGCAGATAATGTACAGACCAGATTACATTTTGCCCTCCAATAATGAATAGGAAACAGGGCACTGTGATAAGCAAGGGATGATGATCAATATTTGGAATACTGAGATAGGAAAGGAGGTAATTAGGACCATTATAGACACAGTTAACACAGATAATGTAATTTGGAAAATTATACATTTGGATATTATGGGGATTTTTTTCTAAGCTAATGGATTTGCTATGATATCTATTAAAGCACATAAGACTTTTTGCCTCTAGGGAGTCTACTAAAAAAATCAAATGGGCAAATTTTTCAGTAAGTATAATCTAAAATGGAAAACCAAAGGGAGAGTTGTTGGTGAAAAAAAAATACTGTTGTGGGCTTCCTGCTTGGTGCTTATAATAATTTTTCATTCAAAGAGTCTTAAAGCACTCTATCTATTAATTTCACATCACAACTCCCCATGAAACAAGTCAAGCATTTTTATTGTGTTTGCCCAAGTTCATTGCACACAATAAGACAAGGCAGAATTGGAAATGAAACCTGGGCATTTTGATTCATTCCCAGCCTTGCACTGGTTCATGCTGTGACCCTCAGAAAGTCATGCAATCTTTTGGATCCTCAATTTTTTTTCTATTGGGCAGAAAGACTGTAATAACACTTTTCTTCTTTTATGTGGGGAGTACTTTTAAAAACATAATTATTTTTATCAGGTTCCTTGAGATCCTCTGCATGTTATTGAAATGTGTAAATTAACATGATAATATTAATTTATAAGATGAATATGTTAATCATGAAGCTGTAGTTGCAAAGATACACTTCCCATATTTTTGACTAAATGAACACCTTTCCTAAAATCATTCCTTTTTTTTTTTAATAAGGATGTATTGGTAGCACTTTCATCAATAATGGAAGATCCAATTACTTCTCTTCTGGATTAAGGCATTCTTTTATTGGGAGATTTTAATGCTAGAGTGGGAAGTTCAAACATTGCCGATGAAATCTCGGACTAATTAAATGATTATAGCCTAAAGGGAAGGGCAACTAAGCTGCTGCTATTAATCTTCCTAAGAATAGCTTCTATAAATGGATATACCTTGATTTTAAAAGTATAAGAAAATGGTCAAATACATTTCATTTTCATTTTTTATTTAAAAAACAACATACTAAGTCCTTTTCAACTATTTTGGGCAGAGGGTAACTCCTTTAGGAAAACTAGACAAACAAAATTATATCTGCTAGGTAAACCCTATCATGTTTGAGGTATGGTACAATAGTGGTGTGTTGGATAAATTAAATATTCAGCTCTGTGTTGTACATTATAATGTAACCCTTGCATGGTTGCTCAGCTGAATAGCTGTAAAGGGTGAGAAATAAAAAGTAGCATTCAACTTCTCCACAATTGTACAAAAAATGAAAAATCATCGTGTGGACAATAAGGATAGGAATAGTATGCTACTGAAAAATGAAGTGACAGGGCAGCTAGGTGACACAGTGTTTAGAGCACCAGCCTGGAGTAAGGAGGACCAGAGTTCAAAACTGACCTCAGACACTTAATAATTGCCTAGCTGTGTGACCTTAGGCAAGTCACTTAACCCCATTGCCTAAAATAAGAAAAAAAAAGTCAAAGAAAAAAATGAAGTGACTTTGTGGAGACTTACTTGTAGGCCAGAGTTGTCTCTGCTCCTCCTTTCTTACCCTTGAACCCAATATCTATACAACTAGGAGAATTCTTGTGGTCAGGACATGGCAGCAGTGGGAATCCTTCAATGCAGGTAATCCTTTCTTCCTACCACCACACATACTCACTGAGCTAAAGAATTATGCTGATAGGAGAAAAGATACAGGGGGAAACAAAGATAAGGTTTGGATGCTTGATAAATTTGGACAGGTATTTGACTACATACAACAGATTTCATCAAATCGTCTGAAAAAATGGTTTAGATGTCTAAATTATAACGTTAAATACTGATTTCAGTTACTGTTCTTAAAAGGAGAACTATTTTTAGACCTAAGAACTTTGGGGGTGGAGAAGAGAGGAAAAGGGACTTTAGGACCACATTTTTTCTATCTACTGTACCACCTAGCTGCCCTCCCATTTTCTGTTTTCTGTTGGCCTGTTATGTTTTTTAAATTCCAAGGGGCATTGCTAACCACTGTCCTCATAAAATCCCTGGAGGACTCCCAAAGACCCTGAAATTGAGAGGTCTACATCTAACCTATCTCTTTAGAAATCTTGCATAAGTACTAAGCTTTTTATGGGACTCAGTGACTTTTTATTTCTTAGTTCTCATCTTTCTGAGTAAAAGCACTAATTTTCCATTTAGGACAAGGATTCTTTTTTCTGTGGTCTGGGAACTTGGGTTATTTTTTTTTTAATTTCATAGATACATTTTAATATAATTAGTTACTTCTATAATTCTATTATTTTATTTTATGCATTTAAAACCATTATTCAAAGAAATATTGATAACTGCATTTTAATATAAATAGATGCTTCTATAATTCTAGGGTTTTTAAATGCATTTAAGACCATTATTCAAAGAAAGGGTCCATAGATTTCATCAAACTGCCAAAAAGGTCCATGACACACAAAAACTTTTAAGAACCCCTGATTTAGGGATATATGAATCTAACCAATCAGAACTCATTATTTAAGCCATGACCCATTTCAAGCCCCTATGCTTCTTTGGATAGGCTGTGTTTTCTGAACCTAGTCACCTATAACCTTGAATTGATGGTGTTAATTCTCTATAGAGTCAAAATTGTATAATTGCATACAGTTCCCATAATCTTGGTATAGCATTAATAAGCAAATAAATATTATCTAACAAAATGGTACAGTGAGAAAAGCCTAAAGTCAGGAAGATTCATCTTCATGAGTTCACATTTGACTACAGACACTATCTCTGTGACCCTAGGCCCTTTATCCTGTTTGCCTCAGTTTCCTCATCTGTAAAACAATCTGGTGAAAGAAATGGCAAATCATTCTAATATCTTTGCCAGGAAAACCTCAAATGGGATCATGATGTCATACATGAGAGAAACGACTCAATAGCAATAAGAAATCATGTCAGGGGCAGCTAGGTGGTGTAGTGGATAAAGCACCGGCCCTGAAGTCAGGAGTACCTGGGTTCAAATCCGGTCTCAGACACTTAATAATTACCTAGCTATGTGGCCTTGGGCAAGCCACTTAACCCCACTGCCTTGCAAAAATCTAAAAAAAAATGTGGTATAACCAAGCAGCTGCCTAGCCATTTTTTAATTGCTGCTCCTTTGGACTCAGAAATTTTCCAGATTGTGCAGAAATAGATGTGAATACAGAAGTTACACAAGAGACAAAATTTGAGTTTGTTTAATTCCCTACTTAAGCTGTGCCCTCTGAAAGCAGGAATGTGCAACCAATTCAACTCAATTTCTACTGGATATTTGATTGACAGTTCCACACAGAGCTAGGCAAAAGAAGAAGATTCATGAATTTTTCATGAACTTTGGACATAGGATGCATGACATGAAAAAGGGGAATACAGATCCAGTGGTCTTGGAATATTGACTCTTAATATAGAGACATAGACTTGGACAACTTTCATAGCTGTGGGATGTATTGTTTTCTTAACTAAATTATCATTGGCAAGGACTTCTACCCTACTCTTATATCAAATAACTCATGGATCAGGTTGAATAGGCTCAACAGCTTACCTTGACATTGAGAATTTTGTATTAGAATCTCTTTCTCTCTCAACTATGTTCCTGAGACTTCTTTAGGAGATAAATTTTGTCACTTCCTTTCTTGCTTCCCTACTGGAGCAATATTTTACCTCTCTGTACAGATAATAGGAGATTTGGGTTGCCCATCCTACAGATTCAATTGATTGTAAGTTTGTTGAAGACAAGATCTCTTTCATTTAGGTCTCTGTATCCCCAGTATCTTATAGATAGTTGTCATTTAATATATGTTGGTTTGAATTGAATTGTACAAAAATTTAAATGGAACCTCAAGACAGACTCATTTGCTTTTCAAAGGAAGATAAGATTGAGAGGAGCAACAGCTAACTGCCATAGAAATCAAGCCAGAAATATGAACTTTAGTCAAGGATACCTTCATAGTAGAAATGATATATTGTAAAGCTGAGAGATAGCAGCACTGATAAGAAGTGTCATCTGATATTTAATATCTGTGAGAGACCTTACATGTCAAAGGACCATTATTTAATGCTCATAATAACACTGCTACTTTGGCAGAGGAGAATGCTGATGCAGGGAGGCAGGGTTTACAACTGATTTGAATGTGTTTTTATAGAACATTAATACTCAGATTATAGGATTACAGATTCGGAGTTGGTAGAGCCCTTAAGATCCCTCTATTCCAAATTTATAATTTTACACATGACAACCTGAGTCAAAAAAAATGTGAAGTGACTTGTCCAAGGTGAAACAGGTAATAAATGGTAAGTTCTGGATTTGGACACATCTCTGATTCCAGAGCCAGGATTTTTCCACTGCACCACAACAGTATAAGATTAGCTGATTTTATTATGTTATCTACAATCAGGAGTGAAAACACATTTTATTTGCAGGATGTCTGCATTTTCAGAAGGCTTCTAGGGTGCAATTTGGTTAATTGGTGTTTTAGTAACTTCGTATTTTGACAGAGATTTCTATTTTGGTAGGAAAGCAGAAAAAATTAGAATTTGTGTTGACTATACTAGAAATGAATTTAGAGCACTGAAATATTCTACTATGAAACGCATCCTTTCCATAGCAGGATAAGATACTCAAAACTATCCTGCCCTAAATTGTAAAATTCTGCCGATGAAGGTGGGGAGGAGTTTTGTGTATGATAATCCATTTTATTCTTCATCTTCAGTCTGTAGGACTATTGGAATTTAACTCCAAACTGATAATAAAATCTTTGAATTCTGTTGCATTTACATTATCTCAGAAACATTTTTTAGAACAGAAAATGATGCCTTGAATAACAGATAACTTGTGGAATTATCTAATCACTAGACAAGTCCAATTTCAGTATGATTTTCTAATTTAGTTCATTTATCTTTAATAGAACTTTTTTTGGTATGGATTTCAAGGTTTTGAGACTGCATAGCTACCTTAAAGGCTCAAAAATAGCAATTGATTGAATGTGAGGAGTAAGAGCAGAGAATGACTGGACTTGTGGACCTGGGTGGCCAGAAGGATAGTCCTGTCTTCAACATAAATGGGGAAAATCGGGAGGACAAGGAAGTTTTTTAGGATAAGAGCCTTCTTCTGTGAAGTGAAAGTTATACCAATGGGTGCTGAAGAAAGTGGTGAGTCAACCTGCTTTAAGTGACTTCCCAACACATTTTTCTTCAATGCCCATTGGTGTAACTATCACTTCACAGAAAAAGATTCTTATCCTAAAAAACTTGCTTGTCCTCCCGATTTTCCCATTTATGTTGACTCACCAGAATGAAAGAGAAAATTAAACCCTTGCAAGAAATTTAAATAATCTAACAAAATAAATTTCCATGTTGATTATGCTCAACAATATGTTTCTTAATCTGTATCTTGAATCTATTATATCTCTGTTCAGTTGGATAATATGCTTCATCATCAAAATATTATAGGATGTGATTGATCATTATGTTTTTTATTTTTTTGATCATTATGTTGATCAGAATTCTCAAGTCTTTAAAAATTATTTTTCTTTGTAAATTTTTTGTTACTGTATACACTGTTCTCCAGATTCTATTCCTTCACTCTGCATCAGTTCAAACAGTGTCTTCCCAGGTTTCTCTGAAACCATCCCTTTCATCATTTCACAATTTAATGACTTTTTGGTAAGAATTTTAGTGCTTTAGAAAATGTCTGTATCAATTTACAGTTTGACTAATAGTAAATTTTTTTCTATTTCTCTATTAGGGTAGCATGAGGTAGAAATTCAGAGTTGTTTTAATTTATATCTTTCTAATTAATAGTGATTTGGAGCACTTTTTCACACGTCATTGATAGATTAGATTTATTCTTTAGAATTGTTTTGAGGGAGGGGCAGCTAAGTGGCGTAGTGAGTAGAGAACTGGCCTTGGAGTCAGGAGTACCTGGGTTCAAATCCGACCTCAGACACTTAATAATTACCTAGCCGTGTAGCCTTGGGCAAGCCACTTAACCCCATTGCCTTGCTAAATAAATTAATTAATTAAATAAAATTGTTTTGAACTAATTTATGGGGAGTGGCTCTTGTGCCTTTAAATTTGAATCCATTCTTTATCTATCTTGGATATGAAACTTTTATCAATTAAATTTGTTGCAAAAGATTTCCTCTCCACCCCCACAATGATTGTCTTTTTCTTTGTTTTGTTTTAAATGCATTGGTTTTCTTTGTGCAAAAACTTTTAAATTAAAACATATAATCAAGATTGTATATACATATATATATATATATATATATATATATATATATATATATATTATCTTATGTGATTCTCTCCATTTCTTATTTGGTCATAAACTTTCCCCCCTCTTCTTTAAATCCAAAAAGGCTGCTTCTTCCTTGTTCATTTAATTTATTTATGCTGTAACCTTTTATAGCTAAGCCATGTACCCATTTGGAGTTAATCTTGGAATATAGTATGAGATATTGCTCTAACATAATTTCTTCCAGACTACTTTCCAGTTTTCCCAAACTTTTTTGTAAAATAATGAGTCCTTCTAGTATCAGGGGACTATGGGTTTATCAAACATTAGACTATTAGGTTCATTAGCATCCATATATTATTCCATTGATCAACATATCTTTTTTAAACAGTACCAAATTGTTGTTCTTTTATAGTTTGAGACATGGTATTGCTGAGGTTCTATTATTTACCTTGAGCTTTTTGACCTTTTTTTCCTTCAGTTCAATTTGATTATTATTTTTTCCAACTCAAATATTATTTGATAGTTTGATTAGTATGGCACTGAATAAAATGAATAAATTACTATTGCATTGTCATTTTTAGTGTATTGACAGCCATTAAAAGTTAATATTTTCCCATTTATTTAGTCTATATATCTACAAAACCATAAAGAGTTTTTTAATAGTTTTATTCATATGGTTTTGACAAGCATTTGTTAAGAGTTCCCATGTGCCAGGGTTAATATATATCTTTTATAATGAATTACATATGTCTGATATTGTAAAATATCCCTTCCTACAGAGGTATAGATAATGCTTGTTTTATAAGACATGACATGTATCTTGATGGATTTATTCATTTTTATATTCTTTAGAATTCATTAGGCTATGTATACTAAGGATTTGGGTAATTTTATAATTCACTGAATAGTAACTAATGGGCAAAAGAATTATTTCTGTTGACATAATAACCAATAGTTATTAATTAAATTAATTAAAAAGTTAGTTTTTAATATACATTTTTTTTCTCCAAAAACTAAACTTAAGAGTTGATTATGTGTTCTTTTTTTCATAGGATCTGGTTTTTACTGTTGCTTCAATAAACAAAATCTATATATAGTCTTTGGTTTTGCTTCTAAAAAAATCTTCCTCCATTTCAGTTACTCTGAAATTTTTCTTGGCCATGCATTATAGAAATATCTGACCTATAGCACTTCCTTTAATTAGTTATAAATAGTGGCACTGATAGTTCTGACTTTACAGTCATCCCTGGATTCTGTTCATGAAATTTTGTATGTAGGGCTCTTTAAATTGATATTCCTTTCTTTGTGGCATTTACTAAAGAAGAAAAACCCTGAAAATACATCATTTTTACTTAAAGTATGTTGTATAAAGTATAAACTTTACTCTTTGTAAGCGCCTCTAGTACAGAACATAATATCATGTAATTTTCATACTGCAATATATAGTTCTTTTCTATCTTTCATCTGCTATTTTCATTTGCAGAATGACTTGGCTTCACTGGATTTCTTGACAGGATTTCTGTAGGCTAATTTTTCCTTTTAGCTTGTTTTTGGTTTATGGGGCAACATCACTCATGTTCATCTTCTTTCTCCCTAGTATTTTATAAATGAGTTAATATTTTAAATCCTTAACTGCCATATCTCTCTATTTGACTTGTAAATAAAGTGTTTACTAAGCCTTCCTTGGTTTCCTTGTTATAGCAGTTGATTTATGTTAGTTAAATTTATCTATGAAATTATTGTAATCAGTATTGATTTATATTCTTGCTTCCATATCCTCATATCAATGATGTATTTATTTAATTCATATTGAATTTTAGAACTTGATCCTATCTCTTCTCATTTTTATTTGTAATTCTAGCTTTTTATTAATTTTGATCCTTGACTTGAACTAATCAATGACCTGACTAGACAAATATTGTATATCAGATTTGGTAATAATTCTCATATCATTAATGAGTCATATCCTGTTTTTGGAATGTTGTCAATTTAATTTTTTACAATGCCATTTAGTGTTCACCATACCTAGTACCTTCTAATTCTCAGTACATATTGAATTGATTGGGAAGTTCTTATTAAATTCTTTGTAGAAATTCTGTCTCCTCAATCTTTCTAACAGATGTTGGTCCATAAGTTACATTATTTTGAGGTTGTTTTTTTGAATATTGGTTAATAAGTGCTGTAATAAGAAATAAACAAATATCTCAAGAAGTGGCATCTCTTGTTGCCTTGGACACAAGTTTAAAAAAAAACCTCATATTTGTCTCTCCAAGAAGAACCTGTGGGCCATTCTGTCATTTAGTTGTAATTTCCTTCTGGTACAGATTTGTTTATAGCAAAAATGTTAAGACTGCTCTAATTCTGTTCCTCCAGTAGTCTAAAGACATGTTCAAAATATCAGCAGCTAAGTTAATATTTCCTGAGGTTCCAAACCAGTTTCTTAGTGCACTTTACTTCCTTTACTTCTGTGCAGAAGGGGAATTGGACCAGCCCAGACTGAAGGATATTCTTGATGAGTCTCAGTTTGATTAGCTAGACTGGTCCTTGGAAAGAAGGTATAGTCTTGCCAGCTTTTTTCAGCATGGTTAAAGCAAGCCAGAGAGGTATAGATTTCCAGATCCCAGAATCACCTCCCTGGCCACAACAAAACCATCAGAGCCAGATTTTATGAAAGTTTTTTTTTATAGAATATCTTTTTTTTTGATAGGATGAGACATCCTATCAAAGGCTGGAAAGTCTTACAACCTGGAAAGATACAATGATTAAGATTGTGGGCAAACCTGTACATAGATTTTTTTCTATATGGCATAAAGACCTATATTTAGCATAATTTAACCCTTTCTCTTCCAGAACCTACTGACAAAGATTTTGGTCCTACTTTGGGTTTGAAAAAGTCCAGTTCCCTGGAGAGTTTGCAAACAGCAGTAGCTGAAGTTAGGAAAAATGATCTTCCTTTCCATAGACCTCGTCCTCATATGGTGCGTGGAAGAGGGTGTAATGAGAGCTTTAGAGCCGCTATTGACAAATCTTATGATGGACCTGAAGACTTAGACGAGGGTAAGTCCCTGCATTCTCTTAAACTATTTCTTTATTGCAATGATAGTCTAGGAATTGTGGAGAAAAATGAGCACTGAACTGCCAAGCAAAATGTTTCAAACCTTGTAATTATAACTCTAATATTAAAGGTAATTAATTTTCCTGATCTTTTTGTCCTTTTGGCTCAGAGAATATTGGATAGGATAACCCAAATTGCAATTTATTTTTCAGCACAAACTATAAGGGAAAAATGTTCTTCCTCACTTTCCCATAAGGACTGCCTGTCGTTTCTCCTTAGTGTAGGAACACTAAGGATGCTTTGCCTGACATTCTTTTTTTTTTCAAGTCATTAGGAATAGCATCATCCCAAGAACTGACTGTATTAATTGGGTAGAGACAGTTAGGTTATATTAGTAATCAAAACCTCTTCTAGAAATAAACTCGCACTGTTTGCTTCCCAGCGTGTGGGCTTTCTAAACTGATCAAGGTTAACAAGCCAGCTTTCAGAGAGATTAGTGTTTTATTGCATGTCTAGTCTTTCATACTACCAAATAACCCACACTACTAGGGCTCTGTCTACCTCACAACAGAGAGCCTTGCTTGGAGTCACCAGATTTTAATCAATCTCTTAAAAGAATACAGGTAGTCAGTCCCTTAAAATGGCAGAATACTGTAATGCTTTGTTTTTTAACTTATGTATTTTACATTTTTGTGGGGTTTTTTTAACTAATCATAAATGGTCTCTAACCAATTGTATTGATTTTTCTTTTTTTCTGTGCAGATGGTTTGTCTGATAAGAGCTCTCGCTCTGGTCAAGGAGCTCTGAATTGTGAATCCAACCCTCAGGGGAATGCTGCACCAGAGGATGGAGAAAATAAGGCCAAGAAGAACAAAAAAAATAAAGACAAGGAGAAGAAAAAGGAAAAGGGCAAATTGAAAGTCAAGGAGAAAAAACGAAAGGAAGAGAATGAAGATCCTGAGAAAAAAGCTAAGAAGAAAGGGTTTGGTGCTATGTTGAGGTACAGTCTTTTTTAATAAAAGAAATTAATGTCACTTCGTTTCGATGATGGTGGAATATTCTCATTTCATCTGCCTTGGAAAACCTGCATCTCTAGGTAAATGTGTCTGAATTCTGACTTAAGTCTTGCCTTTGGGCCATGGCAAATACCAGCTAAATATTTAAGATGTGGCATTGAAGCTCCTTCCTCAGCTGAGGGGAGATCGTGATGGTGCCCTTGTCAGAGGAAAAGCATTGGCAAAAATCCTGCTCAGGGAACCATTAGAAAGGACTTCAGCAAGGTCTGCTGTACTCAAGAAGTCTCAGACGTAATGATGTGCTTTCTACACTGTAAACCTTAAAATACTTTATAAATGATAGTTATCATTTTATTATTCTTATTATTATGTCAGCCACAGTATTCTCCAGTGACAAGAAAAGGGTGAAGAAAAGCTATTAAACAAATAGGCACCCTCTGAAAATCCTTTCTTTAAATTAGAGGCATTGAAGTAGGTAAACATAATATCTCCTCTTTTCAAATGAATGGGTATCTATTTGCTGCCACCCTCCAACACAGCTAATCATCTCTGCTGTAGCTACTGACACCAGCAGCCTTCCCTGTCTTTTTTTTTTCAATACCCAATGAATATGTTTTCCAGTATTCCTCTCTGGGAATCTGCTTTGGGAGATGACTCCTGGTTTGAAGATATTCAATGGATTTTCCCCAAGAAGGCTTGTGACATTCTGATCATGCTGACCTAGAATCTCTCCAAATTAACCTGCTCTCTCTTGAGATTTTGTTATCCTGTGATCCCACAGACACTTCCTATGCATTTGTCATATTACTTTCTGTACCTCTTATTTTGCAACATAATACCAGGAATTAGAAAAGTTTATGAACTGTGACTTAAGCATCCTGAAAATAATGGCCATAAATACCCTATAATAGTGGTAAATTTTACTGGGAAGGTACTTTAGGAACTCTATAGGAATTCATAACTATTTTCTCTTGTCTCTGAACTGTCCAGGGAATAATCTTCCTCTTCCCCCAAATCAAATGCCTATTGGAATAAAATAAAAACTCTCTAGCCCAGTAGTTGTTCTTCTAAAACATAGCCAAGCTTACTTTTCAAGCCTTATTTCCCTCATATTATCTCCCCCCTAGGCACTGTTTTTCCAGCTAGACTGGTCTTCTTATAACTCCTGAGCTCATCTCACCCCTTCCTGCTACCATTTGTTAATAGTGGCTATCTCCCATGCCTTAAACCCATTCAATCTTTAGTCAGTGAACATTTAACTGTCTGCTTTATGCTAGATCCTTGACTGATTTTGACCAAGAAATGAGACTCAACAATAGTTTTTAGCATAGGCCCAAAGATAAGCTAACTCTAAAAGTTGAGTTTATCTGAAACTTGTATCAAAGCATAAATAGCATACTTTTCAGATTTATTGAACTCAAGAAATCTTCACCAGCTAGGGTAATACACTAAATCGAATTCATTGAAATATTAGAGATGGGGGAAAGGGACTGAATCACTTATTTTAATTGATCTTGAATAATAAATATAAATGCTAAATTCTATATTTTTATTTTTAAATCAATTTTGTAAGTACAGGACAAGACATTATTTCATGAGACCTTAATGAGACCCCAGGGTTTTTAGTGTAAGTTTAGTGTAAGATCTGATGCTTTGTGTAAACTCCTAGCATTTAAGCAGTAAAAGATAAAAATGAAATAGTCCCTGCCTTCAAGGAGTATAAGGAGCAATTTCTTGTCCTCCCAGATTCAACTTGGTGGTCATCTCCTCCAAGGGGACTTCGCTCATTCTCCTGAAGTGAATTTTTTTCTCACTTATTGACATTATCCACATCTCACTTAGGCCCTATACTGCTTCCAAACTTTATATGTTCAATTCTATTTATTTATGTCATATTAAAGCCTCTCTAAGAGGACTACAGAATCCTTTGTCATTTTTGTCTTGGCATCTCCAGAGCCTTACACATAGTAGACAATTATTAAATGTTTGTTGAAATTAAACAGCATGAAAATACACGTAAAATCATATGAGTGTATAAACCATGTTAGCCAGAGATCTCTTCTTGGGGAAGTTGGAGGAGGGAGAGTGTTGTCCATTCTCTTTTGGCTGCCTTGCCCCTCTATATACCTCTACATCAGGATTCTCTGAGCCCCTTTTTTTTTCAGAAATTCACTGTTTCTCTTTTCTCTACAATTTTAGTAAAATCAAAATTTCAAAGGAGATGTTTGATTTTATCTTCAATGCAAAATAGCAACTTGTTTTGCATAGCCTTTTACATCTGAATCTTTTTGAGCATATTGGAGTTAACGCTACAGGCACATTTTCAACAACAAAGGACACAAAAGCTGTTACCGTTAGCCAACAGATTTTGCTTCCTTCCTCATCTGTTGTTCAGATATTTACTTGTTTTCCCTTGGTTTTTTTTTTAAGATTGTTTTGGGTTGTAGCTTCTTTCGAACTTAGACACAGGATTCCAAGGTTAACATTTCTGAATTAAATTTTTTATATTCTTATTTTCAAATTCAGTTTCCTTATTAAAGGCCCGCAGGATATTGAATTGTTCATACAGCTAGTCCCTGGGGATAAAAAGATTCAATTAAACAAGCATATATTAAACAATGTGCTAGATCCTAGGAATACTAAGACAGAATACCCTCAGAGAGCTTATAGAACATCAGGAGAAAACAACAAGTAAATTAATATATAAGCATATAGTATGTGTATCTCTCTCTCTCTCTCTCTCTCTCTCTCTCTCTCTATATATATATATATATATATATATATATATATATATATATGTTTGTGTGTATGTTTGTGAAGAGGGAACACTAATTCCTCCTGAAAATAAGCCTCATTCTGAGACTGAACTGAATTTTGAAGAGAATTAAGAATTCTAAGGAAGAACAACATTGCAGTTGTTATCTTAGTTGATCATCACAACAACTTTGAGAGGTAGATGATATTATTATCATCATTTTACAGTTAAATAAACTGAGGCAGTCAGAGGTTAAGTATCTTGTCCAAAGTTTCACAACTAGCAAGTATAAGATGCTCAAGTCTTCCTGACTTCAGGCCACTGGTTGACTCTATCCACTGTACCTCTTAGCTGCCACAAAGGGAAAAAATAAATATTTATATTGCATGTACTACCCTCTGGGCACAGTGCTGAATGCTTTATGAATACTCATTAAGCAATAATAATTGTCCTTTCTTGGTTAAGAAAAGAAATTAACTCATTCTTAACATAGTTGAAAAACTAGGGGAATTCTTTAATTTCTATGTTCTATAGTCAAAAAAACCCAATTCTTGTGGTCTTAAGAATAACACAGCATGGAACAATGGAAAGATAATGGGTTCTAGAGTCTGACAACCTGAGTTCAAATCCCACCTCTGATATTTACTGCTGTATGACATTGGACAAAGCCCTTATCTTCTCTTGATCTCATTTTCCTATAAAAATGATCTTCACCTAGAAAATGAAGAAGTTGTACTAGATAGTCCCTTAGGAGCTATAATTCCTATGTTCCAAATTAAAATGATCCAGTATGTTTATATTTTCCTGGTTTCTATTTGAATGCTTTTAGACAGTTCAATTTAGTCCTTTGGAAGTCTCATCAAATTCTAATTACTAATGAAGATAAATAGTCAGCACAATAGTAGTTTCTCTGTGGGCTCCTTCCTAGTGAGACCTGAACTTTGGGAGATAAGGTCAACTTTTCTGCCAGGGTTGACCATTGGTATTGACTCAAATGACTCTGTTCTGTGAGCTGACTACAGATTAACTGAAAATGTTACCAGCTAAATGTATCAATATAAAATCTTCCATTTCTAAAAGTTTTCATGTTGTGACTTATGTGCCTGAAAATACTCATAAGTTAGGTCCATTTAGAAGCTGTGAACCTACTTCTGAAATGCAAGTAATTGGCAAGTCATTTATGGCCTCCACAAATTATGACTTAAAAAGCATATTCTTTTTAATCTGAGAGTATTGAGAAAATTAATTTATTAATGCTGGTGAAGCACTTTGAAAATGAAATTGCTTCACTAAGATAGAGAGTTTCAATATTATTTATTCAATATGTATCTTGAAAGTGTTTTTTTTCTTATTGGGTATTATTTTTCTAAAGATGATTGAGTTGGCTCTGTTGGTTGTTATATTAAGTGATTAACATCCAAAATACTCAGAGCCTAATATTCTATATTTAGTTTTAAAACTGAATTCAGTAAAGAAAAATACCAAATATATAATCTTTAGGAATGAATTTCTTAAATTAGCAGTAGTTCAACAAAAAAAGGATTAAAAGTCTCTTCTCAAGGCAAGATTCCTGACTTTAATTCAATTCTGTTTAAAAGGAGTAGGTTCTTTTTTTTGTCCATTCAATTCTAGCTTGTCTTAGGACACTACAGGAAAGATAGGCCAGGTGATCATGATGGGAATATGACAAAACCTAAATTTCACCCACCTTTAAATAAGAATCTCCTCCAGTTACAGTTTCTATAAGCTGACTGAACTAACATCCTAGCATGGGTTTGGTTTTTGGTTTGCAAACCACTTGTACCTTTGACCGTAATGCTAGTGTTGATTTATACCTGATTGTATATAGGCTACTCTATTCTTCTATTATCACTAGTGTAAGGACTTAACTCAAAAATATTTGCTATATAATTGTAATTGGTATGCAAGTAGCCTGGAATTCAGCATCCAACAGACATTTATTAATCATCTACTGAATGAGATAAGTGATAATTCTACTGTCCCCTTCCCTAAATCCAATTTGTATCTGTAGTATTGTTCTTAGTTTTGTGAGGTACCTTGTAGTAAAGATATTCAGTTCAGTTCAACATTAAATTCATATGCATCATGAGACTGGAGTGAGTCCATAGCCAGCTACCAGGATAGTGAAAAGATTGGAGACCATGCCAATAATTTTGTCAATCAATATTTATTAAGTATCTACTTTGTGGAAGTCACTGCGTTAAATCAAAAAACAAAAACAAAACAAAAACAAAACAAAACAAAACAAAATAAACCACAATAAAAAAAACCTAGTCTCTGTTCTCAATGAGCTTACAGTCTAAGTGGAGAGACAACATGCAAAATCAAAAGAATGATAGATGTTCTTTCAAGTTAAGACTGGAGACATGATGACCATCATCAAATATTTAAAAAGACTTTCATGTGAAAGAAGGATAGGATGTGTTCTATTTGACTCCAAAAGGAAGAATTAATTGCAGTGGTTGCTGCAAAGGAAAGAGCACCAAATTTGGAGTCAGAGGCTGGGTTTGAGTGCTAGCTCTACCAACCAATTTTGGGGAAGTTACTATCCTTCTTCCAAATTTCAATTTCCTCCTCTATGAAATGAAAGGGTTGAAGTAGATAATCACTAAGGGCCCTTATAGTCATAAATCTCCTGCTTACAAAAGCACAAGAAAGCAGATTTCTTAAGAAGTTCACAATCACGTCACACCTGTAAGAGGAAGCTGGATGGCCAGATTTGTCAAGGATGGTAGGTAATTTCTGCTCAGGTACAAATAACCTATGAATTCATTTCCATCTGTGTGGTTCTATAAATGGAGAGGAATTCAGAGGAGAAGGGCAGAAAGGATTAGGATATTTTAGCCACAGGGAAGAGCATGAAGAAAGAGACAGATTCCAAGTAAGAAGTGGGTTAGGGGGACAGCAGGTGGTACAATTTGCCTAGAATTTAGAGTATGTGAAGAACAGTAATTTAAAATGAGATTACTGGAGTTGGCATTTCTTTTGCCTTCATTAGATTATGTGGTATGTGTATATGTTTATACATGTATAAATATATATTTATGTATATAGATGTCTATATGTCTATATGTTTATATGTTTTATATATATATTTAAATTATTTATCTGATTTAGGAAAGGAAAAATCAAACTTTTGACCATCTGTTGATGTCTGTAAAAGCAAAGCATATAAAATGCTGATGGAAATATGCAAAAATACTTAGGAAGTTAGTTCAGAGCTGTATGACCCCAGGGGACAGTTAGACATTTGCTGGGTGACCTCTGGGGTTACCTATAGTTAATGCTTTTGTGGACTGGGCAAAAAGAATGGCGGCCTTTCCTCCCATGAGAAGGAATCCTGCCGAAGGGTTACCGGTGTGATTTCCCCAAGCTGTTTTGAGAAGGTAATTCAACTGCATTTTTATAACCAGGTGCATCTTTAGAACTTAGCATATTTGAAGTTTCATAAAAGGCTTCCCTTCCTGCTTCTAGACTCTTCCTGTCAGTATTACTCAAAGCAGTAAATAAAGATAATCTTGATTATGTCCACTTTAGCACAAATGCTATCAACTCACAGTGAAAAAGCTGAAGCTAGTATGTAATCTGAACTTGGTTCACTGTCAGCAGTACAGGTGGTGAGCCTGGTTGACAGCCATATGGGTTATCCAGTGTATCTTCCTTCCAGATACCTAAGTATAGTGGTGGGATTACTTTCATGATTCTTTTCAAGTCAAGTCAAGGAGCATATATTAAGGGCTTATGAAGTATTGTACAATCCAAATATGAGCAGAAAGAAAAATAGTCCCAACCCTTGAGGGGTTTACATTCCAATAAGGGAAGATAATACATAAAAGAAGCTGGAAGAGGGACGGGTAAGAGGCAGGTGGACATTGTAGAGAAAGTCCATGAAGAGAATCAGGAAAGACAGCCTGGAAAAGAATGAACACAAAATATGGTTATGCCCCAAGGATACCTTGTTTTAAGATTTTTCTGAAGTATTCTAGCAAGAACACCTAAACTGCCTTCTGAAGCAGAGGTCTGGTTTGAAATTTCACAGGCTTTTTTTTAATCCTTGGTGAATATATAGTCATGCTTCATTTGATGCTACAAAAAAGTCAGATTCAGATCCAACTTTTCCATGAGAAATAATTTTCATTATAGGAGAGCAAACTTTGATTTACAGGAATTCTATTTTGAAAAGAACCAAATCCTGGATTAATTTTTATGTAAATCTTGATTTTCATATGTTGAGGTTTCTTAAAAATCAAATAACACATCATTTCCTTTCCAAACCTTTATGGTTTAGGAGAATAATATAGGCACATGACTCCTCCTCTTTGGTGTGGACAATTCTTAATTTGTGTAATAAACTATGCTCATAATGACATACCCAACCAAAGTCATTCATTCTTTTATCTATAAATGTATACAACCTCATTTTATTTTTAGGTTTTTGCTAGGCAATGGGGTTAAGTGGCTTGCCCAAGGCCACACAGCTAGGTAATTATTAAGTGTCTAAGACCAGATTTGAACCCAGGTACTCCTGACTCCAGGGCCAGTGCTTTATCCACTGCGCCACCTAGCCGCCCCTACAACCTCATTTTAAATAAAAATTTAAGTCAGTCAATCAACCAGCATTTCCTTAGCATGCAATCATATGTACTAGAAATACCAATAAAATGAAAAGCATGACCCATGATCTCAAGGTTGTTGTTCAGTT